>NC_084666.1:46875471-47240303 GCF_028389875.1 Rhea pennata
AAATGATAATTTCCAGCTAGTCTTTAAAAAGGCAAAAATTAAATGTCAGCAAAAGCTGTTCAATAACTTTACAGTATGAAAAATAAGCACAAACTTTACCATGTCTAAGCACACATACACAAAATGTGGAAGAACTGTTACGCTGAAATGGCTGGAGGTAGATAGTGCAAACATGAGAGGCAGGATTGCTAAATAAGAAGTGACTTAATTTTTTCCAATTAAAAAAGGAATTTGCTTTGACTGGACTGCTGAAAAGTCAGTCTTTTTGTCCTTTATTGAGTGTTTTCCCTCAGCTTAAAAGAAGGCAGTAAGGAACATCATGCTGTGCTTATGTACAATTAACTTAGCCAAGCAATGAAACATTCAGTGAAGAAACAGAACAGGCATTTCTGTGATACGCATATTTTCACACTGTGCTTGAACAATGCTGAATTTTTTTTTTGAATATTACCTCAACAGTCTGTAAAATACCTGAAGGATTTATAAAAGCAGTAACATTGCAGGAAGTTGTTTTCCATTCAGTAATCAATACAGGCATTTGGGCTTCAAACCACAAAAGGGATGCCTACATATCTCTGTGGATCTCAATCTATACAATTAGGGTGAGAATCACCTTGCTTCAGAGGGTCTGTGTAATTTCTTACAGATTACCTCAGCCCTATGATTTCAGCTCTCTGAAAAGCTCCAAAGCAGTCCATCAGAGCAAATTTCATCTTATTTCTCCTTCTGCACATGACATGTCTCTTTCCAATACTATTCTTGGCCTTTAATTTGCCAACAGCTACTTTGCTAGAAAAGCAGCCTTGCTTTCATCAGCTTGTCACATTCCATTGTTTGAACAACATGTTATACTGATTCAACATTAAACTGACACAAAGCACCTTGCTTAAAGACACTGAAGTATCTTTAAAGAGCCTTTTTTTCTTAAATTCTTTTTTTTAAGGTAATGATGAGCTTTACTTTCAATGTTCCAGTCTTTGAAATACTGGGCATTTGTATGCAATTCACTGCATTTTCAGGCAGATGACAAGAGGTTTTTAAACAATGCAACAGAGAGATAAAGCCTGTTTCTCAATTTTCTTGAACCTTGCACAAGTGCAAAATACTACCATTCTGGTTTGCAATTTGCATCCACTTTGTGCAAATATAAACTACTGGACAAGTTTCACAGCAGAAGAAAATGAGAGAGACCTTGGATGTTTTGATGACTGCTTTGACTACATCTTCTCAGCATGTCTACAGAAGGTCAGTTAGAGAGATGCACTATTTCTGTCTGGTATGTCCATTAGAGGCAGACTATTTTATATACTTCCAGGAATTTAGCTTCTTTGAGATTAAGTGCCAGTGTTGGAGTTGGCTGAATACTATTTGCAAGCTGACACTAATTTTGATTTCCTCTAATCCAAATCATTCACAAATATTTCTCACTGTCCAGGAACACATTTTGTCTCTGTAAGCTTTTGCCAAACAGCTGGTGGCCCACTTTGCAGACAATAGTTGTCCATGAACATAACAATTATTGACTGAGTTACGGGAATGGTTTTCATCTACTACCCTTTTTGATTTCTAAGTGAGTGGTTGTAACTTTCATGGAAATTAATCAATAGCAAACATAGAACCATAGATGAGAGAATGTATTTCCATGGCACATCTTTGGGATGTGCAAACACCTCCATCCCTGTTTTACCACTACATGAAGCTGTCAAAAAGCAAAGTCACTACAGTCTTCAGGATTGTTGAATTAGAATGATTTAAGTGTTGTTAATTTTACAAGACCCCCCCCGTTTTTGTAAGTCTGTCAGCCTTAATCACTATTTCTGATTCATAATAACAATGACTAGAAAGACAGTAGTGGTTCTGTGCTAATGGTCAGCAGGAAAAATACTGAGAAACATGCCTTTCCTCCATCTGCAGTTAATATGCAGTCAGGAGGCTGCACCTACATTTCTTTAAGATGAGGCATCATAATCTATGTCTTTATGGAACCTCCAAGCCTTACGTACTACAAATGACCAGATTCACGCTCCTTGCTTTCCAAGCATGAAACAATTATAAGAGCACACTAACTTTAGCACTCTGGAGATCTAGCTGGCTTCCCATATATTGAAAAACACAAGCATTTCAAGCTCTTGTTCCTCACTGAAAAGACACCTTTATTTACTAGAACCTGGCTATATGGCTTATTTTTCTAGTAGCACTTCACTCCCGTAACAGCAGGCCTGTAGGATACTGAAATCATCACAAGCTTGTCAGGAAAAACTGTCGGGAGCTCAGGTATGAGCATTTTCAGCTGACAGACTTGACCTATGGAACATGGTATCAGCAGAGGCTGGCATGAGTTTAAATATACACAGGAAGAAGCACATGACCCACCTTTCCTCATATTGCAAGCATTTCTATAATGATGAGTGCAGAAAATACAGCCTCACAGGACAGTGGAAACTAAAAACACACTAGGCTAAGTATCAACAACTAAGCACAGAGATGAGTGACATGCTCTCCAAAAGGAGGAGAACAGGACTTGAATTCAGAGCACTTCAGGTATATAACACAGCTGAGAAAGTATCTAGCTCAATCTGCTAAGCGTTTATACGCCTCCAGAAAAAAGGCTGAATGATTTATCAAGGTTGAAGATAATGACAGTAGAGGTCAGTCAGGGGTATAGATCCTACGTCATGTCAACATAAAATAGAACTGGCTGCTGTTATTCCTTGAGCTCAAGAGAAAAAGCCCTGTGCTCCCAGTTCAGTCACATAACACATACACAAATAAACAGAGGCATGTGAACAGTGTCCTTACTTACCAATGTCATTCACAGCATGGTGAGTCCACAGCTACAACAAAGCTTTGGGTTAGGTTACAGATCCCAGATCCCTGCGAAAGAGTGTATTAAAGCTAGTTTTTGAGGTAAGAGTCACAGCAAGAACACTTACTACTATCAGCCTCCAGAAAAGGCATCTGTTCAGAATCTTTCATTCATCCATTTTAAGATAATTTAAGATTATCTTAAGATTTTAAGATACAGGACTGGCTAATAAGAATTAGCTACACTTTGCTATCAAAGACATTTCAAACACAACAGAAATAAGACTCTTGTGTCCAAAATGGTTTCTTCTTTGAGTGCCATGCTGTTTTTTCTTCTAGGTTTAACCTGTTGAAGGGACTGAGTATTAGAGGTACCGATGCCTCTCTGAACAGTCCTGTCAGCACAGCAGGCATTTCGTATTTCTGAAAAATAATGTTACCAGCACCTGAAGATGAACACTCCAAGCCAAGCACCCAAATATACAGAACCCTTGTGAATACACGTTCCTTTGTTTCTGAGACCACAATCACACAAAGTCAATGGTAGGGTCAAATTAACTCCCAGAGATGCTCTTTTTCAGAACAAATATGTATGTATGAGCAAATAAAACAGGCTATATAATATGGCTAGTTTGTTCAAAAGTAGCAAGAATAATTCATATGTGGAAAAACTTCTCAACGGAAAGGCATATGCTTGCACAACAATACATTCAAAAGCGATTCTGTAGAAATACAACAGCAATAATACCAAGGGGATTGAGGACAGCACTGCATATCCACATCAAACATGGTTTGTTAGAAATAGGAACAAACAACACTCTCTAGCTTGGTTGAACTTGCAAAAGTGGCCCTCAGATCTGGTAATAAAATTTTTCCACAGAGCTGAGAAAAAAAAAAAAATCTTGTATTTGTTGTACTGCCTTAGAAATTTCTAATTTTGCAGTAATATTTTACACCTAGAAAATTCACCCATCTTTACTGGTGGGTTTTATTTTGCCTGCATTCCCTGTCACCTTGTGTCTATACCCTTTCAATCTTCTGATAATTTCTGTTTTGCTCTCTGATTTTGTTTTTTGGGGGGAGGAGCTTTTCTTTGTATGGGTTTCAAAATAAAAAAAAAATTAAAACAAGGTAACAGAAGACTCAGGGTGAAGGTTTTCTGCCTTCAAGAACTAGGATAAATGTTGTGAGCAGGGATACAAAAATTAATACAGCCTGAGAAGATAAAGAACACAGAATAACAGTTGAAGTTCTCTACTGGTTCTCTCTACTCTAAGCTGCTTTGGCTAAGTCAGATGCATTACAGTACTAGGGATAAGATACTTGAAGGTAAAGTTACTTTAAAAGGTGAAACAAATACACACAGCTTACTGTGTTCATGAAGGATTACTTTGGCTTTCCTCATTTTATTTTAAATGGTATTCAATTATATTTCAAGTCTTGTTCTAAATTGGTATTTTTAGAATCAATTATGCTAAGGAGTTTGAGCCACCTCAAAGGATTAATCTTTTAATTTCAAAAAAAAAAAAAAAATCATTGGCTGAACAGAGCAACTCCTGTTCTACAATAACTGTCATTCTTCAGCAGGAGACAGAGGAAACCATTACAACCTGCTTATAAACCTTCACTGTCCTGGGGGATAAGATAATCATTTATCTGGCATTTATTCTTGCTCCTGACATCAAAAATTGGACTGCCCAGATCATGTTTTCCATTTAAACTAAACGAAGGCTTTTAGAACCTCAGCTTTCCCTCAGTAGCCAGCACTAGTAAAACAAGGCAATTCTTTTTGGTGCTTGATTTCCTAGCAATAGCCAGGACTAGCAAAAGACATTTGTGTCACTGAGTGGAAAGCAAAAGCAACTACATAGAACATTTAATGTGTTGGTCAGTGCATTTTTGTAAGTGTTGATAAGTCTTACATGAACATTTTGAAGTTCAACCCTGACACACCTGCACTACAGTCCTGCACCTGACTGCTATTGATGCATATACGAAAGAAGATTAACGGGATCTAACTGCATGCATGTCAGCTACTGAACGTTACTCAGAGACATGCAGGCCACACTGAACCTTGCAGCATTTCAGCCACACTGTGATCAGAACCACATTCAGCCTGCCCTGAGCCATCCGGGCATCTCTCTGCTGTGTCACACTGCAGGCATACCCGTACTGAGGAAGCTAGATTCAGTAATAGTTAAGAGTCCTTGGGTGGCAGGCTTTCTGGGTCAATCACCATACTGCATACAGTGGTGGTAATGAAAAAGGAAAAAACCTAAGTATACAAAAGGCTATTAAAGTATTATTTGAAACTACTCAATGATTTTACTACACAGGAAAGGAAAATGAAAATACTTTCACATAATACTTGCTCAACAAATTAACTATTCTATGAAAAGCTTAACTGTAAATGTATGTAGTTTGCATTCTATTTGAAATTCTATTTTTTTCCTTCTTCCAAAGAAGCTACTTTTCTCAAGGCTTGTGTTTTACTGCAGGCTGATCATAATACTCAATTCTTTACAGTTTTGCATTTTTCTTCTCCAAGGTCATTCTGCTGTCAGCTCATAAAAATCTGTTTATGTTCTTATTTTCGCATGCACTCTCTCTCAAACTCCTATGCTCACATTTACTACTTATTTACTATGTAAAAATGTTTTGCATTTTCTCACTCTAGCTTTCACTCTGGATCTCTGTCCCTCACATTTCTTAAGAAACATGTCTATTTTGCTTCCCTCTCCCTCCAGCAACCTTCCTCATCTCTATATGATTTCCTAGTTGTTCCCTTTCTCTTTTAGTCTGTTTCCTCTTCAGCCTTATTCCATCTTCCTCTGCTCCTATTACTATCAAAAATAAAAAGAAAATAGAGAAAACTCCGTTCTGGAGTTCACAGGCTCTGGATGGCTGAGCAGTACTCATTTCTTCACAGTTAGCATCCATTCAGGAGACAGTGGATATCACTCACTGCCTTCCCTACTGAGAACTGATAGACAGTAATGCCCCAAAATTGCTGCCTTGCAGCTCTTTGAGACCAAGGAGGTACTACTGAGGATGCAACCTGCTCTCAGAAAATTTAAGAAACTGAGAATTACAACATTTGATCGACACTAATCCTGTACTGATTTTTTAAAGCAATCACTGTTGAAAGCTTCCATTCTGGCCAAGGTCACTTGGGGTGCAGCAAACTGTTTGCTTCAAAAGCTGTATACTCCTAGCATCAGCCCTTTACAGGGTAATTGGCTATGGCTTAAGGCAGCATGACAGCAGTCATATCCACACTCTCATGGGGCTCATGGAAGGAAGCTTGCTACCTCTGGCTTCCCAGACCAGGCGCAGTGGGGCAGCCAGGGTTAGGCAGGAACTGCTAGTCTCAGTTTGGCTGGGCAGGAGAAGAGAAGGAGATCCTACCAAGCACAGGCAGCGTAGCTCTTTGGAGAGCAGATGTCACTAGGAGAGGCAGTTTTTAAAAGTCAGCTCAGAAGCTGGCTGCAATCTGAACATTTGGTTCTAATGAGCTGGACCGAGCTTTCTCCAGCACAGTTGCGCTTCAAGCCCTTTTTCTGGATTGAGGCTGCTGTCCTTGTCTAATTATTGTAATAACTACGCATCCTCCTGCCTTTGTATAATTAACTTGGGTTTGTGGTTTTGCAGAAATGACCGCTATTAAAACAGAATCAAGCTCGTGTTAGTGCAGCACCTCCCAAGCCTAGTCATGGCTCAAGATCCCTGTGTCCTGATGCGGTGCTAAGAAGGGCACAGAGACGTAACAGAGCACACAGCACCGCAAGGAGGAAGCACTACATCTTTCTGCAGCCTGACAATATGGTTCAGTATTTCACACTTGTTTTTTGTGGACCCATGATCTCCTGCTGCCTGGGGTTTTACCCATGATGATGAAATACTACTTTCATGATCTGTTTAGACCTTCCTCAGGGTAGGCCCTGTTGGAGGGAGGGTGTGACTATTTGAGGTGCTTCAGCATTTATCTGATGGGAACTATGTGAGCACCCACCTGTCTATCATGTGCTCAACACTGTGATATCTCTGCGCAGAGAGGAAGCTTAGGTCCTGAGAACACCATAAAGACAAAGCAGCTTTCCTCAGAGATACAAAATCTGTGGAAAAACAGGGACAGAATTCAGGTTTTCCTGGTGGCTCCAGGGTTTGGAGTGCTCTAATCACCGAGCAACTTTTTCCTCACATCACACTAGGTTTGCAAGCCACATGCAAAGCTAGGATGCAGCTGTTCACACAGCATGTCTAATTTTCTCATCTTTAAAAAGACCAGTGGTCTGTTACCCCCCAAAAATTGAAAATTTTCTTCTGTTTTAAAACAGGCCAAGAAAGTTTTCCATTCCAGCCTTTCCATTTTCTTAATAGTGTTTCATCTAAAACAGTTCCGCCATTCTTCAAGTAATTGCTATGTATCATATTTGTGCTTGCATTATTGTTGCTCAAGTGTTTTCTAAAGTAAGATTTTATTAACCACATTTGAAGAGAAACTGTAGCCCAGGGATGTAAATGAAATGTCACACGGAAAGTTACTTGAGGTTGCAAGAAGGCAAAACAGCACTGTAGAAATGTCATACGAGCCCTACGGTTCCTTTACGATGTTTCTTGTTTGGTGTAACAATGGTGGAGGCCACCAGCCAGGGCTAGGCAGTAAGTCTGACAGCAAATGCACTGAGAAACAGTTTCAAGCATCCAGAACAACACAGTTTGAAAACTAGAAGAGCTGGCTTGAAAGCCACTGAAATACTCCGTTCATAACAACATCATAGCCTGAATTTTCAATTTCAAATTTCAAAAAGTACCTGTGCCTTACTTTTAGACAAAAGTGAGCCAAGACTCCAACCAAAGAGAAGCAAGGATTAGAGGAGAGTGGATGACTAAAAGGTAGTGAGTTAGTCCATTTAGGTCTTCATTCAGGGAGGCACTAAACATCTCCCAAACATTTGTTTGAGGCCCTCCCAAACTGTTTTTACATTCTGCTCTCCCTGTAAGTACTTTTTCCATTCAACTCCGTAATTCTTTCTCCCTACTTTTCAAATCCACCCCAAACCTTTAAGCTCTTGCCTTTGTACAGCCTCAGTGGTCTTTGCTCTTTCACCTTGGCCCCAACTACAGCACCCACCACCATTTATGTCGGCAGTCTTTAGAAAACAGACAAGAACCTCCATAAACTGAAATTTAGCTGAAGACTTCATCCCATGATTCAAGGAGGTAGTATTTTTGAATGAAACAGTCCAATGCCTTACTTCAAAGCAGGCACAGAGAACTCTGATCTTATAACAACCCATTTATCAATCTAACGGTTAACTCCAAAATATAGCCACGCCGATTTCAACGGCAAGTACATCTCCATGACCCTACTGTAAGTGCATATTTAACTGGGGATCATTTGAAAAAGTCAATTTCACATTCATGCATCACTGCTTATGTGTTCAGGATTAAGTTTAAACATTGTTTATACCTTTCAGGTTATATCCTGTTATCTTTGTCTGTGTACTAAGAAGATTTAAAGTCTCTGGACCATCCCTTAAATCTAACAATAGATTAGAAAAAAATTGTAGGGTTGCAAAATGTTTAACAGATACATTAACGTGGATCCTCCACGCAGCAGAACATTGTAAAATTGTAAGACAATAAAGTATTTTTCAAAATATTTTAGTATGCATCTTGTAGGTTTCTAATCTATTTTAAAATAATCTACTCCTTAAAAGAGAAACACGATTATGCAAATGTGATATTACACTTCTTGTATGTTTTCTGCACATAAACTCATGTGTTTTTGTAAATGAATCCCCGTGATGCCCAAGAAATGCAATGAAAATAAACACAAAGTAGTTATAAGGTAGAGTAAGGAGTCTTTGCTGAGCCATCGCATTGCAAAACTGAGGAGAGTATTTAAGTATTTTTATAGAAATAAAATAGTTTAGTATTTTTAATATACTCAACATCCCACTTTAGGCAGCTCTCTTTTCAAACTGAAGACAAGGAGACCCCACAGAGTGCAAATTCTCTCACCAGTTTATGACCTGTCTTCAGTGCTGCTTTTCTATCTTCTGATCAAGGGGAACAGGCATTTTTACAGACCACACAGAGCTGCAGACAAGAGATAAATAATTTCATCACCCCCCTGAACAAGAAAGAACTCTAAGTACCTACCTTATCCTCATTTTCTGGGGTTCCAGCTCCAGCACTGTCTTCAGCTTCAGGAGACTCCACCAGCCTGTGACACCCCAGAAGACAGTCTTGACTGATTCACTGTAGCAAATTTCCTTCTGTTCAGCCTCAGTTTATGTTGCTGAGTTTATGCTACTGGCTGAGAGATGGGAAGAAAAAAAAAAAAAGTGGAGGCATTATCAGGAGAAACTAGAACCATCCTAAGAAACGATGGGTCTGGTTAAAACACACTGTGCTCTTTCAGCATGTCAGAAAGTTTATTTATTGACTATTGCCTTTGGCTGTAGGTCACTAGGGTGCTAATGCCAGGCAAGGCAAAAGGCCTTCTGTCCTTTGATAGGATTTAATGGTAATCTTGGAAAAAAGGAGTGAGAACAGATATTAGCATTTGGGTTTGTGAGTGCTAATCTAGCAACAATGCATGCCTGATTTATTAACTCTTTCACTCACAGAAAGAAATGGAAGAAGGTTCTGACAAGCATATGCCTTTTTTTGATGGAGATCACAATATCTGAACCCATTCTAAGAGCAAAGCCTTGGCAAATGCTAAACCCATGTGTTTCGTAATGAGGGATTAATTCTGTCTGTATGTACAATTCCATTTGCTCACAGAGCTTTTTTAAAAAACACATGCAGAAATGTATCTAGTGCATTATTTATATTTATACACAATGAGGGAGAAATATTTCTGCATGCATTCTTTCCCTTTTCATCAACATCAGCAATAGCTAAACTAGGTCATGTCAAGCAAAGTCAAAAGTAAGCCATTAATCCTTCCCCACTGCTCCTTCCAAATCCTAATTCCATGTGTGGCATTGCAAGAAAAAGCAACTAAACTCCATTTTGTAGGCTGCTGCAGTATTATGAGACCTTGAGGAACACTGGAGCCTCACACACAAGAAAACAGCCTCTGCCCCAAGACCCCAAGAGGTTTACAGTCCAGTCATTCACCATACTGGAACAGTTGCATTAGCAGTTGGGGGGGGGGAGGGGAAGGGGACATTTACAGCATGCTGAGAATTCGCATCCCATAGGCATCTATTTGCATGTTGCAATGATACGTCCAGGAAAACAGAGCTGCTGATCTATGCAGTGACGCAGATTCAAGGATCAGAGGGGTGACTGTGGCACTGATGAGGATATCACTAGTCTTTATGAAGATCAGGAGTATCTTCCATAAAAATCAGCAGAGAGTTTTTCTACGTGCTAAGAAAAGAAAAAGAATAAAATCAAAATTTAAAGAAAAATTAGCCTTTTTATGACTGAATACAATATGTTACGAACCAGGCCAGCATTCTCACTGACTGAACATCAAGGTTTCCAAATCCTTTCCCCTGCAGTATCAGGTAGGTAACACAGAGGCTGGAAATGCTGAAACACATGTTCCACACCAATGTGGAATCAGTAGACATGGACACACATGAAGCTTGATTTAATCCTCTGCTGTGACTGCAAGTACTCTTGGCTATCAGGTTAAAAAAAAAAAAAAAAGTCTGAGTAACCTACTGGTATCATCCCAAACAAGATCCACTCCCTATTGCAGTCTAAGATAACATTTCTTTTGGATTAGGAGCTATTAACATTTGCATCATGTCTTTTTGCCAGGAGGATTTTTCTGGTTGAGTTGTCAGTTTAATTGTTAGTCATTTTGTGTGCCAGGCACCTCATAAAAACAAGTCAAGACCCAGCTCTTTGTTCAAACAATCTGAATTTAGCATTATATAACAAGTGAGAATTGTTAGTAGGCAGTAAGAAAAACAAATAAAGACTGAAAAAGAGAAAGAGTGAAGAGAGGAACAACGCCTAAAAGGCCAAAAGTTATCCTGGCCGGCAGTCACATCCATGCAGACAGAGCCGTCTACCTGCGTGAAGCCTGCAATGGCTCAACATCACTGCTAAGCCATTCTGCTACATTTTTGCCCTTCTAACTCCTGCCTTTAAATTTATAGAACACATTATGAACACCAAAATGCAACCCACTCCTGTTCACACAGCAACAAGCTTCATTCAGTGATCCCTTCCCTGGATTATCTGAACAGCGAAGGCTGGCCTCAAACTGAGTATAGCTGGCCACACCACATCATCTGCACAAGATAACAAAACACAGTGTGCCAATGTAAGATATCTGCACAGAAACATCACTCACAAGCACTCACAAAGAGACTAAAGCTTAAAATCTTCACAAAGCTGGGTCAAACTTCTTGTCTCTAGAATATTAGATTCCAAAAGAAAGGAAGAGCTACACTAAGAAGCAGACTGCAGGCAAAGAGAAAAGCACTGGCACACTGCTGCTTTCACAGCAAGTCCCCTCATATACGCTGTGGGCAGATTCATTGCCAATAGAAGTGCCTTGTATAACTCTCTGCATCTTACCTTGCTTTGCCTTGTACTGCATAATAATGTAGTTTGCTTCATCTTTACAGTTGATTTCAGTGACCTTCTCACATGGATTTGGAGCTGTGTTCTGATAATTCACGAATCTTACAGACCTGGGCATCCAGTCACTTACTCCATGAACACACTGGCTTAATTCAATAACTAATGAACTAAAGAAAAAAAGCCTACCACACGCATACACAATCCACTCCCCCTCTCTCCTTAGCAGTGGGAGGTACGAAAGAAGGGCACCTTTCAGGTAGGACAAGATGTCAGCCCTGTGGGAAAGCCTGGAGGAATGTGACCTTCCTCACTCTCCAATAACAACAAGCATCTAGGATAGGAGGTCAAGCCAGGTGGAAGAGTTTAATAGTCTGGCTTCCCACAACATATAAAACTTCCAAACCTTGTTATAATCCCACAGTATTTTCTTTACCACAACATTATCTGTCAAAAATTAAAGTGATTTAGTATATATGTACGATACATACTTGTGGAGATTCACTAAATTGAAAAGTTGCTTATTTTTCTTCTCCAGCACAGATAAAATCTTAGACTTTTTCCTTTCTTACCTGACATATTTTCAGCACTAGCCCATTTTAAAACAGGGAGACCTTGTCAACTGTGTCTCTCTAGTATCATAAAAATGCATCATTCTTTTCTTCCCTGCTTCTTTTTCCACCTTCACAGAAAATAAAGCAACCTTTTACTCTATGGCCTTTTCTTTGAAACCTACAAATGGTCCTTCAAAGCTTTTATCACCTTTAGAGGAGGAAACACATAAACATCCCTTAGTTGTAGTATGCAAGACTTAAAAGAACATGTTGACTATTCTCATCTTTAGATATCCAAGTCCCTGGCAATGTTGTTGGGAAGTGTCAAATATACAGGCTCTATTCATCAAATGAATCAACATGAACACTGCAACTGCGTAACATAAGAACAATTGAATGCTAATATTTAAGTGGTGTATGTCAGGACTCATGTCGTATTTATTGAACATGATGATTTTACATTCCTGTATCGGTCTAGTCATAGGCTTGGACAATTTCTAGCAAAGAAGATGGGGCGGGGGGGAAATGGCCCAGCCTATTGCCATGAGGACTGTACCACCCAAGAACTGCAGCTGGCTAATTTGCACTTTACTCTCAAGTCTGAAGGCAGCTTACATTGACAGGAAGAGAAATTGAGGTGGTTATCTCTCACTGACCTGTCAGATTCTTCCTCACAAAAAACAGTGCAGCTTCAGGGTTGAACAGTCTTCAGACATAAATCTTAATAGCTCTGCAAACATCTGCATGATTGTTCATCATTTATCCTTCCTTGCTTTCAGTTCAGTTTGGGAAGAAATCCCTAAGCAGATACATTTGTAAGTCTCACTATGTAGTAGCTTTTTTTGGAATAAAAGTTTGTATCTTTGCTTTGCTCTAGACCTAGAAAGAGAATGAAGAAACCTGGCCAGTTTGTCAGCCTAATCAACCGACTAACCAGAGACTCTTTAATTTTAGTGGGCTCTGTTTTATTTCACCAACTTCACACAAAATGCTTTCATATCTACTGCTCAGTGTTTTGAAGCTGTGGCACAAAGCAGAATAGGGTAGAGATATCAGAGTCAGTTTTGAATGAACTGTGTCCACAACTAGCACATGCCAGCACTCTGGAACTCCCCATGGCCACTTTTCTTAGTAGCTAGTTGCACATCACATTATAGACAAGCCCGGGCAGCTCTGAACTGCTTCTCATCTCAACTTTACTGGTGTAAATGAGGAATTATTTCCACAAGTGCTGACAAAAAACTGAATTGGAGGCTGGATTTAGCATGTAACTAGATGCAACTAGAATTTCATACAAAAATTAACCACTATTTCTTTAAGAGCTACAGAGACAAATCCAGCTTTCTGAGGCAATCCAGACAAGCACTAAGAATCAGTGAGTATGATCCATGGCATTCTTCCTTCTACAACAAGGCAGTTTACAGATCATGCTCACAAAGCTGTACCCATTTCATCTGTGACATGGGTCACAAACAAGCACAGCAGAGTGAAATGGAAGGAAGTTTGTGAGAATCCAGGCAAAATCCAGGTAAAACAATAGATAGTGAGGAGAGTTACTTTGCTAACAAGGACTAAACAGGTTCTCATTTCAAAGAGGAAATTATAAGATGTTCAATTTACCTGCTGATTCATAGTGCCATGATACCAAAAGACATGAACAGACGGATGGGAAAAGGAAAGCTGTAGAGTTTCCTATTATGTTACATGCAAGCTACTCAGGAAAGGAAAGAAACTGAGCTCAATCAATGCTTTGCTGCTCATAGCATTTGCTGACAGGCTGATAGATATTGACTGAGGGAAAAGGTTTAGGGATTTGACATCCACTGGCAAGGAGAAAGCTCATCATCTGTATGCCCTGCAGCTGCTGACTCCCAGCCAACACATGCCTGCTCTGATGTCACTGCTCTCAATGAGGGCCATACTCTAATTCAATCCTAGGAAATCTCTGCTGAATTATCAGCAACACTCTGGCTGTTCCTCAAGTGTAAGGAAGATTCTTTAGCTTCCAATTCAGGCAAGAAGGATTTTGCAACTAACAAAACCTGGTCCAAAGTCCAAACCTCTTTTCAAGACATATGCATTTACATACGTTCACCACAAGCACTCAGTAAAGAGGACAAAATCACCCAGTTCCTCAAGTGACCAGAACTGGGTTGTGCCAATAATTATGATTAACTACACCAAAATGCCATCTTGGGACTGAATAGAAGCATTCAGGATACAAGATGATACTGCAGCAGTACTTCATCTTACATTCTCACTGTTGAAAACAGCTGGGAAGCTGAAGTCTGTTCAGCTTTCAGAGCCTCTTGTGGATATGATCATTTATATATAAATGGAAAACTTGTTCATGACTCATCTGCCTGTATTACTGCGTGGATTTTTTAGTCCAATAGCCAGACATCCATTATGTGGGTTGCTAAATGATTTACATTGATCGAGTACACCCTGCATGCAGCTCTTGCAAATTTTATATGCTGGCTGTACAGAGAATGAATGCTTGCTGATTATGCTCCAAATAGCATTGAACCCTCTTACTTAAACCATTAACTCAAAGTAAGGAAGCCAGAGATACAGCTGTTGCTTCACTACCTTAAGAAAATATTTCATATTTGGATCCTAAACAACTACAAATTGAAGTAAATGTAGATGCGTATCAGTGAAGAACTGGCCCACGAGTTTTAAGTCGTATCTTTTTAGTAATTGGTGTTAATTCCCTGTACCCCATAGACTGTATTCCAGAACAAGGCCTAACCCTCCACCTGGCAAAGTGGGTAAGAATCCAGCTACTCTGCAAATCAAAGTAACTTACACAATGGAGCCACAAAGATGAGGTGTCAGTAAAAAAGACAAGTCTGGGGAGAGAAATAAAGGTATTTCTGAATCACCCTATGGCCAAAAAAATGACCCCTGACATACATAGACTGAACTTGGGTATAGGGAAGCAGTGCTACTGAACGCCAAGGAATCATTTGAGAGAAAGATTTTGGCTGGCAGGGACCTATGGAGGTCACCTCATCCAACCTCCTGTGCAACACAGAGCCATTTCCACGAGACAAGGTTGCTCAGGCCTTGTCCATTGAGGCTTGCAGGTGTCCTGAGATCTCTATCTGGATGCCAGTTCCCATGCTTAGCCACTCTCTCAGGGAGGTTTTTTTTCCCTCTCCCCTCTTAAGCCCTGCTATAATTTCCCTTGTTGCAACATGTCTCTGTTGCCTCTTGTCCCTTTCTTGTATGGCTCTGGGTGCTTTTCAGCTTATCACCTTTGTTAACACAAACAGAACCAGGTGACACAGCAGAGCCATTACCACAGGCCGTACATGCAAATAAGCAATAGCTGTGGGACTCCAAGGCCCACAGGCAGGTGGAGTGCAGGACCGAAAGGACATCACCACCAGAGGAACCAGATGTAGTTCTGCAGATTAAGGGTGGTTACAAATTTAGCCCAGAGCCTCACTTAACAGTTCACATGGCATTTCAGGGCTCTGATGCACATGTAATTGACATCATCACACAGTTCTCCATCCACAGCACTGCTGAGTCTGTGCTTAAGGACTGGAATAACAGGAAAAATCACAGGAGAGGGAAGAACAAGCTTATTAAGTTCACAAACCATGTGCCACAGACAACACTTCTCCCTTTCACAAGTCCCAGAGGAAATCACACAGTGTATCACAGAATTAAAAGGGGCAGCCAAAAGTGACCAGTGTGGCTGAAATCAGACCCTACCTCTCCTATTCACAGAGCACGTTATAAAGACCAGTGACTTCTCATTCCAGTCATTAATGAAATTGTTGCTAGCAGTCAGCAAGATTTTAACTCATATTCTGGGCTCCAAGTTACACCTACAAGCACATTTGCTACCAAAGATCATGGCAGGAGGAGGAAGGCACACATCATAGCTGTGTATGCATTAGGAGTCTCAGTGTCAATGTAATCTCTAAACTCTGCAACACAGTTGATCCAATTAAAAAAAAAAAAAAAAAAAAAAAAAGTCCATTTTTTAAATAGCCTTTTGCTTTTGAGCAGCATCTTTCTTCCAAAACTCTAAGTATTTTACAAATATTAATGGATAAGGCCTCAGTCATATCTTGGAATTCAGGATGGCTCTGTACACCTACCAGTGGGGTTCAGGAATGGGAAACAGAGCACACCACAATACAAGCTTCCCAGTTACTACAAGACATCTCATTTCAGCTCCAATTGCATAAAATTAGACAAAGCAGAAATTAATTATGAATCTCCTCTTACCAAATGAGATTTGTGAATTCAATCAATATTCTTTTCTCCCTGGAAGGAAAGATAAGGTACTTTCGAGGATCATTTTAGACGCCAGTTTGTCTGTCTATTCTCTCTCCTGCTTTGCATCTTTCAGATGGCTTTGTACAGTGGCTGAAAGAAAAAACGTGAACAGATGGCTGTTGGACTGATAACCAAATCTGCTCCTACTCAGATTAATTGGTTACAACCCAGTTAAAGATCGCAGCCTGGTAAAAGCCTGCTTCAGTCTCTGTGAAAAGATTAAAACACATTCCTAAGAATGAAAATGGTGTTTTGATACATGTCAGGGTGTATGCACCCACAAAAAAAAATTAAAGGGTTTAAAGTTTACAGGAACATACAGGCCAAATGGAAGTTTTAGAGTCATGAGGCATTCATGAGAACCAACAAATCGTAGAATATTTCACAGAATAGCATCAGCATCATGACTACTTTTTATTTATCCAAGCCTTTGGCATCAAGCTGCTTATGATGAGACTTAGGGGCTGCAGAAGAATCCAATTTCATACATCTTCTGATTGTGCTGAGAAGAGATTCCCCTTCAGAAAAACTGGGAACATGCCAGAAGACTGGAGCATTGTACTAGAGAGTGGGTTGACCTCTGTAATTATAGCTCTCAGTGAAAGGCAAGAAAATGGCAGACCCATGCAATGCAATCAATAAAGAATGAAAGGATGCGAACATAAGCAGGGCTGCTCTAACTGATTATATGGAAAATGGACACTGACTCACAAATCAGGTTACATTCTTTGAGATTGGAGGGTTGATTGATAAAGATAATTATGAAAATGCAGCAACTGAGGCAAAGCATTTGACGTAGTGCTGCAGGTGACTTATTTTAAAAGCTAGCTCTATCCCACATCAATAAAAGCATGTTAAATGCATTAATGACTGAGCAACTGGCAGAACTGACAAACATGGGGGAGAAACATGATCATTTGTAGGAGTTTCTAGTAGGGTTCTGCAGATTTTCCTTCTGGGTATACAGCTCACAAGTGCCGTCCCATTCCCCCCCCCCCAAAAAAAATTCATATATATATATAAATTTCATATATATATATATAAAATACAGAGGCCGACAGAGGGTAAAACAATGAGGTAAATTCAGCTGAGTAACACATCATTGAAGGAAACACAATGCAATAAATGCAAAAATAGAAAGCACAGGCCACACTTACAGAAGAAAAAGGTGTATTCTAGAAAACAGAATTTGAAAAGGAGTTGGGTTTACAATAAGGAGATTACACATGCTTCATGATGAATGCAAAATGAGTGAGTATAATCCCTGTGTGCAGCAATCAGGAAGAGAAAAAGGTTATTGTACTGTGCTGCCTTGCACTGGAAGGGAATAGTAGTGAAAGAGATTATTTCTCAGGTCTCCTTTAAGACTTGGAAAAGAGGTAGAAAGAGCCACAAAGAAGATTTGAGAAAATGCTTTGCAGGAGAGGCCCAGGGAACTCTAGCTGTACGGGTTATCAAAGGAAGACTAAGAGATGATTTAATGACAGTATACAAATCTTTACACGGAGAAAATGTTGATTACTAGAAGAGCGCTGTCTCATTTAGCAGAGAAAGACATATACATTTAAAAACACATACACACACAAAACACTAATGGCTGAGACCAAGCAAATGCATCTGTGAGACCAGACACAAAAATCGCAATCCACAAGTGGATTAGACAGAGGAGCAAAGTACCCGGGGAAAAAAATTTTCACCTTTGCTTGGTGTTTCCAAACCACGACTGGCTGTCTTTATGGAGAACAGGAACTTTCATCTCCCTCTGCAGATCAAGGGAAACAAAACTGAAACACTGCCCAGCGCACCAGTTTTCAGCCCATGGTATGGGCCCATAGGTTCTCTCTGAGACTGCATGATCCTTTTCACAATGCTGAGATCCCAAGTGTTTTATCAGTCACCTAAGAGCCATCTTCTCCCACTATCCTGAGGTTTCTTTACACATAGGCCAACCTTCAGAGGATTGATGAAGGCACATGATCATTTTTAATGGAGGCAATTGTGAAGTGAGGGGGAAAAGAGGTAGTATTTAAAGATGGGTATCTAAAGTCAGCACAAGCGCAATGCATGTCCCCTACTTTTGAGTGCCAAGTGACAAATGGCTACAACATATCCCAAACAGACTTTTAACTGCTCTTAATCCTGCCCTCCTCTCTTCTTCCCCTACTAAAAACCATGCAGCTTGCACAAGGCCAATACACGTTCCTCACTCCCTGCCTCTCAAAAAGAATTAGGGAAGCAGATGACTTCATTATCGTCTTTTTTTAATCTAAACAGAAATCCCAAAAACCACACTTAAAAAAATTTTTTTTGATTAGATACCATCCTTCCCCGAAACTTGGCATTATCTATGCCTGAGTGGGTGCAAAAGCCTTCAGGAGCACACTCTGCAAATTCTTTGCCTACAATTTTCTTAATGTGGAGCGACTTGTGCATTTTTAGAGACCCAAAACAGTAACATTCCTTATAACACACTCTCTCAGCTCTTGGTAGAAATACACAGCCTCTCTTACACTTTTCTCCATACATGAAATACTTGCAGGCTTAAACAGCCACTCTTGGATGCAATCTAAAAAACTCAGCAGCACCCAATGAATACAGTCCCCTTGCTGGGCACTACTGCACAGGCTAGCAAGACTTCCCCACAGCCAGAAGAAAGCCCCCAAATGACCCCACTTGGTCTTGAAAGAGCTGCTGTTAAGTTCAAGGCTCGTCTAGCTCCATAACGACGAGGCTGAAACCGGGAAACCGCCCCCTCAGGGCCCGGTGCCCCCCACCGAAGAGGGACCGTGAACGAGGGCAAACCCTCCGGCGCTCGTCGCTGCACACACCGCATCACCCCTCCCCCCCACAACCCCGGCGGCCATTGCGGCCGTTGGTGACCGTTGGCGGCGCGCGCGCGCGCCGCGAGGCCTCTGGCGCCACCCAGCGGCCGCGAGGGGAACGCCGGGGCTTCGGGGTAGAGTAGAGCGGCCATCAGCCCTCGGAGGCTGCGAGGAGCGGGGCGGGGGGAGAAGGCAGTCTTCCTGCCCCCTTTTCCCTCTCCTTCCCCAAGCCCCTTCCCATGATTTTCTTTGCGGAGTAGGGCTTCACAGCTTAAAGGCAGCGGTAGCTCCCTGGGGAGCAGAGGAGGTGCGATTTCTTCAGGATTTCTAAGAGCAAAGCCCTGCAAATTGCCAGAGCTCACAGGGAGAGAGCTTGGCCGCAGCCTCTCGCACCCTATGTGGTTGTCCTTACTGGGGCTTGTTTCCACAGCCCCCCCCCCCCCCCCCAGCAGTCCCATTTCTGAGAGCACTACTTTTGCACTGCGTTCAGGAGACACCAGCAGCCCAGCTCTGGTGCAGCGGATGCAGTGCGTCAGCAGACGTACCTCACGAGGAGACACCAGTGCACCAAAGCCCCCAGGGTCACTCACACCTGGCTGCTGCCCACCCCTTCCTTAAACCTTCCCCAGGGTCTCTGTCCCATCAACAGGCAGGAGGAAAAGCAATCAGGTGCTTGCCAAAGAGCTCAGCGAATGTCATTTATTAACGAGAGGCAATGCAAAACAGCTTCCTCTGTCAGCTTTTTGTGACCTTTCATATTGCCAAGGCAGGAATCATGTGTTTTGCAGGGCAGGCACAGTCTTCCCCCTCTGCGCCTGGGCAGCAGTCAGCATGGGTGCTTCCCAGTGCTCATCGAGCCACCTTCCCCACACTGCTGCAGCCAAAGCACCCACAACAGGTTTAATCTTCCACTCACTTGGTACAGAGCTCTTGTATACAACAGACAGCTGTGGTGGGCTGAAAGTAGCTCCTAGCTTTCGTAGACCTGTACAACAAAGGAGCAAATAATGATGCATATCCATGGTGTACATTTTTAATAGGGTTTTTGCTTTTAGGGGGGTTTTTGCATAAGAAAAATTGCCCACTTTTATGCTGAATTATATCTATGCAGGGGCAAGTTCCAAAGTTTGGCCACTGACTATGAAACAGCCAATTTGCATTTTCTTAGATTTTTCCCTTCTGTCAAATCAATTGATAAAATGAAAATTCATTTAGGGCAAACATTTTTAGTTCCTGCACCCAACCCAAATTTTACAAAAAAGACAAAGGCAGCCCCTCCTCTGCCCCCAGCTGCAAGATCTAGGCCTGCAAATTTGCTATATAATTAAAAAAAAAAAAAGGCAATTTTATTCCAAGAATTGCTGCCAAAGCTTAGTGGTGGAACCACACTGAAGTGGGCGCAACAAAGAGATACAGTAATCTCTTCAGGTGTCCTTGGATGCATCACCTGCTTCAACTGTTTAACTGATATAATGAGTTAAATGAAAGGATATTTTTATATCGCAGACCTGCTGCTTATAATAGTTGGATTAACACAATTTTAGTGTAAGCAATAAGTCTTTTGACTTATTTTTATTTTGATACCTTGACTCTTAGTATCTGCAGGAGCTAAACTATAAAATCCAAAGGTGGCCAACCTGCAGACTTCAAATTTAGTCTGAATTGACTCCTATTTTCTACCTTTTCCACCCCAAAAGTATGTTCCTTCTCCAGTCTCTTCCTGAAGTATCCAGGATCTTAGTGCTGCTTTCCCACTTGCACCACCAGGCATCCAAACTTTTCTTCCCTGCCCTTATTTTTTTCCACACCACTGTATTCCTCCACTGTCCTTATGCTGCAGGGTCTCTTTGGGAAGCTTTGCTTATATCTTGTTCCAGTAGCAATGACCTGACTATTATTCACACAGGAGACAGCATCTCAGTGTTACCTGTTGTTTGGTCTGATACAGCCTGTCATTTTTATGCTGACAGGCTCTTTCTGGTACTTGCAAAGTGATCTGATAAGCTACTTGTACTCTTGGTTTCCTCAGACCTTCTCAATGACTTTTGCATTTTATAATCCTCTTTTCAAAGCCCAGAAATGGCATTTTTCTTAGGCTTACTGTTTAACACTTGTTTCTTGAACTTTGCAAGCATATTCCCTTTAAAGAGAGGAATGCAAGTAAATACTACAGAACAGCCTGCCCTTCTACATTTGAAATCCAGATCCAAAGTTGATCTTTTCTGAGGCTCACAGATTCTAATTTTAGGAGATAATACAGGTGCAGTCCTCACTTTTGGTTTGTCAACCCCAGCTGCATCACCTGGAATATCTAAAAAGCTATTTTTCTATTAGCTTATTGTATCAGTGATGCATCGCTAAGGACAGCTGTCAAAGGAGCTGTTTATAGGGTCTGTTGCAAATTGCTCTCCATGGGTACATATACCTTATACCTACACAAAACCTTGCCTGTTTGGGCTCAGTGTGGGTGGACCCAGGCCTGCATTCCTGCAAATATTTGTGGGTACAACCTAATCAACCTTACAGTTAAATGTTTTCTTAATATACAGTTAAGATAAGTGTACTTTTAAGATTATTCTTGCCTCAGTTTTACACTCTCTTTGCTTCAGTTTTACACTCTGGTAAGAATCATCTTTCCATCTCTGTTTGTTCAGTGCTTGCCACTTCAGTTTCAGTCTCCTGGAAGGTCTGCCAGATACTCTGCCAATACAAATAACTAATAATAAGTAATAAGCATGTAGAGGTATGGAATCCTTACTTGTAAGATGTTTTTAAAAGTAGGACACAAAAATCCTATGTGCTACATAAGTAAGAGAAAGGCTTGAAGGTTTTCCAATTGTGATTACTCTGAGAAAACACAGGTGGGTTTGGGTTTTATAGATGTGTGTTTCCAGAGTTGCTGAGCATGTGTAATCCACCCAATAGCCAGAGGGAGCCGAGTCTCCTCTACACATCTGCAGGCCCATCCACAAGAGGAGTAGTAGCACTGTGTGCCAGCACTGAACATATTGCTCTTAACACCATTTTAGAGATGGAAATCAGGACCTTGATTTCTCC
Organism: Rhea pennata; assembly: GCF_028389875.1. Lineage (NCBI taxonomy): Eukaryota > Metazoa > Chordata > Aves > Rheiformes > Rheidae > Rhea > Rhea pennata. Next base: position 46,897,574 of record NC_084666.1, read on the forward strand.
TAATACATGGCTGACAATGCCATCTTATCAGCAAAATCCTTCTTCCACACATTTTTAAGGAATGAGGAGCCAGAGCCTGTCAGGTTGATTAGCCATATATCAACTCCCCAGTGCACTACAGCAGAGCCATAGTTAATCTGAAACCTTGATCACAAGCCAAAGGGAACAATTATATAACTTAGAAATCTGAAAGGCAAATAGAACGAAACAAGAAAGGACAATCACGCTCACTTATACATGTGCACATTTTACTACAACTCTTAGGCAATCAAGACTGTCATATAATTGGCTTTTTTTAAAATTACAAAAATGATGGAAGGATTGCAGTAATTAAAAAGTGCAGGAAAGACGTTGAAAGATGATAAATTACATAAAGGCAAAGTGTAAATGAATCAAAATCTTCACAAGTTTTTATTCACTTCCACAGAGTTTACAGAGTTTGTGGATTCACTGTCTGTTCCTGACTGCCCATGGACAAGCCAGTGTCAATTGGTCAGAGGGCCAGACAGTCCTCAGAGGGAATGGAGTCACCTAGCTCTCAGGCAAGACCAGAAGATGACTTCTAAAATATGCTATCAAGCCCCAGAAAAGATATCTGCCATTGAAGTGAGGTTTTCTTTCACCAAGACAGATTGTACAGGCAAGTTCTGTGGCACATGCCTGCATTGTCATGAATGTCCAAAGCAAACTTTGCAAAGCTGACAACAGAGGAAAGTCAACTAGCGATATTCCTCCCACGTGGTTACGGAAGATAGTCATGCAAATGCATGAATTCACTGTATTTATTAGGCATGTAAAAACAGAACAAGTCTCTGCCCTCCAAAAACTTACACTCTCTGTATGCAAGGTGAAAGAAAGGAAGTAAAATACAAGCTAATGAACTGGCCGTAGAAGTGTTAAGAAACTGCTCTGTCAGTGTATTCCACAGGATCCCACGGGAAGGCACTGTCTGTAGCAAACTCCTTGGACCAACCTGATCCTAACAGCTAATTTTCAAGAAACTAATGGTTCCCCTGCACCAGTGGTCCTGACAGGGTATCTCCAAATGACAGCTTCACTTCAGCCCAGATCTGGCGTGCAGTTTAATCCCAGATATGTGGACATATACCCTTATACCTATTATCTCCTGAGATCCTTTGGCAACACAAGAGGTTGTGAATACAACTTGTTTGTATTCAGAGCTAACTCGGGTTTTATTTTCTTTTTTCAAAGATATCCCAGGTTGTGTAGCGCTCTAGTCCTTTACATACACATTTCTGAAGCTACTGTGGCTAGGCAGCACTGGGTGCTCCTCACTGGCACGGGCAGCAGATTTTTTATACTTAGTACTGCTAATAATAATGGTTCTTTGTATCTTTAAAGCACTGAACAAACTAAGCTGCTAGAAAAGCTATTCTAGCAGCATTTCACATTTAGCAAAACCAGATGTTTGTTTTCTGCTCTCAAGACACTACAATGCAGGTGTGCAAGAGTAGGCTGTCACTAAGAAATGTCAAACCTGGTATTACCTCCACTTCAGTACATACATACATACATATACACAAGCCAACAAGCTAGACAGTAGACACTATATTTTTTTTTTTTTTACATACCGTATGTAAAGAATGGTTCCAGTGAGAATAACCTTAATTTGGATTAAGGGAGCAGGCAAGAAAGCAGCCAAAGTAAACCGGCTTGTGAGAGGGTAACATGAGCAGTTCTGCCTGTATCCGTCTGTTCTGAGCAGGAGACAAAATGGCTGGCAGGCCTTCTTGCCAACGGAGCCATTAACGGGAGGCACTGAAGCCAAAGGACTGGGTGCCGGCCTCGAACGCAGAAGACACAGTGCTCTGTCTGCATTCTGCAAACAGCCTAGGGAGTGACATGTGGCGTGCTTCATCTTCGCGTGCCTCTCTTCCCTTTCCCACCCATTGCTAGTTTTGAGGATCGTGAACTCATCTAGATAGAAGCTGGTTTTTGTTCTATTCTGTCTATGCACAACAGAGCCCTGATCTCAGTTGGGCCTCTAGGCACCAGGTTAATATATATAATAATAGTATGGTACAAAAAAAAATAAAGGCATAACAATTTCATGACAGAACGCATCTCAGATGAGTTAATGTGTGTGAAGCACTTCTTTGAAGTTGAAAGGCACTGTAGCATGTAAAAAGCTAAGCCTTACTTTCATATAGATTTGTTGTTCTTCAGGACTCAAGAAGCTGTTGAAAACATGCCTCTACTCAGCAGAGTGCAGCGTGTGAATCCCTAGTACATACTCCAATCCCCAACTTGAACAGTATGTCCAAGAAATTCCTCTTTAAGGACGTCATTAATAAAAGGCATGTCATTATAAGCAAATGTCCTCACTTTTAGCACCTCTGTGTATTAAGAACGAGCATCCCTGGGGAAAAATGCAAATAGGGTTTTCACGGTGATGCTGATTTTGGCATTATCTTCTCTATGGCTTTGAGTAACTCAGTTTCTGGTTCTCCTGTGTAAGTTGCCATCCGAAATACAAAAATAATAAAATAAAAAAAAAAAAAAAAAGTTACAGCCTGCAGATAGGTTGACATGATTCTTATTCATTCTGAGTCCTGGAGTTAAGCTGACTTTCTAAGGTTCATTTAAGACAAAATGAGTCCCAGCCAGGAATAAACTGCAACTTGTGACTTTGTATCCAGGCTTACTGGCTGCATCCTTTCATGGGCCTGGGCTGAAAGGCAGCCTGAACACTCCCTAGCAGATACTAGATCCAAGCTGCTGCTTGGGGCCATGCTTGCTTTAACTGTTCTCACACTTAACCACTTCTTGCTGCCAAAAAATACTTTTGGTTAGTATTTACCATACAGCAGGAGCACGGAGCGCCCTGGCTCGGGATTCAAGACCTCTCTTGCGAAGCATGGCCCATGCACACCCAGAGGTCCCAGGACTCACCTTCTGGCTGAGACAAGGTGCAGCAACTGGGCGAATCCTCCCTAGAAGGAAAGGACAAAGGTTACCGGAGGACAGCAGCTTTGCACCTAATTCAGTGGTTCTGCATCATTTCAGCATTTCTATATGTTTTTGTGTACGTGTACTACATAGAGAGCTATGTAGAGGGGATGCACATGTACACATGCATCTATCCCAAAGGAGAAAAGCTGTAATTAAATAAACCTGCCGGACCCCACAGTCCCTGCTGGCCAGGGACTCTCCCACAGCCACAGCAGTCTCTCTAAAGACGATGCCACTAGATGGAGCTGAGTAACAAAATTACACCCAGGCCATGTGCACAGCTGCAGCATCAGCTGCCTTACCTAAGATACAGGTTTAAACATGTTTCGTGCTTACTGGGCACTAATGTTGTTTCCCTGGCCAGTTGATACAGGGACAAGCCGTGGCGAATTGTCATTAAGAGATTGCAAAATCATGCTCCCCAGCCGCGCTGATTCACCCTTAGCGGAGGATGATGTCAGGCTGGGTAGATTTTGGCAGTCAGCAGCAAGTTTGGGAAATGAAAGGAGAGGCTTCTGCACGCCTCGCAGCTTACTGCGGGGAAAAGCCTCATCCATCATAGCTTCTTCTGGTTACCCCAGGAACAGAGAGTCTGCTGTCTTTTGGCGCTTAAGTGAAATGCTTTATTCATTGACAGCCCTTGGGGAGCCTGGGAGGAGCAGGAGAAGCTCCCCTGTGGCTGCTTCTGCAGCTGCCTCGCCGTGGCTGCTCAAGCAGGACTCACCTGGGCCTCAGGATCTGACACATTTCACGTGATCCAGTGACAGCAAACTGCACACCAGGCTGCCCGTCTTCCTTGGCAAGGGGCCCAGCAAAAAGTGGGAGTAAACTAAAACCAGCCCAGACAGGGCTGAATGTCCAGGGGAGCAATCAAAGGGCAGGCACCTGTGGCAGCAAAATGTCAGTCTGTACAACACTGTAGTCTTGCATACGTAGTGGTGACAAAAGGCTGAAAACTAGTGCACTAAGCAAAGCACTGTGGAAACCTGCTGTCCTGAGACTCCCCACCTTAAAGACGTGACATTGCCAGGTCTTGTTTACACACACAGCATTTGCACTGATTTGTCTCCATCTCTTTGGAGGCAGGCAGTGTAAAGTGTGCTCAGCTCCCCACAATGGATGGGATTATCCCACCGTAAAGGTAGTTAAAACCATCCGGTTTATTTTGTAAACTCACTTGCCTATAACCACTTCCTTATCTAAACAAGTAAGTTGGGGAAAAATCTGTTTTTAACTTCTCAACAGTATTATAAGCAGAGTAGCTAAACACATGTGGAGACAAAAGGGGGGAAGGTAAAAGTAAAAAGATATTAGCAAATAAGCAAATAACAAAATCGAAAAATTGTTTAGGATGCAGATTGTGAGGCTAAATTTGAATTATAACTATCAACAAATACAGTGGACTGTAGCAATCAAGGAGCAGAATGCAAATATAGCCATAGCTTGTAATGTTTAAAGTTATTCTGATGATGTGTTGTAATGGGAAAAGGGATTAGCTAAATTTGCACTACAGTGAGAGCTGTGCTATACAAACAGCAGGGCCTCAATACAAACTTCAGAGAAACTCATGCGAAAATAAAATCAGATCTTAAACTTTGAAATGCACTTACACAAACTATATGTTCAGGTTTAAAAAATCATTATGAATCATTAGATGAAACTGCATATAATCATTTTTGTCCAATCCTAAATGCATTATCCAGATTAAGCCTCTATTTTATTTTTGCCTTGTTAAGTGCATGTATCTACAGAGATGCAGGATTTCATTTCTCAGTGTCTGTATTCCGTGTGTGCGTCATATTGTAGCAACTTTGGTTTTAGATTGCTAAAAAATAAATGCTTCTGCATCCCAGCTCTTTGAGCGGCAAATGTTTACAGGCAAATACCATTAACATGTTTTAACGGTGCGTTATTCAAAGTATGCTGTACAATCACAGGTTTATACAATAGTAGCCAAGTGGCTAAACCGACAGCGGACCACTTTTGCCAAGCCAACAGCACGGAGACGCTTTTCAGTGGCGGTGTACGAAAGGCTGTAGGAAAGGGTGCGGTGCACACACAGACGTGTGTCTATGGCCAAGGTGTTCCCAGGAACGTGGGTTGAGTCATTAATGTCACATTGCTTAGGCACCGGTGACAGGCGACAGCTGGTAGCCACACTATTACCAAACAGAAGTATTAGTGAGCCATGTTGCATGCGGTCAGCAAAGCGTGGCACGACCACGCTGTGCTGTACAGGAAGCTTCAAGGAACATAACTGCATTAATTGACAGGGTTGAGACTGCAGGACTGCAGCCTGCGAAAAACTGCACTGGCTGCATCATTCTGGCTCGGACAGGAGTTTGGTTATTTTCAGGGGGCCAGCTATTTGCTGCTTACCGTAATGAAGAGAAATAGCTTTGTTATCACTTTCTAATCTCATTTGTTAATTAAATGTAAAAAATAAAGGGAGGCACATTGCTTTTATCTTCAGAAAGCAAGTTGTATTTACCCTAGTTTTAATTTGACCTCAGGAATCTGGGAAAGAAAAAAAAAGCTCTTTTTTCTCCGCGTTGCTGAGCTCTAGGCAAACTTAGATAGCGCTCTCAGGATAGCACCGGCACAGTGGCAGGGGGCCAGCGAGGAGGCGTGGGGGGCCTCTCCAACGGGTACCCCTGCGGGCTGCTGCCCTCCCTGGTGTTACTGCAAAACGCGTTGGGCCGGGCTGCCCCGGCACCCTCAGCCCGCGCACAGCCGGGAGGTGCCGGCGCTGCATCTGGGGACCCCTCGCCTTCTCACGGACATCTGAGCTGAGTATTGCCCTGGGCTCTGGCTCAGGTTAACACTGCTACAAGTTTGCACAGCATGAGGTGGTCGAAGGGCTGGGAGCAGGACGCAGGAGTGGGGCAGGGGGACCAGGACCAGCGGGACCAGGGCTTTGGGGTGCCTGCGCATGGGACAGGGCTGGGAGCGACTGGAGGATTTCTGGCAGCTGGTTTCAGATCACCTTTGATTTAAAGGGCAACCCTGCCAGGGCAAACCCCGTTGAGCTGCAACACCTTTACAGCGACTTTTAATAAAAAACTCTGCATAGATCAGTTTGGCTAGTTAGGGGTTTTGTCTGCTCCCTTGGGGAGGGCTCAGACAGCAAATACCTGGTGAGTCGCGGCACACACCGAGACCTGGCGCTGGCTGAGCTGCCACAGCACCGCCATGCGTGGCTTTTCCCCGGCACAGCAGGTCTGCAGGAACCCTGTGCCAGCAGGTCCCCAGCTGCCTGCCTTCTCCCTCGGGGCCACCTTCCTTGCAGTAGGAGGCTGTATTTACCCACTGGCTGATGAGGGGGAAGAAAAGAGCAATAAACTCCCTGTCCTCTGACAGGTTTAACATGGGTCCAACCAGAGACTTGGACTCTGTTGCTTGGATTCTGCTTGGCAGCAAGCATCCTCTGTCCAAAATCATCCTGAAGTTTCGAAATGAGCCTGAGGAGAGTTAACTAACCTGGAGACAGAACAACACGTTGCTTTGGGGGTATGCCAGCAATAAAATTCTGTGTTTCAGGTTTTCTTTTGGCCATCAGACACTTTGAATCAATCGTTCAGCCAGTGTAATAATTTGATGGCTAGCCAACAAAAATATAGGTGATGTTTACATATCTTCTTCTCGGTGTATATGTGCATATATGTCTGTTGACACTGTTCACCACAGTTTCAGCACTGAACATGGTGGTGCCGCATTTTTCCTCTTCCTCCTCCCTCTCAGTTTTGTTGCCATAAAGGCTGGTTTCTGCGCTTGCAAAGACGTTTATTTGCCTCTTGGGACATAAAAAAGCTTGTTTTTAAGTTCAGCATCTGTTATTTATCGTTTACACTTAAAGCTTCGGCTCTGACCTGAGATCAATGCAGTTGCTCTAGGTGTTGCAGAAAGTGTACAGTTATCACCAATCTTGGTGATATGTCCCTTGTTCATATCCCTCTGCCAAGCAGCTGAAATTAAAGCTGGTTGGAGCAGTGCGAAACGCCCTGCAGGCAGCAGGATCATGCCTTTCTCCTAGGACCCTTTTGCTGGGGAGCAAAGAAAGCGTGTACACAGCTGCCAGGGAAGCTTGCTGCGGCCTCTCGCTGTCCTGCCTTGGCCTGTGAAAGATGCGTTTGCTTTGCGGAAGTAAAACCAGTGCCTCTCGGCTGCGACCTGTCCTGCAGGTGCAATTTCCTATGCCTCGAAAATGCCTTTCTTGCTTCTCCTGAGAGGCCTGTTGTGGTCACATGCGAAGACCTCAAATTAAGATCAGAGCAGTGCTGTGTTAGATACTTCAGAGCGGCACCTTGCTGCGGGCACATCCTGCCACAAAAGATTCCCAGCCCATTTTGCAACGAGGCTGGGTGCACCGCTGGCTCCCCCGTCGCGAAGCACGAGCCGAGTCTGCTAGCGGTGCTCGGACGGGCCCAGTCGAGAGCCATGACCCCTTACAGCCTCCCTAAGTCTGCTCCTGCCAAAAGCTGGGCAGGGGGAGCAGCCTGAAGCTCCTAGCAGAGCTGCAAGGCAGTTAGGATGGGAACACGAATTAAAGCCACCTGTTTATGTAAACTACCTCAAAAAGTGCTGAATACCAAAGCAGATGTTTAGAAACGGAACTGCAATACCAGTTTCAGTTGGGATGCACTGGTGTACAAGATTAATTATGAACATACAGAATTTCAAGGGGGATCATTAGGGCAGGCTGAGTTCTGCCCACATCTTAATGACCTGACTAGATTATCCTCTGCTTCCTGCTATCTGGCTGGGAACTGCAAATGCAGAGATTTTCGCTTTGCTTCATGCCTTAAAGTGCAGCTTCAGCTTTAGGGAGGGGGCTGCTGGGGTGGGCGCTGCATTGCAAGGACACCAGTCGCCTGGCTGAGGCTGGAGAAATAAGGAGAAGAGAAATAAGGAATGATGGAGTGTTTAAACCTGCACCTTGCAAATCCTTCCACTGTTTTCTTACAATAAGTTGTTCTGTGAAATATGTGCCATTGCCTCGTGGGGGAAAGGCTGAGCACTGCAGCCTGCAGCAGATGGCCCTGCCAAGCACTCACCACCCACCCCTGCATGGGCCGGGCACCCTGGGCACTCGCTTGCCCTTCTGGAGCGCTGCTAAATAATCTCGCGCTTGCACACGTTGAGGCAAGTACATTTTTAATTTTTCGTTTACATTTCTCACGAATTTCTGGGGAGACGCAGGAGCACTGGGTCACAGGCAGGCCCAGCTGCCGCCTGTGTTACTCCCCCAGCTCAGCTTCCAACGGCACTTGTTGGCTAGCGAGAAGGAGCCTCGCAACAGCTCCGGAGTCACGCTCAGCCAAAAAGACCGGACTCACAAAGAAACCCGTCTGCTGGGGAGGAAACTGCCTCTTTAGTGAACCTCAGCAAGTGGAGGCAAATCTGGTTTGTATCTATTTGCAGTGCGTAGAGCACATCTGCTGATGGTCCCGTGATGAAGCGCCTGCAGCCCCGTGAGGGATCACCACCAGAGCCACCGTGGATACCCACCCCATCAGGCTTGCCCCGTCCCACGCGCAGCACTGCTGGCCTGCGTGGCTGCATGCCCCAAAAGCGACATGGCTTGCAAAGCGCCAGGAGACCCTGGGTAGGGTAGACCTAGGCCAGGCGAGGAAGAGGCAACCTGACACCATCCACATCCTACCTCACTCTGCTTGGGGGGGGGGGGGGGGGGGGATGGAAATGCTGCCGCGGGGGTTCCCATGCTCCCATTATTTTATCCCCTTTTATCCTAAAGCTCTAGCTGTGTTCGTTAATATACGAAACAGGTCACAGGCCTTGTTTTAGGTATCTCTTCGCATGAAGTCTCTTTCTGGTGCTTTGTCTTTATGCTTGTCTAGAAAGTGCCCAGCGAACTGCTGCATTCAACAAAAATGAAGTTGAGCTTGGAGCTCCCTGCCCGGAGCCCTGAGGTGTCGCAGAGCCTTCTTTGTACAGCTTCTATTTCTGTCTGATTAAGCTGTCTAATTCCCCAAGATTAAGCTATCAAAACTGACTGAATACTGGAGCATTTATAATGTAAACGCACTGAACTTTAATTGCAGCCCGCAGACGCCTCCCCTCAACAGCTGGTGCCTCCCTCCGCGTGTGCGTGGTGGCGATTTCCCTGGGACTTCGTGACATCGCACCTGCGTCCAGCGGCTTTTTTGCTTGCTGAAGGTAAAAGACAAGTGTTGGCTCTTTGTAAACCACCAGCCCAGGAGGGCAAGGTGTCCCACCGACAGGCCCAAAGCCGAGGGGCGCTTCTAGCCGCTGCCAGCAACCCCGGCGAGGGCTGCCAGTACGGTCCCATCCCCCCACGCCCTGCATCAGCACCCACCGCCGTGGGTCCCCAGCGCCTCGGCTCAAGCAGTTGAGTTTCCCCCAGAAGGGCACCCAGAGGGGCAGAGACCTCCTCCTCTCCCTGCACTAACTCACTACAGCGTACAGAAGCCGGCCCTTTGCTTTTTTTTTAATTATTATTTATTATTTATTTTTTTACATTTGAGAAAAATCCTTGCAAAGGGAGTATTTCAGATGGGGCACAGAGAGCCTTGCAAGGAGCCACGCGATGCCACCTGCGCTGGCCCAGCCACCCTGCAGCTCTGGCCCCTGGCAAGTCCTCAGGGAAAACGGGGTTGGAGCGGCCCCGCAAGCCCTGGCGGCCTGCAGCTCACCGAACCGGACGTGGCATCCGCATCGTCAGCTCCAACTGGGCTCCACGTGCTGCTCTCCCATTAATTTGCCTAATTGCTGCTTGAATCAATTTATAGTTTCGGCATTCGGAGCATCCCGTGGCCATGAGTTGCACCAGCTAATTATGGTGGGGTGAGAAGCGGCTTCCTCCTGTACGCCTTGAAAATTTCTGCCTGATGATTTCATTCGACATCCCTTCGCTCGTGTCTTACGAACAGCCGCTCCCGTTCCTCCTGCTCTCTGTGATTTAATTTAAAGATGTCTGCTGTCATCTCTTTTTCTCAGCTGAAGTTGGCTGGTGTGCTCTCTTCTCCCAGAGGTGGCCGATCGTTCCCGCCGTAGTTTGCCCATTTTCAAGTGCAGCCTGATTTTCAGGTGTGTGGCACCTCCGCACGCCCCAGCTTGTTCAGCAGGAGCTGCAGGCGCGGGGTACCCTGTCCTCTAAAAATCGCCACTTGCTGCTTTGGGTCGAGCAGCAGGGATGGCTGCAGGCAGCGGGGCCGGTGTCCCCGAGGCGCTCGGAGCTCAGCCCTGCCTCTGCGGGGCTCGGCAGCGGCGGCAGCGGGACGGGGTAGCGCCGTGCCCGTGCCAGGCTCGCGGGCCTGCTCCAAGCAGCGTCGTGCAAGGAGCAGCCGGGGCAGGGTTTGCTTCCTGGCACCTCCGCCGCAAAGCCAGCAAACAGGCGACTGCCACGGCGGCTGTACAGAGGTGACGCTGAGCTGTTTGAAGTACTGCATGAATTAAACAATTACAGGCATTTGCAGTAGAAATATTATAGATAGGAAAAGAAATGACCTCAGACAGGATCAAATAAGCGGAGGTAACTGCAGCTGCGGGCTTCTCCCGCAAGGCAAACACAGGGCTTGGCCCAGGAGAGGAGCCGCGGGACCGGGAAATCCCTGCGCCTCCGTCGCTGCCCTGCCGGCTCTGCAGGCGCAGCGCTGCCTGGCGCCGGGCGGCCGAGCGCCTCGCCGAGCCCTGCACGCGGTTTTAAAGCAGCGGCCTTAAAGCAAGACACAGGCACAGGCACCAGTTTCAGGAGAGCGAGGGAGGATATTTGCCAGGGCAGGGCCAGCACAGCTTGCTCTTGCCGCCGAGGTGCGGAAGCTAGTCCAGCTTCACCCTGCCGGAGACAGCCACGCAGGGGAACGGCAAAGCACCCGTATCCAACCAGCACTGATCGCCGGGGCCGAGGCTCTTCCTGAATTTCAGCCTCAACCTGCCATTTCTCTAACAGGAAACACACACAGGAATTTCCACTCTTCCTTCTCCTGCGTTATTCTGCAAAAGCTGAGCACAGCCCTGCAACAGCAGTTGTTGGCGCAGCAGGAGTCCGGCAGCTCTCCTGTTAAACAGGATTTTGATCTCGCCCTGTTATTTCATCTCTTTAGAATATTCACTAGACAAAGTAATTTTCCTGTCTCTAAGCGGTGCTAAGCTGTCAGACTCCTTTTCTCTGAGCAAATGTATCGCAGTATCTTCCCCCCACACAAGTGCTTTTTTTGGGAAAAGAAGAAGAAGAAGAAAAAAAAAAAGCCCCTCCTCCCCTGCAGGCCCCTCAGTGGCGTATGGTTTTTCAGAGATAACGAGAACAAGAAAATTGTGACTGTGCATTTAAAACCCCCGCACCCGGGGCCTGCTGCTCGTGGCGCTGCTAGCCCAGGAGCACCGGCACCGCCGGGCAGCGCTGCCTCCGGAGGCTCGTTCAGTGGCTGGAAAAATCCCACCCTGCGAATATCCTCCGGGGCGGACAGGAACGGCTGTGGTGGGGCCGAAACGCAGCCTCCAGCGGGGCTGCGGAGGTGGCAGGAGGGGCAGGGGAGGAAGCGCTTGCCCCGACACCCCCTGCCCACAGCCCACAGCCCCTGCGGGGGTTGTTGTTTTGCTCCTGGGAACAATGTGCTCTTTCACGGGCTGCAGGTGGCAGGGGGCACCGCAGAGAAGGGACATTATAGCTCTCCACCACAGCCCGGTCGAAAGGTTTGGAGCCGAACGTACAAAAAAGCCTTTGCTGAGGGTATTGCTGCTGCATCGAGTATCAATGAAAGCTGCATATATGCTGTTAGGAATCCCAGCGCCACAGAAAATGAATGGAGAGCATTAAGAGCGGCAAACGGTATTTCAAGCTGCAATGAACAGCATCCAATTCATCAGTGAGCAGCAGGCTGGGGTCACTGAAATAATAGCTCTGTTTGAAAGAAATATGGAAGAGCCTTGAGCAATCTGCATGAGCAGATGTGCAAAAAAAAAAAAAAAAAAAAAAGTCACCAAAAATGCAAGCGCTTCGGAAAGCTAACGAACCGCCAGCTTTGGGCAAGGCAGCCCAGCTGGCCAGGAGCACAAAGGCCACGCGGGCTGCAGCTCCCTGCGCGAGTCATTTACGGGGCCTTTAGCACAACTCCGCTCTCATATCGCCGAAAATAAGTTTGACTGAGGAAGAAAAGCAACCAGTAGGTGCACAAGCAGAAGTATCAAGGGCCAACCCTGCAGAAATCCAACTGGCGTGAAAAACCTGAAAGCCTTGTCAGCATTTTTACAGACAGGAAAAGTCAGTCCCCCACCCCCACCCCAGCCCCTCACTGCATCTGGCTGCATGCTGGGCTTTTGCCGGGAGATTTCTCTGCCTGAAGCCTCAGCGCCAGGTGCCGTCCTCAAGAGGTGGCGACCCAGGAATAGCAAGCCGGAGCGGAGAAGGTTTGATGGCTCCTTACTTAGGGAAGTCCTCCTGGCCATTGCCCTGGGCAAACAGGGCTCGGAGGCCCGAATTCCCGGAGGAGGCATGGATGCACCAGATCAAAGCCTGCTCCCCGGCCACCGCCACAGAGGCATCGCCTCCCGCCAGCACCAAGGTTATAAAAACAACGTCTCTCGCTGACGCGTCCCAGAAGGAAAGCTGGCTCCGGAGGAGGGGAGGAGAGCAGGAGCTGGCTGCAAGCGCACCGGAGCCAGGCTCCAAGCAGCGAGCACGCAGCCCTGGCCCGGGGGACGTGCTGGGCTGCGAGGACGTCTCGCCACCCCGCTTTAGCAGCCGCCCCGGAGCTTGTTCGAGGGGTGTTACGTGCCCTGGGGGCAGCGGCTGCCCATGCGACCTGGGCTGCTGCAGCTGCTCGCTCGGGGAAGCAACCAGGGTGCGGAAAGCATCCCCCGTGCAGAAGAGGCCAAAGAGTTGACGGTGTTAATTTACTTTGACAATTTATATCACATTTTATAGCTGCTGACGTTACAACTCCTTCAAGGCACTTGGACAGAAAAGAAGATGGCGAGGTCCCTGCCTCGTACTGCTTCCAGGCTAGTAGAGGCAGGTAAACACAGCAAGTAGAAACATTAAACCTGAGGTAGGGAGTGGGGACAGGTTGAGGGAGTACGGAGAGAAATTCTCCCTGGCACATCAAAGACCTGGACTAGGGCCATCAGAGGAGCCTTTAGGCTATTTATGTATTTCAGGTAGAGATAAAATCATGAGTAATGAGCTCCTGCAGCCTCTTTGCAGAGCCGGCGCTGGAGCCAGGCTTACGGAGACGCTTCTCTGCTAACATACGTCCCTCACATGGGGAACGCAGGGTCCTCCCCCCGGCGGCACCCCTGACTTTTCACTAGGCACAAGGAAACAAATGTCCCTCACGAGAAAACCTACGGATGAGCAGCACAAGCACCGCCGGCCTCCTTCCAGGTTTTGGGCCCTCTCCATGGCTACCTCATCACAGCGCGTTTCTGTCCAGCACCGTCCTTAGCACCCGGCTCTTCTCTTTCCTTCTCAACTTGTTTTCTCAGCTGCTTGTTCTGGACTCCCAACTGCTCCCTGGAGTCTCCTTCCAGAGCCTCAGCCCCCAGTCCCCTCTGGCTGTACCTGTCCCGGTTGCCTTCGGCAAACCAGAGCAGGGCAGGGAGAGCCACCACGCTAAAGGGCCGAGCTGGAGCCTGCTGCGGCGGTGCCACGTCAGGGCTGGGGCCCTGCAGTCGAAGCTGCTGCAGCGCCGGTGCCCCGGCACAGGCCACCCTGGGGCAGCACACGGGCTGCTGCCACCCGGTGGGAAACCCACAGCCTGCTGAATCACGCAGCCATCAGCTTCAAGGCTGCTCCAGCTCCGTCTGTAGCCAGGCCCTGGGCAACCGGCTTACAGCCCTTCTGGTGCCTGGCAGACTAAGCAAATCATCGCAAGAGGGGATAAAAGCAGGAAATCTTTACGGTTGTCTTTCGGTTCTTGCAATTCTGACCTGTGGTCGCTAGTCGCAGCCGCCCTGGTGGTCCCTGGCTGATGGAGGTGCTCGGTGGCCTCACAGCGTTTCCAAAGGGGAAAGATGCTCCCCAAACAGCTTGTGCCACTCCTGCGCAGCCCAGCTCCGGGGCACGCAGGGAAACACAGGGCAAAGCGCGTTACCCAGGGCACTTCCAGCCCAGCGTGGGTTGGGTGGTGGAGGGGCTGCCAGGCTCTTCCCCTTGGCACCACCAGGGCACGTGGGGCCGGCCAGGAGCTACCTTTATGCTGGCTGCTCTGTGCCCACCTGTAGATTTTATTTTCCACCTGCTTCACGCCGTTGGTGCCGTTCGCCCTCTGCCTGTGCCCCCGGGAAGGTGTCCTCCCCAAGCTGCCACTGGGGCATGGCTCGCCACCTCCTCTCCCTGCCATAGTGCCACCTCTCCTTTCACAAGCGGGGCTGCGCCTCCGTCCCCATCCCAGCCCCTCACCGGCAGCAAATGCTCCTTGTTTCCCGGCCATTGTGATGACCCTGTCAGATCGCTATGGAAAACCATGGGCAGATTGGCAACGCTTCCTCCTCTGGCTGCTGGGTAAACAGGGTCACGGAGAAGAAGCATGGTCTCATTCAGCCCCTGCGATTGACCACTGGTATCTACAGCAGGTTTAAGGGTTTGAAGACAATCTGCATGCCCTGTTGGACACAAGGCACATCGTTTTGCACAGTCCTTCTGTGCGCCTCCGAGACGAAATCAAAATAACTAAGCCAGCACCAGAGGCAGCAGCATGGAGAAAAAGCACCACCTGAGCGACCCATCGCTTAAAGGCAAAGTAAACAACTGGAGAAAAAAAAATGGTTTTAAGTGGGCTGACTTAATCCATGCCAAGAGAAAAGGATGTTTGTTGCACAAATAAAGTGAGTGGGAGCAAGATTTTCCTGCTTGACTGGTGGAAAAGTCCATAAATCAAGACTAGAATTCCTTGCCACATATATGAATCAATTAAAGCACTCGATGAATCATTTATTTTCAACATAGACAATCAGCAACAGTGGTTTGATGTTCAATTGATTTCTCATTTGTCTTGCTTTCCTGAGTAATGCCAAACAGCTTACCACTTACGTGGTGCATGTCTCAACCCAGCTGCTCCTGGAGCAGCTGCTTCTGCAAGGAATCACACCGGGCATCTGCTCATGCCCGCTGGCATTTCACACCTCGTGGTCACTGCACTGCAGTGCCTTCGGCCGTGCTTGGCCGCTGATCTCTCACCTCACTGTGTTCTCCTTGGATGCATTTTTCTTTCTTCTTCAAAAAACAGAAAACAAAAACAACCACTTAGCGCTTCCTTTTCAATACTTGGCAGCAGACCCAGACTCCTCACTAGAAAGCATCAGTGGCCTACTGCTGAAAAGCTCTGAGAACAAAATATCCAAAAAAGCCAGAGAAACCATTGGAGCTCTGTATGCAGCAGATGATATAAAATACTAACGAAAGGAAAGAGTCTGTACAACATTTTGTATTGTGTACCGTATAGTTCATTTTGTTCCTCCAGACAGGTTTGGAAAAAGTGCTTTGTACAAGCCTCGGATTTAGGGTGCCTTTGGACGCCGCAAGATAGATTTTGCTAGCTAAAATCAGGAGCGTACCAAACCCCGGCCCTCAGTTCGGCCACTCGGCTGCAGCGACGCTGCCCGACGGCGGAGAGCGCTCCTGCAGTTAAACGGCTCAGCCCCAGGGTGGGCAACCACGTCTCGGCAGGCCCCTCTCCTGAAATGCGGACGCGGGGCTTTTGCCGTGGGCTGCTCCTAGCTGATCCGAGGCACCGAACGGGGCCAACACGAGCATTAACATTAACCCCACTGCGAAGACTAAATTGCTAAAAACTGCAGAAGAAGGGGCCGGGGCGCGCTGAGCTTTGAAGGATGCCGGCTGCTTCGCCCCCCTCCTCGCCTCTAAGGCGCTGCGCTCCGAGCCCCGGCCCCGCATCCCGCCGGGGCGCCTCTCGCTCACGCGCGCGTGCTCCAGCCTTTTCAAACCTGACCGACGGGAAAATGCCCGATTCCAAGATTACCCGGCGTGCTGCGTTAAAATCTGCCGGGCCGCCCATCGCAAGGACGGTGGCATTTGCTGCACCCGGGCAGCCGCGTGCCCGCGGCGGTGACTCAAACGCGTGCTGGGAAGCGGAGGGAAGGCCCGTCGGGAGAGGTGAGGCGCCTGCCTCCGAGGAGCGAGCGCGCTGCCTGATGTCATTTCGAACGCAGTTCACTTCCTTAAATCCGAACAAGCCAGGACAGAGCTGGCATTGCCACACGGGCAAGGCAGACAACGCGCTCCACGTACGGCTGCGAGGGGCGCGGGCGCCTGCTTGCGAGAGCGAGGGGACTGTTCTGAAAAAGGCACAGACGTTTCCGTCCTCGTGTGATGCGCTCCGATGGTCTCTGGTGCGGGAGGCCCGTTCGGGACCGGGTTCCTCGCTCCCAGCAGCGTTCAGCCCAGCAATTTCATTTCCTAACCTGCCCTTTGAAATGCAGTGAGCTTGCAAACAAGAAAAACGGCCGTTACCTATCTTAAAGCTTTCGGCCACCAGCCCACTGAGGACCCAGCGCCCTCCGCCGCCAAGCTGCCCCGCTCGCGCCCCAGCGCAGCCTCTTCGCTGGACGAGGCAGGGCCCGCCGCAGCCCGCGCGAGCCCGCGCCACAGAGCCGACGCGAGCGGCACTCCCAAACGCCCCAGCGCTCTGCGGCGAGCTTTCCTCCGCGCTCTGCGGCGGCCCGCGCTCTCGCAGCTCGCCCCCGCGCGCCAGACGACGAGCGGCTTCGAGCTGCCGCGTTCGCACCGACACCAACTCCTGCTTCCGCAAAAGCCGCCCCTGCCAGCCTCCCCTGGCAACACATCAGCTGATTTTTTGTTTCTGTAAAATTGCTCCAGCTTGTACGATCTCAAGGTTATTTGAATTCTGTGCTTGTTTTGAATTTAAAAAACAAAAGATCTTAAAAAAATAACTAGCACTTTTCAGGGGTTTTATGCTTAGAGACTTGTCTTAGGGGTAGGAGAACCAGGTTATTATTTATTATATTTGAAATCAGAAAAGAGCACTTGCTGCTTGCTCACAAATTGCCAAGCTCTTTGAAGCAGTGGTAAAGCCAACGGAAAGGTATAATTGCCACAACTTAATTTTTTAGAAGAGGCAAAAGCACTTGATTTCAGCCAAGATGAAACTCGAGCAGTTCTTCGCTGGCTGCAGAGAGTCGGTTCGAACCCCTGTCACCGAAACTCCAATCCAGTAACAGGATACGCGTGCAAAGCTTACGTCGTCAGGCTGCAAATGGGCTGATCCCACGTCGCTTGGAGAATCATAAAAGTAATGAAAATGGGAAATGTAAAACGAAGGTCTAAAAATTATCATCTTCTTTATGGACCTGTGCCATATTATTCCTCCTTTCCTCAGGTTTTGTTTCGAAAACCCACTAGAATTATTTGTCTGCGCCTTGCAGTCTCCTTCTTGCTTTTCCTGGAAGAAGGGTCTTGGCGCTATTTGGTCCCACAAGGCTGAATCACGTGCCCGGTTAGCTCATCTGGGAGCTCTTTGCTGGGATGCCATTTCCCCCGGCTCCTTGGGCAACACCGCACGTGCCTTCACCCTTGTTACCCTTGGAGGCAGTTACGCCGTCTGTCCGGCGGCCCAGGAAACGTGGCCAGCCCGGCGAGGCTGCGGGCGCGTGAGCTGCGCCCGCCGCAGGATCGCCCAGCTCGCGGCGGCGCTGCCGGGGCGCCGGGCCGGGCTGCCCGCGCCGAAGCGGCGGTTTCAGAGTCCCTCCTCCCTGCCTCCGCCGCCAGCCGGCCCCGGCCCCGAGGAGCAGGACGCCTGGTTGCCATAGCACGGGACTGCGCAACAACATCAGTAAAGAAAACGAGCCGGGAGGAGGCCGCCTGGGTGACAGTCCCCGGCGGCAGAGGCGTCGCGCTAGACCGAGGCAGGTCGCGCTCCCGCGGCGCTGAGCACGGGAACGAGAACCATCGAGGAGGAGGAGCGCAGCTCGCCTTCACCCGAGAAAAGATGATGATGGGGGGGAGGTGGGAAGAGTCCAATCCCTTTTCTAAAGGGCGGCCTTAACCTAGAGAAAATGGTAACACGCACCGATTTTAGAAGCAGCCGGCCTATCTGCCGTTTTATCAGCCCATGCACCAGAGCAGCTCCACGCTGCCTGTTAGCCCTAGCGCAAGGCAAGGAGGAAAGAAACGGCAACCCGAGAGAGGGGACAGAGTCAGAACTTCCTTTTTAAAGGATGTCAGTAAATTAATCATAAGATGTTATCACCATCTCCTTAATTACAGGACACTCAACAGGAATCCCAAGGGACAGAGGTTTACTAAAAAATACATACTCCTGCCTTAAGGGACAGCAGGAAAATGAAAGCAAGTCACAGGACTGCTGCAAAATACAGAGGACGAAGAGGCAAGTCAGTAGAGTTTATCAGTGTAAACCTTGTCCCCATCAGAGAGAGAGGTACGTAGCTGCCAGAACAGGTCTGACAAAAGGTAGCTCTGGTGATTTCCAGTAGCGTTCAAGTTCCATAAGTGGTCACATAGTGAATGCCTAGTTAAAAATAAATGTTTAAACACAACTACCATTAAATTTTGAAATAAGTCTCTTTTGTTAGTCACATTTTTAATGTGATAGAGACCAAACTGTGTTTACTGAGAGTGGTGTGAGAAACCAGCGTAATAAACACAGGTCAGGCCCTTGAGAGTTTCCACCCCATGTCAAAATAAACTCTGCTGAACAAATTTTTAAATAGTTACTGCAGGTCTTTCCCGACTTCAGGACAAAGATAGAAACCACTGGCCAGATCTGCTCTCCCCAGGCAACCTCGGGCCATGCACGGCGCTGGGGGGACCCACGGGAGGCTGGGAGCCAGCACGAGCATCCGTCGATGCCAAAAGGCACCGTGCGCGTGGAGCTGCTAAGGGTCTGGTCTTCACCGCGGGAAATCGCAGCTTCTTGCTTGCAAAGACTTCATCCGAGAAGAAGAAATCCGATAATAAGAGCTTGCCAGTTTGGCACAGAGCATTGTAACAGATCCAGTTACCAGCAATTAGACACTCCACCCCCGATTAATTTGTGTTAGAAACACTAGGGCTGTTTTAAACAGAGAGCTTGATTATCTATTATAACTATTTACCAAAGGTTGGGGTGGCTTCTCTGTCACTGAAAATGTTATATATTAAGACTGGACATTTCATTCAGAGATATTTACTGTAGTTTAAATGGGAATTATTCAGAGAAGTGTTTTCATTAAACAAGAAATTAAATACACTTGATCAGTACAATGGACCTGATTACTTATGCACCCACTTTGCCAATTTGTGCTAGATTTTGAAGTTAGACACTGACAAATCTCTGGGTTTGAGTCTTGTATAATGCTGTCGCTTGCTGTAACAATTACAAGGTGCCTCCTGCGGTACTCCCACACGCCGTTCTCCCACGCGCGGCTTACGCTGCATTTCACACTCTTGCAAACACTGCTTGGTCTAGGCTGGTGACACTGCAGCCCCTGGGACCCAGCCACATTGGTTGCTACGTTTAGTGGGACCAAGTGGTCCTTAAGAATTGTTTAAGCTCCTACTGCAAGGCACACGTGGGCAGGGCAGGAGTTCAGATTTGGCTTGAGATAAATGTTTTCACTTTAGCCATCTCCTTGTTGTCTTACTCAGTATGAGGTCCATTCACAGCCTGAACTCTGCTCTCGGACCATCTCTACTGCTGTGTGAATTGGTCTCACAAATTGGAGAGGTCACTAAAAGCACCAGCAGGAGCTGCCACGTGATCCAGCCCACGCTCCATCTGGCTGAGTTACAAGTCTCTGGCAATAGATTGTATTCAGTTCTCCTGAAGAACAAAGGGAGTATTTTCCTGCAGCAAAAAAAAAAAAAAAAAAAAAAAAAAAAAAAAAATACAGCAAAAAAATAGATTTCTAGGCTTAACAATTAGCTGCTGCTTTACACCCTAAACATGATCGTTTACAGTACTTGGGAAGAACACAGTGGTTATATCTATCGTAAGCAGCGGTATGCTAATTTTATTAGAAAAGCCACATTACAAGAAAGGACATGTCGCTATCTGAAGTGTCAAATTTATCAGGAGACTTACTGCTGAGCTGTATAGTCATAAACACATAACCCATCCTGGAGGACACAAATTTGTCATTGGGAATATTTATTGCAACTTACTCTTCTTCTTGGCCCTTAGGTCCTTTAAGAACAGGTTAGGCAAACACCTGTCAGGAAAGGTTTAGCTATAGCTACTGTCGCCTTGGGGCAGAGGGACAGGCTCCCTGAGCTGCCTAGATTCCTTCCACCTCCATTTGCTCCAGATCGATTAGGGCGCTGTCACCAGCCAGCCGCATTAACCCACACTGAGGTTAGCGGTGCTGGTGGCCTCTCTTTTGGAGCCAGTGCTTAGCTTGGTTACTGGAGATCTCTCAATGCTCCCCGTCTCTGTTTGCCGAAACCGCGGATGTTCACCCTTTGCCACGAGCCTCTGCAACTTCTTCCAGGGCTTTTTTCCTCCCCTCTAATTTCTCCTTAGTCACAAACTTATTTCATTCTTGCATCTAGTAGGTTCCCTTCTTCTTTCAGGATTTTCCCAAATCTCTTTCTTCACTCCTGCCTTTACCTGCTGACTTCACATCACCATCAGCCACCAAAGGTAGACTAGGGTTAAAGTTAAACTAGGTGGCAATCCTATTTCAAGCCTTAGGGTATAGAAGACCAGCATTTCACTTTGTGTTTTGACACCTTCAGTGCCCTTCTT
This sequence comes from Rhea pennata, assembly GCF_028389875.1. Lineage (NCBI taxonomy): Eukaryota > Metazoa > Chordata > Aves > Rheiformes > Rheidae > Rhea > Rhea pennata. The sequence continues at coordinate 46,918,249 of NC_084666.1, forward strand.
TCAGTAACACTTTTGCCATGACAACCATATGCCTCACTCTTCTAATCATTTTGTACCAAAAACAACACCCTGAGGCCCTCAGTCAACCAACCTAACTTTGAAGTGAGCCCTACTTTGAGCAGGAGGTTGGGCTAAATAACCTCCAGAGGTATCTTTTCAGCTAAGTTATTCTATGGCTTATACTGTAACGTCTTGGGAGAAAAGACGTGGAAAGGAAAGGGTTCAGTTATTTTTAAAAGGAACACATATGAGTACCAAGTACTCACAGCAATAAGTGCATACAACACTATATAAATATGCTATGCATACATTTGAAGTGCTCTCCTCTTTATGCAGTGATTAGTCACTTCCTTGAGGAAAAAGAAGGGGGAAAAAAAAGTACAGATACTCTCCAGGAGGCATTCTTGGGTCTCTGAGTGCTAGCTCTTGCTGTAGAAAGGTCTTAGTCCTTACCACATGGGAGAAAACCAAAATTAACAGCCTAATAAAATCCAACCCAAAATCTAGTAGAGCCTTAACCCATGCCACAAAATGTTACATTACTTTACAAAATAATAATATAATTATTTTGCTTAGGTGCACAGGTAAGCAGTACCAAAGCAGATGTAGGAATCTATTAGCTTGTGGCACCAAGATTATGGGTGGGGTTGAGTAATCACTTAGCAGAACAGCTTTAAGCTTAGATTTAAATTTAGCCGTTGACATTCCTTCATTACAGCTCTTTAGACTTGAACCACAAAGCCAAATCACACCTTTGTTTGAAGAGACTTTCCTTATCCACCTCCAGAAGATCACCCCGTGCACTCATCTCTTCAGCTCCCCCCACCACAAGCTGCTCGCTGTAGGCGGTGAGCAATGTTAATACATAAAAGATTCGGAGATGCATTTCTGACTGTTTCTCTGCTCTTACAACTACCTCCAGCTACTCACTCACAACGACAAGGCTACAAAATACAACCAGGTAAACTTTAAAAATACAGTCCGTTTTTGTTGTCCTATTCCCACATCCTGCTAGAAGCTGGCAGAGAAAAATCTCAGCTCGCAGATGATCCAGGCAGGCATTGGGCAGGAAGAACAGGAAGAAGTAAAACAGCCATTGAAGAGCCAAGGAAAAAAAAGGAGAGCAGAATAAAGTGAGCAAAGAGTACAAAAATAATGGAATGTGAAAGGAAGATAAACTAAAGACAGGGGATGACTTGTTAGTGAAGGATGGAAAATCTAATACAGGAGGATGGAAAATTACAACAGAGGAAATAGGAGTGGGAGGAAATAGTTGTGAGATGTAAAGGGGCAAATACAGCTGTAAAAGGGTGTGTATGGGGGAAAATCAAAAACATATTTGTGCCCATTTTTCATCCCAACTGGGAGATCAGAGATTTACATAGGGAATATGTCAGAATCAGTTTTGAATACTGCATGCTGCATGAAAAATACCAGAAACACAACCCAAGGTAGCAAGATGTCATAGCTGAGCTCAAGCAACTCAAGTGATACTCGATCAAATATTTTCTACAAGGATTCAATGGAGCCAAGAGACTCTGGCTCAATGGCACAAGAGACTCCCAGTTTCTCATGGAGACTCTGGTTTATATCTGGATTTGCCAGAAGCAGCAGATCACATAGAAAAATACGAGGATGCTAATAATATAGAGGAAAGGATTCATTCAGGTTTTGAAAACTTCTCTCCAGTTATGTCCATTCATTGTCATCACATTTTCCCTGTATACAAATCCATTTCCATAGTTAACATGCCAATTACTGAACTGCAGTAATTTGTAATTACTAATCATGTGTTCAGCTTAGAAACAGAAATATTCTCAAGTCTCAGAAGTTGCAGTAGTCCACTGAAAAGTCACAAAATCTTACGTTTTCGAAGAAACTATCAGAAGTGCACCTAGACAGTCCATTCATTTCCCTAAACCTACAGAAAAGGAACATCTGGTGTAAGCACCAAACAACTGCTCCATTTAAATAACAAGCTGAAAAAAACTGTACAGCGATGGATAGCAGCTTTACACCCATCAGCCCTGGTATACTGCTCTCAGTTGCACTTTAGGTAGCTTTTCTATTTCTAAGGACAATGAAATGGAAGAGTAACACGAAATAGAATCCATAGTAAACCATTATTTAGAAGTGGAACTGAAGCATTGCTAGCCAGCTCCTTTTGGGTGCCCAAACGAAGGTTGTCTTTAGTCTGTTGCTAGGATTTATATTTCTGAGTAAAGAGGAAACAGTCACTTGGATGTGCTCTGGGGCTAAACAGAGATTCTGCTTTTATGCCTATTTTGCTGCTCAGTCACTATATCCATTGAAAATATCTGGTACCCTGTGCAAAAGTGAGCTGTTTGAAGCTGCCAACTCTGTTTGATGGTCAAAGTCTCAGTGCTGGGGGGTGGGGGGGAGTAGGTAGAGCTCTTATCTTTCCTCCACTTGGTCTAAGATGAGGCCTCCAAGTTTTCTTTTTTTTTTTTTTTTTTTTTTTTTTTTTTTTGAAAAAATAAGGATGGAATAGGAAAGAAAAGGAGCTATTGTTCAGATACGATCAAAAGCAGGAGAGACATCACTGTTCAAAGGGAGCCTTGCCATAGTCTCTGCTTCAGAGGGGCAAATGTTCCCAGAAATGCTTGCGGCTCTCTCCCTTTTTTCCAGACAAGGTCACCCATGCCAAGCATTCGCTCAGCAGCCACAACCTCACCCAAAACATCATCACTAAAATCAATATGGTAACGTGGCCTCTCTGCTCCCCATCAGTTTAGCGCAGGAAGGAAGCAAACGGGCAGCTGGAGATAATGAACTCTTTTTTTTCCCCCTTTTTTTTTTTTTTTTTCAAGAGGAGCAAGCTGCTACCTGTGACAGTTCCCACTCTGCAGTCGCAGCTCGCTGAGGAGCCACAGAAACCAGCCCTACGGCAAGGAACAACCGTAGGCTGGGAGCAACTTGTCCAAGGGCAAGCGGTTGATGCTGGTGGTGAGCGGGACTCTTCCAGTCGCCCGCTGGGAAGACAAACGCACGTTCTTCGCTTCAGTGTCACTTTCTTTCCCAGCTGCAAGGTTATTTGCTCAGACACTAGCATTAAAAGTATGCAGGATTTTCAGAATGCATCTTTCAGCCAAGACTACAGCGGATTTTTATATTAGTTTACTGGTAATAAAAATGTAATGTATTTCTGGCTGTTTAGATGGTGACGTGGCTAAAACAGACTCCTTTGTTTCAGGCAGCTGTTAACAATACCTGTAGGGAACTGTTCCCAAGGCAGTTATCTCTGGCGCTGGCGGCAGGAGGATGTGAACAGCGTGTATCAAGTTAATGGAAAACACGGAGCAGCCAAATCTGAAAGGAAACGCGCTTAGCCGGGCCTCTTTCACGGGCGTTACGTTCTCACGTGTAGCAGCAGGAACGGCCGTCGGCGGGCAGGTCTTCCTGGGCGCGGACAGCCGCGGCGCTGCCAAAGCCCTGTCAGCACGGCGGGGCCGGAGGCGGTGAGCGCTGCGGAGAGCAGGCGACGGCACAGTCCCGGTGCGGGAGCCCGGGGTCAGCGCTGAGCTAACGCGCCGTTCGGCTTCCAGCCCCGAGCTGCCTCGCGTCTGGTTAGGTCAGAACAAGCGTGTGACTGTCTGCATCCGTCCCCGCAGACGTACCCTAAGATTAGAAAGATACCAGTGGGTTATTTTGAATGACACGGTCCAGACTTGTACCCCGTGGGAGGTGTGATGGGAACTCTTCTGTCTTCCCTGATAAATTAATGAGCTGTTGTAATGAGGGATGCACTGAGCCCCTGATTTGTGTGCAGTTCCCACATGAAATGTGAATATTAAATTCCTCTAAGGGTGAATCAGCACCTCTCTCACTCCCACAGCTCTTTCCCCCATGTCTCAATCTCTAACTGTTCCACGGCTTCAGATCTCCCCACGGTCCCCTGCTCTCCTCCACTGCACTGTCGCCTCATCCCACCCCCTCACGCCTCAAGAGCCATCAAAGGAGACAGATTCAGCTCCGATCACGATCAAGAGATCAAGAGCCTTAGCCGTTTGGCAAAACAAAGCTGTGAAAAGGTCTTATTTCTTTAAAACTGACTGCAATCCGGCTGGTCCCATGGGCTGTTAGCATTTGGGAAAACTTCATGACATGGGAAATTAAACCTACAGGGCATCGCTGTCTCTGACAGCTGGTAGTTTAAATAATGAATTGGTAATTATAAACCTTTTGAAATAAAAATGAAGTCTAAAAAAACCAAACTTTTGAGACACACCTTTTGATGGCAAAGGGCTTTCCCACGTAGATCACATCAACAGCCATCACTCAGCTCTGGCAGACAGCAGGTGCTTGCCACCCCGTCCGGGGAGAGAAGCACTCACCAAACGAGAAAAGTCAGGGCCTAAACAAGTTTGCAAATAGCTGCCAATTCCAGTCCAAAAATCATTTCCATAGCAGAGGGGGAAGTGCTCCCTGAGGACAAGGAGGCTGGCTGAGTTTTCTGCTGTATAGATGTTGTTTTTCATACAGTAAAGAAAATAATGGAACAGTGGGATAAAAAAAATTCAGTCACAGTATAAAAGTTACCACCTGCTCCTGCAAAACAGGCTATTCTTTATTTTCAGAGCCCTGGGAGTTGTAAACCAAGATTTCTCAATAAAGTGTGCTAAGCTAAAAGGCATGAAGATAGCGACAGATCCAGACTTGTTAGTGCCATGAACGTTTATCTTGGCCGTAACATACAACGCATATAGAAAGTGCTGCATCTACCATCTAATGCCTTTCACATTGGGCCCAAAGCTGTGCAGAAGTCCCGCTCAGGAACATTCAGAAGCTGAACAGTGTGTCTTATAGTATAAGAACAAACCTAGCATTTTGCAGCAGTAATTTTGGCAGTTAAAGATCTTCATTTTGGAGCTTTCCAAAGTTACCTACATCCAGACTCCAGCTGCTTGAGACCTCCAGGACCAAAGCCAAGACTACATCAGGAAAGAGAACATAGACCTCAGACCCAGTAAATGGGAAGTTTATTAAACTACCAAGTTACTCCGAAATGTATAAATGTTCCATTAAATACATTGTTTTCTTTTACACAGATTTGTAGAAATTTATTTACATATTCCAAACACATTTAAATTATTTTTCAAGCCTGCTACCAATAAAAGTTTTGGGTTTTTTTAAAAAAAGGAAAAAACTCAATCACCTGCTCTTGCAGATGTCCATACACACAGATACAAATAGGGAGAAGGGAGATGCTTTTGTATTTAACCCAAAAGGGAGGCAGTATCCAAAAGTTTGTAAGATTTAAAGTAAAAATTCACCCTTGCCTGGCAGTGGGCCATATAAATTCTCCTTGTGAGACCGACTCAAACAAGAGGCCCTATGTAATACTTTATGGTGTTTGGGTATGATGTCTGCATCAAGATTTGCTGGTACATAGGAAGAGCTAAGGGCCCATTGCCAAACTCAAGACACAAAGCTGGCTGTCCCTGATACTAGCCCATGAGAGGCATGTGAGTAATTAAGCGGCTCATTCTCATTGAATTACGTGCTCCGAGCACTGAGGGATAGAGCAGACAAGCAGATCTGTTACTAGTAAGTCAATACCACTTGTCCAAATAGATTTTTTTTTATTTTATTCTTAAATGAGGCTTCATTCATAAGTGAATAAAAAGGCAAATCTGTAAATAAGATGCTTAGGAGAACAGTGATCAGTTCCCCCCACCTACACACATTTCTCTTGGGAAGGTGCATAGCATGCTGAACAAGTTTTCCCTCATTCCCTGTACCTTAGTATGACAGGATGTTAAAATTTGTATCTGCAGGAAAAAGAAGTGTTTTTATTTTGTAAAAAACTTCCAAATACTAGTTTAATTCATCCTTTATAGTCTTTAAACATTAAAAACCACATTTTAAGCAACCGAGAAAGTCCACAAAAACATTGCCATGCGTAAGCTGTGTGTTTCATGCTAAATATTTACGTTGACAAGGAGAGGAGGAGGAGGAGGAGGCAGGGAAACCGATGGCTTGCTCAGAGCCATTGCAACTTCAAGTAATCTGGCAGTAGATAAACCAGTGGGAACATGGAATGGTAAGAAAGTGCTCTGCACTACACTGCAGCCTTCAAGAGTTGAACTGCAAACATCCTTGATATGTATCATAAATATATGGCACTTATGTATGACAACAAGGTGATAAGCTCGCTTGTGACTGACACAAGTCAGAGTAGGAGTAGTCATCATCCCAATGGTTACCGACAGCCCTTCCAACAGGCACAGCCTCCAGCCGTGCTACTTGATGCAGCACTGGTCATAATTACTTGTGCATGCAAGACAGTGCTGCCACATTCTTGGAAAAGAAACTTCCTGCCCAGCAGAAAATTTTCTCCAGACACACATACATTCAGAAAACATGCTATAAATTCTTCAGTAAGGTTAAAGACAGCCACAAACAGCAAATGTCCCATTTCACTATTTTTTGGCCAGCAGTTCCCAGTCTGTCCAATTGCCAGCAATGGACTTCGCAACAGGCAAAAAGAGTACCTGAATCTGAGGAATTAAGAGCAACAAAAAGCACAATCATCTAAGTTCATTTTTGATACTGTTCCACAGGATTCACTTTGACATCAAGAAAGGAACCAACCAGCATAAATGCTTGAGTCCTAGGAAGAATTTTACATACACAAAAACTGGCCTTAACCCACGTTTTCTGTCACAAAGCATTTCATCTTGTAGTTTAACTTCTTTAAAGTTTTTGGCTTTTGGTGACCTACCACATCACAAATGCGCAAAGATGTGTTGCTACACTCGTATTCCATCACAGTAGCTTCAAATACATTCAAATTCATACAAAAGGATTTAGACCAGAACACATTTAGTTGCCCTTTTCCAATAGTGTGCAGTACTTCGAGGAACACATGATGATGCTTATCAGCAATATTACTGTTTTAGGGTATTTCATGATACAGACATCCAGTGCTTAAACAAGTGTTCACATTCCAAGATACAAAAAACCCCTTCTTCCAAACTCTTATTTCAGTAATGGCTTCAGTATTTTACCTATTGTGGTCCGGTTTGCATCTTTGAGCTTAAGAGAAGACTTCTCCATCGTACCCTGTTCCTTTGATGCAGGCTCCACTTTAGTGCTGACAGTATCTCCCTGAAGGATGCCTCTTCCAACAACTCTGGCACTACTTGCTCTTTTTAACGTACTCCCACTGCCTTCCTTTGGATTCGGATCATCTGAAGTCGCTCCTGGCTTTGTTTTTGGCAGCCTCTGGGACACAGACCTTGTGATGGGTGGAGGTTTAGATGAACTGGATAGATCCACTTTCGCACGCTTTGAAGAAGAAGCCACTGTGTTCCTCGCAAAGTTTGGGATAGAGGATGGTGCCTTGGGAGCACTGACTATGGCAGCCTTGGTGTCATCTGTAGGGGTCTGCGGTTTTACAGTGGAGCGACACATCTTTGTTTCATCTGTCTTTGATTTGACAGTACTCCTGACAGGTTTAGAGCTTGGCTTTTTGAGAGAGGCTCTGTCCCTCTCAAAATGGGCACTGCTTGAGGTGAAGGTCCCCCTTTGCAACTTTGGCTCTTCTACTGATATGCTATGCCTGTAAGGACTTCTTGGCAGCGTATCTGTTGTGCCTCGGACAGAGCTGCGTCGTGACAGTCGATTTTCCACAGTACTAGTTTCACGAAGTGCCGGCTTGGCTTCCAGCTTTTTCACACTGCTTGGTGCTTTGTTTGACCGGGAAATAGGCACTACTTTCCTCATACTTTCATTCTCGGAGGCATTCAAAGTTCTTATGGGTCTAGAAGGAGCTGTGTGGCTAGGGCGAGTGCCACTAGATTTTGAGGAACTTGGAGATCTGTCTTTCAGAGAGTTTCTTTTTGATCCTACTGCATCTTTGCTTTTTAAGGACTTTTCTTTAGAGAGGGTGTGTTTGCTATTGGCATCATCCTTATCGCTGGCAGAAACGTGAAGAGACAGATCCTTCACAGAAGCAGAATTCAAGCTTGAGAAGAGCGTTCTAGCCCCATACTGAGGATCATTCATAGAAGAGCTTGCTTTGCCAGTCTTGTTCTTTATTTCATTGCCTGCTGATTTAAAATCATTTCCTTCTGAAGAATCCAATGTCAAAGAACAGTCAGTGGTAGTATCTGACACGTAGAACATTGGCCCATCTTCTCTACTTCCAGAAACACTTGTATCCATAGACATGGGACTGCTGCTGCTGGGCTCTGAAGCTTCACTCTTGCAATCCACCGCCTTGGACTTATGGTCGTGGACCTCTTTAGAACTTTTGCAAGCTGGAGGCAGGTCATCATCAGCTGTGCTGAGGGAATGTAAGCTTAGATCATCTAGGGTCTCCAAGTCTGTTCCACCAGCATCCTCTAAGTAAACTGAAGGTGTGTCTTCTGCAGGCTTTGTGCCTTGAATATCGAACTTACGTAATCCTTTAACAAGTTCATGCTCCTCAATTGCAAGGGCCAGAGCATTTATATCTGTGGACTCCTCGCAAGACACATTGGAAGGACGCACGCTGTAGTCTGTGCTCTTCTGTGAATAACGGACACCAGTCGAGCCACCAAAGTGACTGGACTGAGCTGAAGGCAACTGCAGTAGGTCACCACTTGTCACATTGGTTTCAGACTGTTGGTGTAAGTGCAAGGTATTTAAATTGAGATCTCTGCTTTCCTTGGATTCAGTCCAGGCTACACTGGGTCTTGCTTGTCGGGTGTTTGCACGGGGAAGGCTGTTAAACTTGTTTGGATCCTCATCCTTTGAGATCTCCAGAAAACTCTGCAGTTCCCTGTCTGCAGTAATGCCTAGAGAAAGTCGAGACCGTCTTGAATTGGGGTTTCTGTATGAAGGACTTTGAGGTCTCTGCTGCAAGAAAGGAAGAAATTCTTCAAGTCCTTTCTTGGCCAACATTTCTACATCATTTTCACTGCTGCTTCGTCCAAAGCTTCCAAGCTCTCCAGCTGCCCAGGATCGACGCTTCTCCTCCAGCTCTTTTCGTCTTTGCAGATTATGAAGCTCCTGGATCTCTCGTTCCCTATTTTCCTGATGAGGAAAAGCATAAATATATGTTTCAGAGGACATTGTCCTATGCACAAAAACAATCTTACATAAATCTATTTATCCCTTTTCCTATCAAGGTTAGCTCCCTCCACCATCCCTCCCCACAACATGCACATACACAGAATCACCATGGCAACCATAAATTCTGCAACCATTAACCAGATGGAAAGCAGTTCCCTGCATAGCTAATACAGCATGTGCGTAAGTCTGGTCAGCATAAGCAGCACTGAAAAATATGCACAAGTCCTTGTGGAGACCAAGAACATGACCTGTCAAACACAACTAGATTTCAAGTCCATTTAAACAGTTCCTGCAATAAGATGGAGAGTTTCAGGTCTCTCCCCAGTAAGTTTAAAAGGAGCAGTTTTATCTGGGCAGTAAACTTCTATTGAATATTACATTCATCCTTTAAGATTAACCTGGTTGATGAGCATACAGCCAATGTGATCATTCCGTCCTCCATTACTGCAATAATTGCAATTGTTCCTTAGCAAGCCAACCTTCTACATGGAGATACTTACCTCCAACTTAAACATAATAGACTGGAAATTTTAGGAAAAGACATTACTTAATTGGATATGAAAGCAAATAAAAAAAGTTTGCACAATGCCTCATGAACAGTTTGACATCAACTGACACTTCTTAAGGGCCATTAATCGATACCTCATTCAAGTTTTGGATCTCTTATTCATTGTTGGCTTCAAAAATTGTCAACTACTCCACAGAAGTTGCCCAGGGCAGGCTGAAATTTTAGTAGCCAAGGTGTGGGGCTTTGATTCAGGAAGCCATAGAAAGAGATAGTTTTTGTTTGAAAAACAACATAGTAACACATTTCTACTAAAATCATTGGCAATGAATTATTAAGAACATCAGCATTTTAATTGTCGCTTATAGGCTTCAAACTTAATCTAACTGAACCTTCAGTTGAACTTTCCAGGTTATTTTCCAAAATGCAGAAGCTGGTTTTCTAGAATCAGTACAGTTGCAGCAGAAGAAAGATGGGGAGGGGCTAGTCTTGATGAAGGATTCAGGAATTACATAATTTTCCTATAGTGTTGTTAAATCTGTTCTCAGCAAGCCTATATGACACACTATTAAAAAAAAAACACCACCTGCCATTTGTCTGAAGCTTTGTGTAGTTTGATCATTGCACTGTTGTGACAACAGAAGAGCTGTACAATTGGAAGAAGTCTCCTGAAAGCTTTCAGGAGACAAAATAACCTCATGCCAATGCTCCTTTTGATGAATGAGTTAATCTAGAACTCTTAAGAGTGAACTTTGGACTACATTGGCCTATGAAAGATAAGACACACTAGAGAACCTCCAGAACCTGAACAGCTAGGAAAGAAGAAAAATCTCACATTTCAGGAAAAAATTCTGTCATTTGGATTTTTTTTTCTAAAAAAAACAAGATTGGAACTACAGAATGTATTCTTGCCAAGTGCTCAAGTTCAACTTTACCTCTATAAAAAGAACCAGTTAAAAATAGTCGTAGATATTACTAATCACCATAGCAGAGACTGAACATTCTAACCTCACCCAAAACATGTTTCTGGAGATTTTATTCAAAGGAAAAAAATTGTTTTAAATACACCTAGACATGCCCCAAAATTGCAAAAATTTATGTTTAAATACTTGAATTATATGCATATCACCACTGTGGTATAGTAATGATCATCTTTTTAGACTGCTGGCTGTTGACATGTTACATTCATTCGTCAGAACTGCGATCTTTATTTTGAATTATGCTGTTCATTTTGTGGAGACAGAGGTTAATCCATAAGACGTATGTAATAAGAAAAGGTCTTTAATACTAGCAGATGAGAGACTAATTTGTAATTTTTAGAGTGTGATTCCTTACTACAGAGAGAAGGAGGAAGATGCCCCTGGACTTTAGAGTAATAACTAAATATAAATGAATAATTGAGCAAATACTTTATATCCAAAGTCACCTCTCATTACAATATCTGCAATAGTTATCACCATTTGGTTTCATATGTTTGCATAATATTCACATACATGCATATCTACATGCTGTCTTGAGTGGAAAAGGTTAGGTAAGCTAACAGCACAAAGAGTGTGCTAGCTGAATATCTTACTAGTCTGCTACAAATCAACATTGTTCTTCCCTCTTTTCTGAGCTAAAGCTTTATGTGAAAAGTGCTGTCAAATGCAGAAGGCAGAAGAAGAATCCATAGGTCCATCTAATTCATATTATTGCCTTACAAAATTATTTGTAATGAAAGGTGGACTTCCCTGAATCTAAATTATAGCTGATGCTGAAAGCACTCCTTGCCTACTCTCATCTCCGACATTACACTTTTCGAATTATTTGGTGCCAATTCAGGTTACTTAGTAAAAGAGTGGTCACACTAGTGATAAGGTATCTTTGCACTGTAGGCCTGTCATCTTTTGTGAGTTTTTAACCCACAAAAAGGATTTGAAAGAACAAAGTGGAAAACACTGTCCTTACTTTACTTGACAAAAAGCATCTAGTCATGGAACAAAAGGGCTTTACAGAGCTCCAGCTAGCGCTGATTCAGACTGGTATCATAGAATCGGTAAAGTTGGAAGGGACCTCTGGAGATCATCTAGTCCAATCCCCCTGCTCAAGCAGGGTCACCTAAAGCATGTTAGACAGAGTTGCATCCAGGCGGGCTTGAGTATCTCCACTGCATGGTACATCCATGCAGTGCGTTGCCTCACTTCTAGGCCTTTCCACTGACCTAATATCACAGGCTCAAGATCTGAACAGTTACCTCCACTCAGGAAATCTCTGCAATCTGTGTCTCTGCTCAACTCACCAATCACTAACCGGAAGATGCTCCCCTGAAAAGGGTGAAAAAGCAGCAGCTTGCTTGCAAGTGGGCCTAGAGGTTGCTCTGACATATTGCATCAATGGTCTATTTGGCCTGCAGCAGAATATGTGGAGTAGAGAAAGAGCTGATGACTGGACAGTGGGACTGAATACTGGGCTGGGCGGAAAGATCATTTCACATCTGGTTTATGGCAAGAAATGCATGTAGGAGGGCAGCTTGCTATAGCCCACTTTAGCAAATGTCACAGCAGGTAAAGTGCAGCAGAAGTAGCTTTTTTTCTAAGCAGAAAAAAATAACTTTATTCCAACGTGAGCCAATATTTATTTCAAATAAGTATTTCAAATAAACAGAGACTCATTCACTGCTCTTACCTTAACAGCCTTGTTGAACCTTATGCAGAAGTCCCTAAATATCTGGAAACATTCATCCAGCTTCATAGTTTCTTTGTCCTCACAGAAAAAGTCAATGAGAGCATTCCCCTCCTTCTGTAGTTCTCGTTTCTGGTGTTCAAGCTCCTTTAGATGTCTTATAGCAAACTGCAGGAAAACATATATGTCATGAATCAGACAGGTAACTTAAAGAAATAGCAGATCTAATATATTTTAGGAACCAATGAAATTCATGTTCCAACCTAGCAGCTGTTACAAAACCCAGGAGTTAAGACTTTGAAGATAGAAGAAAGTTCTTGTCATTTCAGAAAGTAAGCAAGTAAGGAAGGTCAGAGGAAATGGATCAATCAAAATTTAAATTCTAGTGACTGGGATACAAGCTGGAAAAAAAAAATCAAAACCTGAATAAAGTTAAAATTTTTGGATGAGTAAAATCAAAGACTGTACTATGACACTTAGGAGACTCCTGAGAGCTCCATGTGCCTTATTCTCCCATTTTTCTTTGCACCTTTCAACTAAGCTTAAATGAATTAATTCCTTTTCCCGAAAAACATGTGGATAAATTCATGGATATATATAACACAATCAACTCCTTCCTCAGTCTATCCTAGACCATGACAAAAAAAGGCTTTCATGCCAGGCAGGTAAGGAAATGCTAAAGATAAATATTTTTAAAAACATCCAGAAAATGCCCCCCATAAAGCAGTACTTTGAATCATAACTGCAGCACTACACAGAGGGGACTGGAGTATACTGGTTAAAAAAGATTCAAGAGGAAGAGAATAAGGCTGTGGTTAGATTTTCAGCAGCACAACTGCTTTAAAAAGTTTCAGCAATTGCCTCTCTCTGTCCTCCATCTGCATCCCCAGCCATTCACTCCCATCCTTGCTCTATCCCGTATCTCAGATACCTGGCTGAAAATAACTTGAAGAGTTACTTTCCAAACAAATCTGTTCTCTGACACTGTCTAACCCAAGTACACCCAAAATACTTTTGCCACCACTGCACAGTAGTGGGAAAAGGCAGTTGGAGGCACTGATGATCATTTAAGCCAACCCACTGCCAGGAAGTTAATTGTCAAATTATACTATCAGAGTAGGAACAAATCTTTACCTGTTAGCCACAAAAACAAACAATCAGAAAGCTGTATTAAAGATAAACTGACATAAACTGGACAATTGATAAATCCCACATATTTCAATAATTTATTCATGAGAATGAGATTATGACAGCAAACTTCTAATCAGCTTGGTTATCACTTGTAATTTAAAAACAAAAACCAGAGGTGTTTATGTAAGGTATGTATTTGTAAAATGCTTTTTTCACAACATTTATTTTGAAATGTGGCCTAAACAAGGTTGTAGTGTTCCATAAAATCATCTGTTAAATTAAAAATAAATCCCAAACATGCTAAAACATGACACTAAAGAGTCTGAATGCAATGGATAAAAACCAATAATTCAAAGTAAATGAAGACACCTATTTCTTAGCCTGCCCCTTTCTTAATCAGCTTCTTAAACATCTTCTGAAAAACTGCAGGGACTAGTAAGTACATCTGCAAGTTGAAAATCAGGGCAAGTAAAGTTCCAGAATAACACCTGTTTTCTTATGTTTAATGATCATCTATAGATTTATATTATATATATTATATTATATATATTTTCTGTGAAACAGAAAAATCTCTTAATTGAAGTGTTATACATGTTTCTCCAGGCATCACCACATACTCAGAAAATACTAAGAACTCTGCTTCAAAGTGAAGTGCTATACACATTCACATCTATAACAGTTGCTGGAATACTAAAAAAAAAAAAAAAAAAAAAAAAAAAAAAAAAAAAAAGGAGAAAATGAGACTCCACCCAGAAGTAATAATACAAAATAACACACACTCAAAATAATATACTCTGCACTAAGTGTAAATTAGTGCAGAAAACAGTCCTGTGATGTACAAACTTCTAGCAACGCCTCTTCAGTCACCCATCAGGATTCATACGCATAGTATAGTCTCAGCTAAAACTGACACGCTCCAGTGCAGTATCACAGCTACCCAAAATATAGTATCGGCATGTTAAGTACAAAAGTAGAGACCAATTCAAATAATCTTTTAACTACTGATCTTCATCAGTCATTTCACAGACATTAAACATGCTTGCCCAACAACCCTCAGGCAATGTACATTCAATATCCCTCCCTGTAAAAACACAGTCCTTCCAACACTCTTACTTGAAAACAGCATGTAGTTGAAACACCTTTGTACAACTGATAGGCTAGACATATTAAAACAGTGCTTCTGTTTATTAATATATCTGCACATATTACACCCAGCTGAGGAATGTTCCTGTACTCAGGTGACAGTAACACATTAGGACTGACATCCTACAAACCTGGAGAAAGCTTTCCATCTGATGAAAGAGTTTGGCATCTCGACGAATACTGTCTTTAACAGATCTTGCCTTGAAAGACAGTGAGTGGATTTCTGCTTCTATATTATCAATAGATAACCTAAAAAATAACATATACAGAGAATGTTTATTGAAGGGAAGGAGTTGCCTACAGGTTAGCCATAATATGCTTCAGAAATGGATGTTTAATGAGGCACACGCTGGCTATTAAACAAGATCTGCCTGTTCAGGAAATCTTTCCAAAGTAGAAACTGGAAGTCAGCAGACATAAGCATATTTCTCCTTCTTTGCAACCTGAAAAGATTCCCATGAGATGTGATTTCACAATTAACTCAAGCCAGTCCTACTCATCCCTACCACCAAAAAAGTAATGCCTCTCGTCTCTGACTAGGTGTTCCTTTTCTGGTGCTTGTGCTAGCACTCATTTTCTAAATGTCAGCCATATCTGGGAACTGAAAATTAACTGAGCAAAAGGAAAAAACATTTTGCTTCCAGATGGATCATTTATTGGTCCAGCTCAAGTACAAGAGCTAGTACAAAAGGGAGTCAGAAGAGGCGGTCAGCTAGGACTGCCATTTCAGCAGCAGCATTCAGCACTACAAAACTGCATGCAACATTCTTCTATGGTGTTACAGCAAAGCAGGCCAACCAGTCTAAACCCTGCAGTTACAACATTTCATCCTTCTACTACATATCAGCAGCAAAGCTCCTGTTTTTTAGGCAGAGATAACTTGGCAGATGTAAGACCACAGTAAATAGCTCTGATCTGATGTACTTAAAAAAAAAAAAAAAAAAAAAAAAAAAAAAAGCTCTAAGCTTTATCCTGGGAGATCCATGTTCTATGACAACAGCTCCAACTCTCACCTCTCAGTCACCTCAAGGGTAAATGCTTCAATACAGATGGCATTTCCTTCACAGGAAGGATTGATCTTTGCCTAGGAATTAAAGTATTTCAGTCTCCAAAATAGTAAAGATTAACAACTGTACACACTCTCCTACTTAGGACCATTCTACCAGTAGCATGACTTTAAAACAGTAAAGTTGAAGAATTTGCAGCAGACCAATTGAAGTGCATATGGCTGAAAATGCTGGCAGTGTGTATGTTTGTCAGTGAACAGAAATATAATGTATGCTGTCCTTTGTCTGCTTACTTCAGCTCCAAAGTTAACTCCTTGTTATGGGCAGTTCATAGATGTTTTAGCAAATAAGGAAAATGGCAGATGCTATAGGCTATATTTTTCTGCTTGCTAAGGAGGAGGAGGAGGAGGATGGACTTCAAGAAAAAAAAGGTAAGGTGATAAAAATAAAGAGCATAACAGTAGTTGTTCTAACACGCTCTAACAGGGAAAATTTATGAGCAACTTGTACATGACAGTTTTCTCTAATAGAGATCTTCCTCATGCCCAACAGTGAGACATGTATTCAATTTTGTTTAATTTTTCCCTTCAACCATGCTTAGCCGATTATGCTGTACACTCTGTAGGTATAGACTGTTTTCCTAAAACATTTCAAAGTATAGAGTACACTCCCCGTGTAGTTTTCAGCCTGAATTACAAAGATTTCCAGTGTTAACCAATGTGATCAAAGAACAAAGTGGCTAGAAAAAAACATCACAAGACTAGAGATTCTGCCTGCTCCTCTGTTGCTTGCCAGGGGGCTTGGATGCTGAGGGAAGCTGCACAGGCAGACTGCCAACAAAGTGTGTGGGTTGGATGGCAGAGCGCCACACAGGTGGTCCATCAAAAATGTTCGGATTAACTCCATGGCCACTCCTTCCCTCAGAAGATTTCAGAGTCCTTTGCAGACATTACTTAATCCTGCATCAGATCTAAGCGATTGGATCCATCTTACAGCATGGAAAAGATTGTAAATAGATTGTAAATAGATAGACCAAAGCTCAAGAGCAAGAAAGTAGCAGAATTGGGATTAGAACTGCAGGATCACTAGCTTCCTGTTCTGTGCTTCAGATTGCACCATCTCACAAGAGCAAGTACAGTTATCCAGGTATGAACCAGGTTCTGTTTAAAATTAAGCAGCTGGAGACCTTAAGATGAAAGCAACACAGAGCCCCAAACCCCTCAGATATTCCATTTGGCCGAATAAACATACCAGAACCGTATTCATCCACAGGATGCAGAAGTGCTCAGATCTGTGACAAATTCACCTGACATACAACGCTGAAGTCCACTATTTTGAATGGCTCATAATATAATATCCAGAATAGAGGAACGCTACAAGTGAGGTACTCTCCAAGAAAGAAACAGAGAAGCAAACCAAATATCAAGAAGCACCTAACAGAGCCTAGGTCAGCACCTGTATCTAGTACCAGGTTTGGAAAAAGTTGTAACCAGCTCAGATATAGCTGAAAATTGTTTTAAGGAAAACCATTAACATGCTTTTATTTTGACCTCTTAAAAGCAAAACATTCGCTCATCTAGTTGGCAGAAGTAAAACTACCAAAAAAAAAAAAAAAAACTATGGAGATCATGTCATAAAAAACTTCATACCTGAAGGCACATCGCAGGCATACTTCTGCTAGCAAATGGAAATGAAGCCCTCAAAGCTACAGTAAACACTTGTAATGATCTCAGTTTTTGTGCCAAGACTTCTGTGAATGAGCTACATAGCTTCACAAATAAGAAATTTCCAAATTATAGTCCAACTGTAAGATCTTTTCTTGGCTTACCTGGCAGCATCATGAACATCCTTAATTTTTTCTGAGAAGTTAAGAAGAGCAGCATCTTTCTTCTGGGCTTCCTAAAACAAACAGGAAAAAAAACCCAAAACAAAACAAACACAATCCATTAACATTCCATTACCATGGTAAAGTATCTAACTCAAGCAGTTCTAAAGCTTTTGAGAGGGCACTTAAAAGTTTCTCTCTTACACTGTTTTTCTTTCAGTTCAATCCTGACAATCCTGAAGGAGACGCCTCCCTTAAAGAAAGGCAGGGATCAGAACTAGAAACTTTAAACAACGCCTTCTATTTTACAGTGTACAACAACAGCCGCTTCTGCCAGCAAACAAAAGCTACATATATTAATAGTGAAGGTTAGGGAAAGAACAATTTACTGATGGTCATCATTTGAGCAGATACAGTGTTTCCCATCCAAGTATCAATTAATATCCCATTGTTAGCTGACTGGAAATCTGTTAAGCCAGTGTGTACACAGATAACCGAAGTCACATATGGAAGCATTTAAATCTTCTCCTTTCTTAAATCAAGAAGATTGAAAGGAAAGAAAAATTAACTCCAAAAGCCTGCAACAACTTTAAAAATGTGTGTCAATCACCAAGGGAGGGGAAAGAAAAAAAAAGGTTGCCTGGGAGACTGAACAGGATTAAAAGAAATTTTATCAAAAGAAGCCACTCCTATAGTAGAAGCATGCAGGATGGTAATTGGAAAGCTACAATGAAGAAGTCAGATGAAGGGAATTTTTTACATCACACAAAAAAGCTAAGTTTTCCTTGAGTTTCTGGATAGGATGACCAGACATAGGAAAACTGGTGAATTTTGTAGCGAGAGAGGAAAAAAGATTAGGATCAAAGCCTCAAAAAGCATCTTTTTCTGACAAACATGGACCCTTCTATCATCAGTCATCTTTAGTTCTAGACTAAGGTGAGCTCCTTTTCATCAGAACAGTTTTTATATACCAGAGCAACAAAATGCAGCAGACTCATCCCTGGTTTGTTGGCTTTTGTGTCCGCCAGCTTGAGCAGTGATGACAGTTTAAATCCAACAGCATTGCCAGCATAACCTCCCTAAAAAGGAAGGAGAAATCAGCTAAGGCACGTGACATCAGTGGACTGCAATACTAATACAGAAATTTGGTCAATCAGTCATCTCCATTTTGGATGTCACTTACCGCATTCATAATATTCCCAGCCTGAAGGACCAAGTGCAATATGGAATGAAGTTCCTCACAAGTCATTAACTCTGTAAGGAACAAAAAATTGCTGTCCAACACTTGTTTATTTAGAAATATACACACAGTCAGTTACCAAACTCCATTTCACCTCAAGCTTTTAAAGGTAAAGATTTTTATTTTAACTGGAAATTACAATAAACTGAAAAGCCACGGGAAAAAATGGTACTATATAATTCAAGATCACAAGCACAGTTGGCAAATCTGAAGTACATGTTCAAACTTTAGCTTAGCAAGTATAGTATTTTCAAGGCAATCCTCAGGAGCTCACAAAACATTGGGGCCCTAATCCTGCAATGCTGGAAGTGTCTCATGCAAGTGGTTAAGCATCCTCACTACCTGCTGATTCCAATGTGAAGCAAACGTTCTGCACTTGGCAGAATCCATATGCCATCTTTCAGGATTGCATTTTTTAAACAATAACTTCTATAGCAAGACTTAATCATCAGGCCTGAAAAGATATCAGGTAATGTTTAAATTTTCCTTGCTTATTCCACTCCCTCTATGAATCACAATTTTATTTCTATACAGTCGCCAACTCAGAGTGGCATTTATTTCATCTCAGTCACATCATAGATAATTTAGCACAAAATTATATTTGGTGTGATGCAGAGTTAAATGGAATAAAGTGCCTTTTAAAACTTTTCCACTACAGAAGCCTGTTTCCTACATATTCTGTTTTTGCAAAATGCGCAGCAGTACTTTATCTGAATTCATACATCTTCTCAGTCATTCCTGAATACAAAACAATCCATGGGCTTAAAAGTTACCAGGATGAGTACCTTAGAAATAAGATATAGAAAGCCTGAACAGTTAATAAGTTACATTAACACAAATGCTAAATTAGCACAAATAACCTACTAAATAACTGCAAATTTGCAAGCCCCTATATGGCAAGAAACATAACACAAGTTGCCTTTAATGTAAGGTATTGTATTCTACATTGATGAAAATAATAATAAAAGGTAGATTCCTTAAAATGTTATTTATTACAGCATAAATACTTCTAAAATTATTTTGTTTCAAAGTCTACTTTCTATAATTTACCCTGTGTTTAACTGCTTAGCACAATACACTATCATTTTTGGTAGCAGGTAGCACTTGTGCCTTTGGATTTCAGTATTATTGGCCTAAAAAGCTTTTAACTAATTAAATAGCCTTTCACTTAACAAGCTATAGATGAGAAAGCAAGGAGGAAGAAAGAGGAGAGAACACAAAAGAGAATATCAAATTTCACAAAGCCAAGAAAAGGCGGCAACATCCGAAGATTCTGCACAGTAAGAGCCTGCTCAGCATCACTATGAGATGCATCCATTTTCAGGCTAGAAGAGGATCCAAGATGGTATGTAGACCACCCTAACTCTTAGTGACTACCAGTATTAGAATTTAAGTAAATTACTAGGAAAGAAATGTGGGAGAACAGAAGGGTAAACATAATTCCTAAACAACCTGAGGCAATCAACAAACCCTGAATGAAAAGACCAGAGACCAGCATATAACACTAGCAGATTGAAAACAGGGAAGATCAGTCAGTCAAATTTGCATGACCAGCCTGATGCAGGAGCTGGAGACAAAAACATCTCTTCTGGAAGCAATGAATTCATCAGTTCACAGATGTGCTGGGTGAAGGATATGAAGAACAACTGTGCATGGCTGCTTCTATACAGAATCCATTCACTCACTACATCTATTGCCCAAAACACAAAGAACAATGATTTGAAAGAGCTCCAGTAAAAAGCCAAACTCAAACCTTAGCTTAAGCAGATGGGCATGCTTCTGAGTAAGGGAGGACCAGTTCAACATCCAGTGTCAGGAAGAACATACCAGGCTTTATTCCCTTTTTCTTTCACGAAAAATGACTACTCTAAGCACTGGTGCTCATAGCTGAATATTCTTACTACTGTGCCCTTTTATCCCACTGGAAGCAGTCTAGACAGTGCTGCAGTAGCTGGTCATAAAATTTATCAGTATGAAATGGGAGTTTTCATACAGAGAAACAGTACAAATAGTCACTGAAGAGATTTGAAAAGGTCAGCATTAATGTTTAAATGAAATTAGGAAATTTATTATTTTCCTGTAGAGCACAAGATACTAGATTATGTTAGGAATAACCAGTTGCAGCATTTCAAAGCTTGTGCAATGAAGAGAACAGGTATTCATGAAAAACAGAAGGCAAAGGAATGGCAATAGAACTAGTCTCTACAATAAAGATTTTAGCCCACTAATACTGCCACCTCAAAAGGTAACCAGATAGAGAGAAATTTGGGAACTATACAGTGATTTTCTCCATGGATATTTGAAAGGGTGAGCAAAGCAGCATAACAAACTGATTGAATAAGGGTCACAGTGATGCATGAATGAGCAAATTGTACTCAAAAAATAAAAGATGGTCACCTTTGCTTTTGTCAGTTTGGGCTATACAGTTTGTAGGCTTTGGTCATGAACCCATTGCCAGTGTGTTCAAAGCCTCTAAGTTTTTGATTGTGGAAGCAAAGCAAAGATTCACCAGGCACACCCTGATGGCATTTGTCAGAGGGGAGTTAGCTTCCTTTAATAGCTACCAGGTACCTGAAATTCAAGCTCTAGCCTTCATAAGGCAGACAAATTAACATGCTAACAAAAACAAGAGTATTATGCATGTCCCAACATGTTTAATTACCTTTTGTTGCCCGTCTTATAACTTTCATGTCATCTTGCAGGGAAGCACAGGAGGGTGAGAACTCCCTCTCTAACACCATAGCTTCAATTCTAAGAGTATAGCTGAAGAACACAAACAAACAGGCTTAGAACTGAGAGCCAAAACAATGTTTTTCATGAAGAGAATAAACCTGTTGTCTCCTTACTTTGGCACCTGGATGAGTAAATACATGAAAGAATCAGCTTGAGACAGTTTTGATACATCTCCATCAAAGGCTTTGAGTTTCTTTACCTAGAAAAGAGAAAAAGATATTAGTAAAGAACTTTATCAAAGATCAGGATTAACCAGACTTTGGAAGGAAACACCTTCTAAAGCAGTCTATTTAACAGGAGGAATTAGAGAGCACACTCAGTGACTGACTGAATGGCTTTGCTGCCCAAGCTTCTGTAATCTGCACACACCCCAGTCAGAAGAAAATAAAACTAGTAACATCATCATTTTTCCCCAAAACTAGCAAGGCACCCCAGCATAAAAGTACGATGCCATTACCATCCTTTACCTTCTCCACTTCCCTAACTAGTCCCTCATGCTCATACTCTTTCAGTGTAAAAAAAACACAATTGCCCTCATCACTATGTTTAGAACACCACCGTTCCAGTTGTCCTAGGAGAATTAGCTCTTTTCTCTCCAATTGCTCCATTTGACGTTCTCCAGTTGATTTGGGGGGGGGGGTGTCTGACACAAAACAACTTCTTAGGTGATGATCAGAAAAATGATCCTTGACTCTTCAACAAGTGTGGTATACTGAGAGCACAGCCTGAAGTCAACTGCATTTCATAGGACTATCCAGGCTTCTTTGACACAATGTCACTAAGGCTTAAGTTACGGTTCTTCAGAAACTTGCTTCCACTGTTTACTCTAAAACTTTTGTAAGGGGTAAAATTTCACAATCTTGAGTTTGCATTTTCTCATTCATATGAAATACTTTATAAAGAAAAATGTAAGGTTGCATTTTCAAGTTATTTGTGATCAGTACTGTGACAACACCATTTACATGTAAAGGAAATATCACATTCATTTTGTCTATTTCCCTTTGCAGCTCCACCAAAATCCATGTATTTGCATGATCTGGAAGCCACTAATCTGCCCACACACTTACTGTTTATTTATATGAAAAAAAGGAAAATACATGCACATATGTTTAAATATAACTGGAATTTCTTCCACATTTTCCAATACAGCAATCATGTCCCAAAGCAGAGCCCACTCCCAATTATATAATTTCTTCATTCCACCACCAATTTCACATACAGTATCACTTGTACATTTCCCCAAACTTCAATTTACAAACTAGCCCATCATCCTTCCCTCTACAAGATTACATTTAAAGCATATTCATAACCACATTTACAAGGTGGTCTTCAGTTTTAGAAAGCATGCTAAGCTATCATGGAAAGACACATGCCATATCAGGGCATCAGCAATTTTCAGGCTCCTGTGATTTACCAAGACATTCACAAGCTTTTTAAAACATCAGGCTCCAAATTAATCACTTAAGTTATTTTTCTGTTTTCACAGTAAAAAAAAAAAAAAAAAAAAAAGTTATAGTAAAAGACAATATAGGCTTTGCTAAGTTAGGAATTGAAAATAAACTCTGGACTAGCAGGAAAAAGGAGTCTGAACAGCTTTGTCCTGCTTTATTCCCATTCTTTCTCCATGTTATAAAAAAAATAGAAGTGTTGAGAGCAAATTTTAAGAAAAAAATCAAAAAGTTCAGATTAAACCCAGAATAATAAAACTTACCAGTTTTAAAAAATAAAACATTTTAAATTGAAGAAAATTCAAAATTAAAGACTTATGTTCTGTTTTCAAATTAAAAAAAGATTTATGAGAAAGAAAGAGAATTCTAATTAACAGAGCAATTTCTATTCAGGCTATCTAACTCCATTTCTTAATCCTGCATTTAACTCAAGATATTTGAACAAAAGCTCCATCTAAAGTCAAACTGCATGCCCACTTGTTTGAGGCCTGAGAAAACTCCTAATTTACAGAGTCATCCAAGAAGTCTGCCAACAAAAAACAGGAAAGACCAGACTTGACATTCCCGATATTTCTAAGTTGCTAAACAAGCAAGAAACAAACGAAAATAAACACTTCCCCCCCACACATCATGAAGTGGGGGGTGGGAGATATCTACTATCTCAGTTAGTCTTTGCAGGTGGTTCCTTTAACCAAAAAATGGTTAATTTAATTCCAAATTTAATTTAATTCCTTTAATTAAATAATTAAATAGTTAATTTAATTCCTTTAATTCCAAAAAATGGTGGTCTACAACCTAAAAACAAGTATTGCAAATTCTTCAGTCTTATTCTAGTATGTTGCAGATCTCAAAGTTTGCCTGAAAAGGATACAGGTATTCAGATTTTAAGAAAAACTAAAAAATAGAAAAAGACTCACCAAAAAAAACCCAGTCAAGATCCTAAACCACAGAAAATTACAGAAAGTGCAATTGTAAGATTTAAATGCACAAGAAGTAAACTAGAGCCGAGATGTTCACAGGAATATTAATTTAATCATACTGTGTGCACGCTATATTTAAGTACGCTTTTGACAGTAAGTAGCAATCATTGTTATCTATGTGGAAAGTTAATGCTGCAAAGTGATCTTTGTTTCCAGACTGCTGCACTTCTCAAAGCATTTTTAGATATTAGATGAAATCTTCTTTCTTCTACCCTGTTCTATCATGGAAAACGTCCAGACTGGTACAAGGGAGTACTAAATCCCAGAATTCATCCAGGGGAGGAACTTCCTTTTGCAAGCACTACAGAAGACATTCACCAAGCTGCCTTCTGACAGATAAAAAGGGGTGAGGTTGTCTCAGTGCAAGTATTTTAGCCAGTAAAGTCTGCCCAAAAGACAGTCTGGGTAGACAGCTGTAACATATAAAGTGGTGCTCACAACAGCCTGGTAACTGCGTTTCACCAAGAACCCTGTCAACACCATGCCATCCGTCTTAGCC
Source organism: Rhea pennata (assembly GCF_028389875.1). NCBI lineage: Eukaryota > Metazoa > Chordata > Aves > Rheiformes > Rheidae > Rhea > Rhea pennata. Next base: position 46,942,502 of record NC_084666.1, read on the forward strand.
CCCTCATCTTTGTCCTAGATGTCTGAAACTGCACCTTTACGAGTGGTGAGGACACTCACCTAAAAAGTCCCAGGGTCCAAGAAAGGCAAACAATAGTGACCCAGGCCACAAATAAACAAAAGAGAAACACAGAAGAGTTATAAAGTCCTTTCACCCTTTAATTCAGCCCTGCATAGCCTGATTCTCCATACATGTCTACGTCTTTCAGATCAGAGACTGAATCTCCCATTAACTTGATCTTAAAATTGTAAGTCTGAGGAATAGTTCAGGTAGAGCCAAGATAACAATTTGCTTTATATTCTCTCCGTATTACAAATTTCATAATTGAAAAAGACCAGTCATACCATTATGAAGCAGAAAAATAAAAGATATATTACTTGATTCACACCACCTGTAAACTGAAATAATGGCTTCTGAATCCCAAAGCTAACAATTCCTCAACCACATTCTGCATAGCCCCCTCGGCGTTCCAAGAAACGCTACTCAAATGCCCATGAGGCTGGCCTCTTCTCTCTGCAGCCACGTTGTCTAATGCTCCTCAAAGAGGATCAAGATTACCCCGTAGCTTCTAGAAGTGGGAATCTAATTAAAACATCAAACAGAGCTACTAAGAACTGCTAAGAAACTATGCAGACTGTCAACAAAGTTCATTATTAATCATGATAACAGATACAGTTGATGGGTTTATAATTAGAGAACACAGAAGAGCTAACAAAAAAAAAGGGGGGGGGCCCTTATTTTTCCATCACAATGAGTGAATGGCCTTGACTGCCTCTGTCCAAGCACAACCACATAACAAGATACGGCTGAGTAACATACACATGCAAGGAAGCATAATTATACTGTAGGCTCAGTTCTGTGTTTACTCAAATTGAGCACAGAGCTACTAAGATACATTTTTCATTATATTTGTATATGGAATATATATTTGCAATATCCATGCATGCCCACGCACACAAAATTAGATTTTAAATATAAGCGTTTCTCACATATGCAATTTATTTTCACTTTAAAAACAGTTATGAAACAGAGAAAGCTTGATTGTTTATTTGATTTGTGAACAATTGAAGTAGATATGCTTATTGTTAATCTATCATTATTTCTCAAAGACAGGAAAGCTACTACATTCCTGTCACTCAATTTCTCTGCTATTTTGGCACTCTTTACAAATATTTGTGTTTTACTTTATGCCATAGAAGAGATATGTTGCACTCCTAACTGGAAATCCAGAATCTTTGAAGGAAAATACAAATCAGTATACCTCTCAACCTCCTATGCGCCTATAATAGAGCATTTCCCCACATTCAAATCAAATAAATCAAATAATATTACAAATAAATAAATATAGCCAAGTACAGTAGTCCAGAAAAGAAAACATTTTCTGCTTTTTTTATTTTTTTTCCATACCATTGCAAACATTCAACGTACTAAAGAAAAACCCAAGTGAAAAATACCAAACCTTCCAAATGCATCCCAGTGGCATCCCATCGAGTGCAAGGACTCTCGGGAAAGCAGCTCCGGTATTAGGTACGCAGAAACCACGGCGCACATGCCCAGGGAGTGGCAAACCTCTACCAGCAGAGGATGAGAAAGGGCGGGGGGGGGGGGGGGGGGGGGAGAAAAACAGTAGCTAACATAGGGGGTGAAAAGGGAAGCAGGAGATGAAAACTATGAAGGATGGTCAGCCATATACAGCACTGGAAGAAGAAAGGAGGGGACAGTACTACATGAATGTGGTTTGAAAAGCACAGAGCTGACAGACAAAAACAATTCCAGTAAAGCAGGGGAAAGATGACTGCGTTTTAACACAGTAGAAGAGCAAAGGACAGGCTTGAGACACTATAAAGAAGGTGAGACAGTATGCTGATAACCAGGGCGTGCATGTGTGTGGGTGAGTTGATTAGCAGTATGATATGCTTTCTTCTGTATATATTCAAAGTACAAATTCTGGCTATTCTAGGTCGTTAAATACCGGACTCTCTCAACCTTTACCAGTCTGGGCCTGCTGAACAGTGCAATGAGGTGCACATAAAAGCAGCTAAAAGATTCCCCTCTGCTTTGGTCAGGATGCCAGAAATCATAGTTGTCAGACATTTTAACAGGGCATGGTTAAGAAATATAGCTAGTAACCTTTTCAGAAGAGATATAGCAGAAAAGCCATTGCTTCAGTCAAGACAAAGGTTCCCTGTGCAGAAAATGGGCTGTAACAAGAAAAAGAATTTTGAATTCCAAATAGGCATTTTATCCACTTACAAAGCGGTTATTCTCAGTAAGTAACAAACAGCGATACCTCTAAAGATGGCTTACACAAAATTACTAATCTGACTTTCTGAATTTATCAAAAAATTCTTAATAGTGTTTTCTTGAACCTTTTTACCAATGTAGTTACCCTGGCAGCCACAGTCCTGAACAAAATGTCGCATGGAACAAGTAAGCTCCTGGAACAGCAAGCTCCAGGTTTGCCAGCTTCAAAAACTTAATCAGTTTTCAAATCAAATGTTTGAAAATACCCAAACATTTGCAGTTTGACAGAAAGCTTCACAACAGCGCCAATGTTTCGATAACGTTCTTATTTACAATTTGACAAAATCATCCAGCAAAGTGCCAGTATTTGCCATTTACGCACAAGGTTCCCTACGTCTTTCAGTTAACAGCTAGAAAATTCTTAGCACTGACACCTATTTCTGGGTGTGAACGAAGTTGCCTCAATATAATACTGCAACAAGAAAGAACAATTTTAAAGACAACAGATGCTCAATTTATTTGTCAGCCTGAGCATTTAGCTTCCTGTTCCATCTCAAAGACGCTGGAATATCCATTTTGAGATAACATGGCCTGAAATGATGTAAAATGTGCCACACGTGTCAAACTAGTGACTAGGGGAACACGGAGGTAAAGTGGCTATATATCACTACATTTCTAGAACATGATAAGATTAGAGTATAAAGCCAGTGTTTATTCGCACTAGATAAACTGTAAAGTTTCTTAGTCAAAATGAAGAAACGTGACAGTCCAGAGTCACCCTGTCTACAGCTACGACTAGCAATGGTGCTCCTCCCTCCCTCCTTTTGCTTTTCCAGACTTCTACATTAAGGAAAAAGCAGAGGACGTCTCCAAAGATACAGCTACTGGAGTACGTACCTGATAGGAGGCCCTCACCCCAACTTGCAAGACAACTGGGAAATGTGATTGTAAATACCTGAGCTGCTAAAAAGAAGAGTTTACAAAGGGGAACTGCAGCAGCCCACCCACAGCTACACCAGGACAAACAGAGCTGGTAACTGAGTAACAATGATCTTTTTAGGATCTGACTGCCTAGGTAACTACCCAGAGTTTTCCTGAGTGTCTACAGCAACCAAGCATGCTTAGACAAAGAATGGGAAGTATCCATGGAGGATGGGTCTTGATAGGGATCCCTTGCTGACAACGGGTGGAACACTGTGCAGGGACAGGACAGCAGCAGGATGACACAACACCTTTCCAAAGCTCTGTCACATGGCATGACCACCAGCACAAAAAGAAATTGGAAGCCATTAAGCAGAATTGGGCACACCAGAAAAGTAACCCAGCCTCACCTGGTATCTCTAGTGATTTTGGATTATTTCTATGTGGAGAGGAACTGTATAGCTCCTCTTAGCAAAACATGAATCAGTATTCCGGGAGATAGGTACTTAAACTAGGAAGCAGCTAATAAACTAACAAAATAAGAAAGGGATATAAAAGGGGAACAATGAACTTTCATTTAGGGAAAAATGCACAAACAATAAAAGCTCTGAGGCTCCTACAGAGAGGAAATTCTTTAACTGACCACAGTAAAATTTTAGGAGCAACAGCAGTGAGTGAGTTATCGGACCACTTATTCTTTGAGTATTTGAAGAATGAGGACATGAAGGTACTGAGCATTTTTCCACATCAGTAGAAGCATTAGTCCATCACTCTCAATCCTCTGCCGTCTCCTCCCAGCTCTAGCTGTCATACTTTGGAGGGCTTCATTCCCAAGGAATAAAATAATTGGCAGAGAGAAAAATAGAGGGGAAAGGAGATCTTTCTTTTTCCTGAAGGTGAGTAATGAGATGTCTGGAGCATTGAACTTATTAAGTACAATACAAATATCTGAACGAAGGGAACAAGCCTCTTTTCTAGCCCTCCTTTAGGAATAGCAACAAATCTAACAACTACAGCCCCACATCATAAGCTTTATATTCTAATACTCCTCTCCACCATAAAATCTCTTGGATTAATTTCTCTATTGACTCCTCGAAAGCACTTAAGTGCTCTGTCTCACTGTCTTGAGGGTGAGGGCCTGTTATCAGATCAGCTGCTAGTCAGAAATAAATACACTTTTTCACTTGTAAGCAGCACAAACTGGGCATATAAAGTGTCTGGCCCAGTACTCTAAACAATCTCTTTTGGATTCAGAAACCATGCACTACCTACTAATAGCTAGCAGAAGGATACATTTTCACTACTGTCAGGCTCCAAAAGATAAAATTCAGTAGCTTATGTCAGAACCCTATTAGAATTACAACATCATATTTCACAGGGGAATATGTTAAAATAACATCAGAGATCCTATCGAGAAAGAGGAAGAGAAGAAAAATACCTTTTCTCAGTCTAGTTTGAATGCTCAATATACACAAAATTAACCAGGAATCAGTTTCTCTTAAGCTAGTACTTCTGGTGTTTTCCTCTATCTAATGCTTTCAGAGGGAAAAGGTAAGTTCCATTTAAATATAGAAATACCTATATCAAAAAACAACAACAAAAAAAACTACTTTAAGCTTTTTGTTTGTTTAAGATTAACTGCATTTCAAACTGCTGATATCCTCCAACTGTAAAAATCATACTAACAAAACATAGTAACATAACTAATTTTTACAAGATTCTCTGCAAAAGCAGCACAATTTAGGGTTATATGTTTGACAGCAAAGTAATAGGACACGTTTTACTGTTGACTGCACATGAGAGCTAAGATTTGCTGTTGCACAGATGAAACAGAGTGCTTGGACTGTATGACCTTGAAGTGGTAAAGCAAGTGAGCTAAGGTTGATCTATATGCGTATGTTAACTAGCCATTTCCCATGTTTCAGCCACTACTTTGATGTGAAGCACTCAACCAATTCTAATGCTAATTATGTCAAATCTGTGGTATACATTTCTTTCAAGTACATACAAATGGATCAGTGCAAATACACCAGCAGACATGGAACTGTGCACCATTAAGCAGGACTCCCAACTCAATCTTTGAAGTTTCACTCATTTAATCATGTGAATAGGCTTCGAAGGTGGGACTGCGGGGGGGGGGGGGGGGGGCACAGTACTTGCATGCTGATCGCATGGTGGGCAATAGAAATGGCAGAACGCGCTGCTGGTGACTGCACCTTCCAATAGGTCTCTCTTGGAGCACTGAGCCATGTTAACAAATTCTGTGGCTGCTACACAGCGCCACAGCCTTTCTGTCCTGTTGGAACCCAATAACCTGGGCCTAGGTGCAGGCAGATCCTAGATGAACTGAGCAAGTAGCAAACCAAAACAGGGAAGAGGCAGAAGCCTATGGCTGCCAATACCCAACTCGCAGGCACTGCAATGGGGAAGTATGAGGCAAGTGCCAAAGCAGTGAAACTTGATCTGATTGCATTAGGATGTACTTCAGTTCTGAGTTTTCCGACCCTCAGGGCAGAGTTATCTGCTCAGCACCCAAGAGAGTTCCAATTCTTGGTGAAAATTTTATGGGACAAAAGCTCACAGGGGTCGTCAGAGAAACAGAAAAACCTCATCAGTGCTTTCATTAAGAAGTAGCTTAAAAATAAATGAAATTACTTGGTATGAAGAAATGGTTACAGCAACCACAGTACCATATGTAAAATGAACACTTTCGCACTCAGTGGTTTCCTCTCTGCTGACCTCTGGAAGGTTTGGGGATTCCTTGTTTACAGACCTTCACCTTGGAATCCCAGGCAGTAGAACTGCACAAAAATAAGCTCCATGTAAAACTATTATTTACCTCATCTGCTTCTGGTAATAATTTAAGAAATTCATGCAGCAATTCAGAACCATAGGGCTCACTTCTTCCATGAAAAATATCTTCAATGATGGATTCAGCAGACCTTGAAAAAACAATTGAGCATACACATTTCTAACACTTGCAGGGTGAATAGATGCAGTTGCATAAATTGAAAAAAAAAAAAGAAAGAAAGAAAGAAAGATGCCTGTGCTGCTTACAGGAATTACAATGAGGTTATCTGTATCAGGGTCCATAGCAGAACTATTCTAACATCACTTTCAGTGATGTCTTTATTAAAGAGTAACACTATCAGTGAATCAAGATAGCAATGAAACAATTTGCTCTTAAAAATATGTATATATACACATATATCCTCACTTCACCCCCTTCTATTCATTCTTTATACAGAGAGGAAGCCAACAAAAAGCAACTCTCATGCTGTATTACATGAGATATAAGGGCTTCCTTTAACTTCAAGTGAAAACTCACTTCAACTAGGTAACAAACTTAGTATAGTAGTAGTAGCAAACTTAGAATATTTGGTCCTAAAGCATAATGGCATTCAAAACTAAACTTACTAGAAAACAAATTATGACACACTTGTACAGAATTTGTAAAATCCATAAGGAACAGTGCACACTATACAACACATCTGATGAGAAGTAAAGAAAATTTCACACATTTGTAGTTCGCATTAGCTGTATGGAAAAATCAAATCTTACTTTTTGAATTGTTTGAGAAATATCCCAACATTCATACTTCTTTTTGCATCTAGAATGGAAATCTGAGAGAGAAAGCAAGAAAGATTCATTTGTTAATACATACAAGAAAATCATATAAAGCAGATACTTTTCCTTCAATTACTACAGATAATTCTTTGCAAATATTGCCAACAAACCACAAGCCAAATGAATACACAGTGTCACTTCTTATCAAAAAAGATCATATATTACAGAACTAATTTTTAACCAGGAACTATATAGCCCACCCACAACACCTTTTTTCAAGCAAAGAGGGAAAAACATAACAATGTCTGCAAACGGAACCACGGCAAGTTCTATTTCATTACAAAGTAAAAGTATTTTTATTGCTTATTTCATAATGCTGTACCTGTAAAATGTTGCTTTATCAAGTAATATCTTGCACTGCATTTAAGGCCCCACAGCCAGTGAGTATCACACTTTAATATCCATATATGTCAGTGGTTGTGTAACAAATGTCAGGATTGGCTTTCTACAAACAGAGGTCCACCTGCACTACTGATTTCACTCCCTCAAACTAACAACCATGCTGATCAAACAAAAAGGTACGTAAATCAATCTCAAATCAAAACTTGAGACAGATAATGCTCAAATCTCTGCTTTATCTAGAAGCAAACAGAAACCCATAATAAAATAATAATCTCTCTTCACTTTATATTTTAAAGAAAATTTGCTAAAGTATCTTGCAGATGCAACTCTGGAGATTAAGCAGCAAAAAGAATTTAACTTTTCTTCTCTGACTGTATTTTTTAAAAAACTAAATAAAAGTGTTTATTCTTTTTATGCTAAATAGCTTTCTTCTTGTAACTACATAAAACTACAAACCTGAGATGTTAACCATGGTTTTCGTGGATTGTGTCTCAATTTCCCTAAGGTTAAAATTTCACCACAAGCTATTTTGGTGATAACAGCTACAAAAGTCACGAGATTTGTTAGCACAAGAGAATTGTTTCATGTTAACAGTGTCACCCCACTGATATAATAAAAGAACGCAGTACACACAGAGGTTCAAGACTGGTGCTGGACTCACATGATGTTTGAAGTTTTGACAACTGGAAAGGTATCTTAACCTCTGTGACAGCATAAGAATTAGAAATATAAATAAAATGCATTGTCAAGAAACTGAACTAGCCTGGAGCAAACTGGTGACAGTGAAAATAAAGATACAATTAATGTGCTATTCTCAACATACTTTTTTGCACATATCAGGAGATAGCCTCCTCTTCAGCTGAAAAAAGTGAATTATATTAAAAAGTTTACCAAATTTTGGAATTGCCTCTCTCCTGAAACTACTAAAGATGAGAAAACAAAAGAAATAATAGAGTATTATTTTTAATTAGATGATTGCTAGCTTGAAGCCCTTCAGTCTATGCAAAGATGAGAGGAGTATAAGCACAATAAGTCCTCTAAACTCAGGAGCTGAGATGCCCCCACAGATCATTATGTGAAAGCCACTTAACACAGGACAGGTTAAACTATCTCCCCCCCTGCATTATCTAATCTTTTTTTCAAATGTTTCACTACAGGGACCTCTCATTGACCTCTCAAACTGCAGCTCCATTCTCTAATTGCTCTGCTCTCTGCTTATCTAGACGTGCTACAAGAAAGGACGCTGCATCTTCTAACCCATTCTTGGCCAAGCTTTATAGCTTGTTCAAGTATTTGTTTGGATCAAAGATTTCTCTGTATTGGTTCAAGCCTATAAGTTTTGATTCCATCATTTAGGGTTTTGGGCTGATTTTTTTTTTAAACATACTCACACCTAGCCTTTTCCACATATCATTTTCAGTCATAAGCCGTAACTGTTAGAATAAGACCGACCATCAGCAGGGTAAAACTTTGGTTTCCACAGCACAACTTGCACAACTCAGATTCTCATCACTATCTCAAACAAAACTGGATGTATCTTTTTTATTTCTTTTCTTGAAAAAAACACAATAGATGATAACATATTGTGCTGCATTTGCCCTAACAGCACAGCATAAGACAAATGCTCTAACCTTTTCATTCTTTCAGAGTACCTTACATTCTTCTTTTCTGTATATGACTCTGCACTGTATTTTCCTACTTTCCTGTGCAAGCACATAACCACAATACATGGCTCAGGCTTTGGTCATTCTTTGCTTGGGAGTCTACTTTAAGATTATCAGAAGTGCTTGAAAAATCTGTCACTACCTTGAAGGAGCTTCCAGAAGAGAGAGTGAGGAGAGAGGGGACCAAGAAGATACTCCAAAAATAGAAGTTCATACCCTTCGCACAAAAACATGGTCTCTCTGTGTCATATTGAATACACATGTTCCATATCAGATTTAGAAACTGAGGCTTAACACCTATTCCTAACATATACTCTTCTTCCCTATGAAACTTTCATTTGATTTTGTTGTTACCCAAAGCTGTCTGGATATGACTTCCCACCAAGTTTTCTCTTTTTACCATTAAAACACTACCCAGGTTTTAATAAAGCTGACCCCTGTCTTATATTCATACACATCTGCAATACTAGTGCCAGCACAGCAGGCATTTACAGGATTCATTTTAGGTAAGTTCAGGAGAATTTTCTCCATTCTCATCTTCCTCAACTGTCCCGCTAAAGGAAACTATTAAACTTTTCTTTATGCTACACTGGAAATACTATACCACCTCAATTACTTAATACCATCTCAGAACCTGCAATTCACCACACACTTGCCAGCAAACACAAGTGTCACCGCCTCACAGGCTTGCCACCTCTCTTTCATAAACAGTACAATCCTTGAAGCAAGGACAGCTGATCCACTCATGAATCTGCTTCTTACCATTATCAACCCAGTGTATATTAGTCTACTTCAAAACACTGTGCACCGAAATTTGGAGCAGGAGCAGACAATGCAGGGTGATAACAGATCAGCTGACCAATTTTAATCTACCAGCGCACTGTTTTAGATGCAGCTGTATGAAGGAAAGGGAAGGGAAAAATTAGCTTGGGTACTGTGGTAAAGTTGTGATGAGGTTAACAAGTAATCTACTCCTGAATCTGATATAAATTTGCAATCAACCAGAAATATTCAGAGGAGAATTCTTGGAGACCAGGAAGCTTCGTTTCAATATCAAGTTTGTAGTGGTTGTCTGCAGAAATGCAATAGGAGTTTCTTGCCATGGGATTGTCAATAAGGAATAGGGACATAAGAATGTGGTTTTATGACAGATAAGTGAAAGCAGATCATTAAATGTATTCTCTGGATAAGAACAATGGGGTTTCACATGGTAGGACAGAGTTTACAAGATTTAGCACGCATGGAACTATCTGGAGGCACAGGCTCAGTGCTGGAGATTAGGAAGGATGCAGACGAATTTCCGTTTCAGTTTCTAGTTCACTTTATAACACTAACCATCAAGTTTAATATTTTGGGCTCTGTTCCCCAAGTTACACACGCGGTCTGGAGCAGCTGAGGAAAGGTGCAGTGACATAGTGAGGCTGAGCAAACCTAGCAGCTACCACCCAAAAGGGCTGTCCTACTCCATCTTGTTCTCCTTGCCACGTTTCTGGTCTGCTCTTTCCTGCTGCTCATCTCATTAGCTAGTTCTCTGCTGGATTAACAGGTTGAGCCAGCTCTCAAGAAGGTGGAATGAGCATCACAACCAGCATAGGGCAAACAGGGAGAAGGCAAGTCCAAGAGAGGAGAAGAGACATATCCTGTTCACTCCTTCCATCTCTCTCCGCCTCCTCTCCTATCCTTTGTACAGGCTCTAGAATTCACACGGCCCCTTACATGAGCCACTTAAACTCACTAAAACAACACAAACTACCTCAGTAGAAAACAAAAATCCACCAGAGGATTCTGCTGGGTTTCTGACTTTAATTTGTTTACAGAGGGTCCAGTGAGTGCCAGCACAAGCACACAGATGGGTGGGAGTGAAAGGCAGGAGCAGGGAAGCTCATAGAATAAAGCAAGATCAGCTCCCTTTGCTGGCAATGGCCTGGTTCTGCCTACTGCATTGCCAGCTTAGCTATAGTTTAGTGAATGTATGCTGTGCCATACTGTGCCACCACCCAAGGATGCTGAACGTAAATTGGAGCTGGTACATAAACTGAATTCTTCATAACATATTTTTCAAGGGCTCAAGCTACGTGAAACCACAGAGCAAATTAAGCTTTTAGTTAAGGAAACATGCTAATTAATCTCCTAAGAGTTTCGTGAGGGATCGTTTTTCAAAAGGAAAGCATTTGCTCAACTGTCCAAAGGGACCAGAATTCTGTTTTGATGAAGTTTAGTACTGAGACCCTAGAATTGGGTTTCAATAACCTGAGCTGGGTACCTACCTTCTCCATACAGAGTGCTAAAAAGTGAGGAATTAAAAGGAAATGCAATTCTGTAAGCTTCTAAAAGAAGAGAGAACTTTTTTCCAGAACTGCTTATGCATTTTATTCAATGGTAAATGGATAATAAATAATGATCTCTGGAGAAGGAATGAACCCAAGAAACTCTTCCACTCTCCCCGGGAGCCACCCTCATCACCAGCTCACTCTTCACCACTCCCACTGAAGCTACACCACAGTATAGAGAGGCATGCAGCTTGAGCAAAAACAGCGCTTGTCTCTGGCCATGAACAAGCACAGTACTTCGGACAAATCCTGATTTTTTCCAGATTTAGACCTAAGCAATACTTGAATTTTAGGCACTTGAAGTTATCATGAAAATTTGCTGTTGACATCGTAAAACAATCAAGTTAATTCTATCATTTAAACTTGAAAGAACATTTTGCACCACTAGATCATAAAGCACTTTTTAACATCAATTGTGTTTTACACACAAAGGAACAGAGGTACTGAAATGCAAAATGTCTTGTCCACCTTCTCCTATCAGGCCAGAGGCATAACCAGGTCAGCTTCCTCAGGGTAGGCTAATGCTCCCTCCACAAGGTCACATGAATGCTGTGTATTCCTCAGCCTGCCCCTTGGTTCCTCTCAACTTCCATACATTTTATTCCAGTGAACTAGGGATAACCATCATATTTTAAAACACTAAAGTGAGTGAGCCGTGGCTTGCAGTATCAGCAACAGAAAATCACAAACACTGCCTGTCCCTCAAACCTCAACATGTTTGCTGAATGAAGGCTACAGTAACATTAAATACGCAAGCATAGCACGCCTGTGCTTCTGCATTTCCATTAACATACAGCATTTCAGGACTATCTCCTTCCTTCCTCACCAAGCAAATAGTACTGCAAAATCCGTTAACACACAAGAAATTGCTCTTTGCTGTCTGACACATCGTTGCAGCATGCTTGGCACGGCTTAGCACCCAACTAGAATTTGTTGGCACTTCAGCAGCATAAGCCACGCAACAAAGCCAGCCATATACCCTTACTCCATGCCATCTGCAGAGGCCGTGTGGGAGCCCTGAACCAGGCTGGACAGGCATCAAGCAGCAGAGATGCACTGGATAACCCTGCCAGCCCTAGTGTGTGCACAGACACGTTAACTTACAGCAAGGCAGATCTTTGTTTCCAAGAGACTGTATCTTGGAGACTACTTGTTTTGCAGACCTCTAATTTGAGTCTCTAACATCACGCTGCACCTCCTCAGGATGCACCAGGTTTCAGGCAACGCACGGAAACACATGAACACACTGGGGTTTTCTCTACCCAAACTACTGTACACTAGGGACTACACTCTACTGCCATGTGGAATTTATCATCATTTTTGCTACATCTAGATTTTTAATATATGACAATCCTGGAAGAGGACTTCTTTGAAAACATACTCAAAGGGGTTCTATACAAATACATGCAGGACAGGACGGTCACTTGCTGCAATGAAATATCCTGATCCAAAGATGAACATAGGCTGAAAATAGCATAGAGATGAATGACTACCTCTGAAGCTGGCCTCAACTGCTCCTCCCCAGTGCAGGGTTTCAGTCTGCAATACTCATGCCTGTTTTAAATCCCTTACTTTGGTCTACATACAATGCACTTAGTAGACATTATCAGTACGTGAGTTTCTCAGCTTGTCTTTCTTTCTTATTTCAGTTTGACATCTTCTGAATTCTGCAAGATACCTCAACTTCAATTTCCCATTTGCTCACTAAAAACTGATACATGGTTACACTTCTTAACCCTGTGTCCTCTGTATTTAGTTTACAAGGCAGCACATACATAGAGAGACACGGGTGCTCAAAACTGCATTTCTACACATAAAGATTACTTAAGACAAGGCAGTTCAGGCCTTGCAAAGAGGCTGCCCATAAATCACGATTTAGAACTAGAAGCATTATTTATCAGTTCACTGGAGAATGCCTGAACTGAAAAGTCTTGGAATACACCTTCTCCCCACTAGACATAAAATCAGTAACAATCTTCAGATCATGCCTGAAAGTCAAGCAGGCTATTTTAATGTCCAGAAAGGCAAGGTAGACACAACAAAGCATTCACTGGAGTGAAAGCAACATTCATTAAAATCAAAATTTTAGAATTATCTTAAGTAACAAATTTCCTTAACCTTATTATGTTCTGTTGTTTTATTTCCTCACTGTTGTATCGGTACTTCCCTTCTCAGATGTTTCTGGACATGTGAATCCTTGCAAGAGGATTCTCTTGCCTGATACATGTTTGCATACAAAATGCATTGATTATACAACAGACACAAGGAAAGAGCTGAAGAGAAAACTTACAGTTAAGTGCAATTCTATTCCACACTGAAAACTCAAGGACTAACCACTGAGAATAAGTACAGATGCCTTCAGCTCCCTTCACTTATTTTTGTATTAATTCTAGTAGGTGATCAAATCACAGCAATTATCCAGTTAAAATAATAAAATACTGCTAGCTCTTTGAAAAACAAATTAGTACCAATAAGAACAAAGAGTTTATCCTCTCTGTTGTTCCCCTCCCCCTCAAATCAAGACAAATTTGCGGTAACAATGAACCATGAGAGAGAAACGGACAAACTAATGCCGGTCAAAATTCACACCAATGCCTACCACACTATGTAAGAGAGATTTTTGCTTCAGATTCTTACCTCTTCTTTAGTCTCTTTAAATGAAGACTTTAAAGATCGACTTCTAGGATCTTGGGGCTTGGTTTCCTCCTGCTGCCCAAAGAGTTCCTCAATTGTCTTTGTATCAATCTGATACTGTGGTCTTGCAGCAATTGTCCAGATATTGGTTTTACCACGGACTTGCTCTTCGGGGATAGTTTTCCAGAAAAAGCTCCGCATTCGCTTTTTTTTGCTGTGGTTGTCATGCCCATTTACCAGTTGTGGTGGCAGGGGCAGGTTGGGCCCAGGCAGCGGAGGAGGAGGGGGCGGAGGGGGCGGCATGCCCAGGGGGAGCGGAGGGGGTGGGGGGGCCCCTGTCAGGGGACATGGCGGAGGGGGTGGCGGTTCCGACGGCTGGGGAAGCGGAGATGCTGTCGTTGTGTCCTCGTTCATCAATCCCGTTGCAACTGAAATAGCCCCATTCTCTTTATCGTTGATCAAGGAAAGACAATTCATAACATGCATTTTATGGCCTCTCCGGAGAGGAGAGCATTACTTCCTTGGGTCAGTTTGAAACATTGAATAGTGCAGCAGCAATTTATATCACAGTCTTTCAAACTCTAGTCTGCCAGCAGCAGCAACACAATGCGCGACTGTACCATGTCTGCAACCTGCAACAAAGGACAATAAGAAAATTCAAACTGGAGAGACTGAATATTGTTCCTTGTGCTGGAAATACACTAAAATTAAGGTATAACAGCTATCAATGTTTTTAATCTAAAAGGAAAAAATAGTGACTCCCTCCCAAGGCTAGATTTCAAATATTTGTGGGGATGTAGATTTCAATAACATATATACAAATATGAACCCCTCTTAAATGGCACACAGTAGCTACTGAACCCATCTATTAATCTTTGTTCAGTGTGATTTTATAAGATAATGTACTTACCATAGGTTATAAAACAAACATGTGTTCTTCAAATATTAATTTTAGATTTTTAAAAGGCGATTACACATACAGATAGAAAATAGGACTATTAATTACAGTACTGGATTAACTGGAGCGTGTAGATTCAGTTTGTACCCTTTCAATTCATGTTTTAAAGCCAGGCTGCATTAAAATAATGAACAATATGTGGGACAATTTAACATCTAGCCTAATGTACTGCTGTTTTTACCTTAACATTTTTCATGTGATTCTCAGTAAGGGAAAAACAGTATACAGTCCCTAAATTCCGTGTGTTCACTGAGCATAAATTTTCAGCATTTACATTTTAACATCACTAGTCAGGTTAGGCTACTGACCAAACACACTGACAGAAGAAAGACTGCAGTTTGATTAAGCTGTCTCGTATAATTTATTTCAGTATCTAGGTTACCATAGCTAGTTCAATAAGTACAGAGAGAGAGAGAGAGGTAGAGGAACAAATAGGAACATTAACCTATACATCTTAAGCACTGTACATATGCAGAGCTTTAAATACTTAGGAAAGCTTTTATAGATAGATTACCTCATGAAGTAGGAATCACAATAGTTTTGAGCAATGCTTCTTATAATATCACCTGCAAAAAAGAAGATACTGTTATTGACAGTAAACCTTTAAGTAGTAGTAAAATTTCTGTAAGAAGCATCATTTTGACAAGCCACAAGTATTAAAAAAGTCTTTCTTTATGATACATTTCTCAGATAAAACACATTGAGATATTTCAAACATAGCCAAATGAAAAATTCCATGTTTTAATGAAAATATTTAAGTTACCTCAAAAGGATTTGGGGAAATTACTAAAAATCAGTGATACTGCACAGTAAAAATATAGACAGAATTGAGTAAAGACAGTCATGCAGCAAAAATCACAGAAAAAGCTGAGGTAATACACTGGCACCGACTTAGCTGTATGCCTGTTCAGCAGGGTTTACATGGAACTGATACCAGCTCTGTTTGACAACCCAGCTCTATTTAACATTATGTAATAGCAACAAAAACCTTTGTCATTTTTGCCAGACATCCATCATTACAGTGTTCATGAAGAAACAGACCCAAGCCACAGAAAGAAGCCTTAGGGCTATGTCTCTCCTGGACTGTAAGGGCTCTAATACTCATGATTTCACTGAAGTCAACAGAAATTGACACAAAATGACCCAGTTCACCTCTCTTTCTCAAAAACATGCACAAATAGCAATGAATTTGTCCTTGCTTCAGAAAATCTGCTTCAGATTTTCTAATCTTATATCATATATTATCAAGGTACTCATGAGACTGGAAAACAAAACATAAAAAAAATTATGGGAGATTCAAGGTATAGGAATGATGGAAAATATTTTAATAGCAGGATAAAAAGGGGAAGAGCTACAAAGAAAGTGCATCAGAACAGGGAGGTTCAAAATTAAATTAGAATTAATATTCAGTTGCTATTACAGAGTTCTCTGTATTCAATCCTCTTCTCAAGCTTATGATCATAGACACACAAAGGCATTAAAGAAGTAGGTGCAAGGTGGTGGAAAAAGATTAACTATTCAAAGCAATTAAACATTGCATTAATTTAAGAAGATACAGAATTTGGAAAAAAGTGTTTTCTTTCCTCTCATTTATTTAAAAATGAAAAATGTATTAGCTAGTCTTTCACCATCACAAAGCAGTGTTCAGCAGCTATGATTTTCTCTTGTTCCCACAAATTAAAACAAAAAAAATTAAAGGGGGGGGAGAGAGAGTGTTCATACCCCTGAGCATCACATAAGAACCTGATTTAGAAACTTCCAATAAATTTAGGCGTTTTAAGATGATAGAATCAAGTCCTAATGAAACAAAGTTTTAGGTGATGAATCATCAGAGTCCCAGTGCTAACATACAAGAATGGAAAATGATTGATCTCAGACCTGAGGTGCTTCTGACAAGGAATGCTGCTAGTGAAAGGAGTGGAGAATGCAAGAGGAATTCCCCTTCCCTCCAACTTAAACATAAAGACAGATAGAGCAGGAAAAACTATTTTCAAGCTATCACGGGAACTGTAAACTGCTTCAGGATCAGCTAAGACAACGAGACAACTTGTGGAATGAAGGCATAGAAGGAAAGGTGCCGCACAGACACCAGCACTTAGCTTTATCTTCTGGTAGATGAGCATGACAGGTGACAGAGGTCACCTGCTTTTAACAGAAACATCACGTTCTCAAATCTCAGGATACCTGGAGACTGGTCAAAATTGCCTCTCTCTCCTGTCTGTCAGAGGAGCAGCTTGAAGATGCACCAGAGTCCCCGCCATCACTGCGGGTGGGAGACGCGAGAAGCTGGCAGCCAGGGGCCGACTCTGGGCAGCCTGCTGCTATCAGCAGGTGTCTTCCAGCAGGAAGTATAGTGAGGAGGTGAGGAGCACCACTGCCACCCCACCTGCTAACCACAGACTACCAAGATATCGGCACCGGGATGCGGGCTGCAATAAAACCCAAGCTCAGTTTTAACTCCCAAGGTTCCTCTCTGCAATTTTCAAAGCGTTCAAAGGAAGAAAGAGACCTAAGAACAAACATTTAAGATGACTCAATGACATCTCGTTATTGCGTGTTTGTTATCCGAAGCAATTTGAGAAGCAAAAGAGCTCTAAAGCAACATCTTTAGTGCATGTTTTAATTGTGTCTGCATTTAGCATAAAAGAAGTATTTTATTTCTTTATCTCATGTGTTGTTTTAGCAATCTTAATATAACTTGTAAATGTATTTACAAGTTACAGGGCGGAAACAACTTTCTCCCCAGGTCAGAAGACAAACACTCTAAAGCAATTTGTTTCTTGCAAAAAAGGCAGTTGCCACTGAGACAGACATAAATTAAACTTGCATATGCAAATTAGCAGGTGAAACGTATGTTGTGCTGAAGGGCAGTTTGTAATTCATCCTGCAAGATTTTATTCCCTTTAACTCATGCCTTTTTCTATCAGGCATCCTCTAAATTCTCACGAGAGCAACGCTGATTTTGACAGCAAAGCCCAACGGCAGCACTTGGATGTCTGGGTCCCAGCAATAGCTGTACCAAGAAGTACACGGAGCTGCGAGTTGCTAACCACGGATAAAAGGAACTGCAAACGCTGCCTCGCATAACCAGCTGCTGGTCTTGCCAAGGCGCGCGGGTTACGCAGAAGAAACAGCTCACGCTACGGCAGCAACTTAACCGCCTAACGCACCCTAACAAGAGCCTCGCGGGGCGCGGAGGGAAACCCCCCGCGGGGGGACGAGGCAGCGGGCAGGGGCTCCCGCCGGGACCACCCACGGCCCGAAGGAGCCGGTCGGGCGCTCAGCAACTCGCCTCCAAGCGCAGCGCGGGGAGACCGCAGGTGCCGGTGCCCGAGGGCCGCCCCGAGGCGACGAGCGCCGACCTCCCCCCTCCGCCCTTCACCTCCTCCCGCCGCCTCGCCGGCCCCTCCCGGCCGCGCCAAGCCCGGCGCGAGCGCCCCCCCCCACGCCGCGCGCCGGCCCCAACGGCCGCCAGCCCCAACGGCCGCCGGCCCCAACGGCCGCGCCGCGCCCAACGGCCGGCGGGAGCGCCCCGCACGGCGAGGGGAGAGCGCAGCGCAGCGCCGCGCCGCGCACCGCCGGGGACGGGCCCTTCCCCTCCCGCCCCCGCCGCGCCGACACGGGCTCGCCGTCGCGGGAAGGGGCGGCAGCCGCTGCTGCTCGCCCAGGCGTGCGGGGGGCGGCCCGTTGTGACCACCCGCAGCGGGGCCGGGCCGGGCCGGGCCGGGCCCGGGGCGCCGCCACAACGGGACGGCGGCGACGCCGCTCCCGGCTCGCCCGCCGCGCTTTGTCGCCACCACCGCGGGGAAGAACCGCGCCGGCTCGACCTCGACCCCGCCACCGACCGCCGCTCACCTCCGCGCCGGGGGCGCCCCGAAGAAGAGGAGGAAGGCGAGGAAGGCGGCCCGGTGCCGCCGCCGCCCGCCTCTCCCCGCGGTGCCGCGGCCGCGCCGCCCGCAGCGCGCGGGGGGCGGGGCAGCGCGCAGGCGTGGGCGGGGCGCGCCAGGTGACAGCGACCCCGCCCCCGTAAGGCCACGCCCCCTCCCGTCCGCCGGCGGCAGGCCCCGCCCCTCCGGCGGCAGGCCCCGCCCCCGGGTCGATACACGGGGCACCAGCCGCGGCGCACGGCGCTGAGCAAATACGTGGCCGCGTAACCTCTAAATTAAATCAAGTGAAGGCAGTTCAGCTGCACGGAGCGGCAATGCACATACAGCATCGCGCGCATCCTGCACCTCGGCAGGGACGGGGGCAGCCGGGGCTGCAGCCGCAAGTGCGGGCACCGAGACGACTTGTTTTCACTGCTGCCAGCCATAAGCACAGCTTTCACTATAAAAGACTGAAAGTACAAGCTAAGAGACTTGCATAGTGCCATTGCATTAAGAAAAGCACACAACCCACAAAAAAAAAAACAGGGCAGCAGAGGACCACTGAGCTGGTCTGGATGTGAGGCTAAGCTCCCAACTTTTTCCTCACCCCATTTTTTTTTCAGAACCTTCCCAGAACAGTTTCGGCAGATTGCATTGCTTTTCCCTTAAAAAGTACTGCTTACGACCTCTAGCATAGTTTTTACCCACTTCTTCAACGTCTTGTCTGTGGCAGAAATACAAGAGTAGATTCTAAAACACAAGATGGTATCTGAGGATGCAAAAGATGCAGTAAGACAAGACTTCCGCAACTCCTAAATCAATAGCAAATATTTGCTCAAAAAAGGTTTTGTTCAAAGTTAAACCTGGGTTAGGCTGTAGATGCATTCATTCCAATTTAAAAATCAGGGTAGTGTACCAGGCACCTAATTTACTTCCTACACAACAGTAGTTAGCATATATATTAGTTAGGAATAGTTATTGCAAGTATTATTTGTAATTGTGAAACAGAGTGGAATTAGATTCAAATTTTGCCAGACCATCATAAAGTGAGATTAAATATTCCAAGCTTCCACAGATGAGCTTTTGTACGTCAGCGTTACAAAACCCTGGTGAAACGCACAGATTCTCATACCCTACCGCAACATTTCCCAACATTTCTGGTTTGGGAATGCAAGGTATTTTAAACTGGACTTACTTGCAATAAATTTAAGCTTCCAGGTTTGCTTGTCTCCTTCGTGAAGTTTTGCAGAGTGCTTAGAAATAGTGCAGGGACCCTCCAGCAGGCTGCAAATTGTAAGCTGAATGCCTCAACCTTTAGGTTTCCGGATTCAAGTCACCTCCAGCAGAAAAGGGCTTCAGTCCCAAGGGTCCAGCATCCTTGCTGGGTGCTCTAGCTGTGAGGTTATGAGGTATAACGACCTAAACTCCATTTTACACCTCAAATTGGCATTGTGCCGTTGCTGGAGCTCCATAGCTGCGGAGTGAGATGCTCCTAAGACTGCCGTTCGGAAAAGTCGCCACGGCAGAAGCATACAGGGAACGCAGACTGGTGGATACTGTCAATACACTTAGGATTCTGTGTCCACAACGCATCCTCGGATTTTAGACAACTATATGGTTGGACAGCAATTAGGAAGTGGTGTGGATGTCAGCGGAATACCAGCTCTGGATTTAGCTACCCAGAAAGGCTTATCCAAAAGCTTAGCTACTAAGGTCTATCGACTGTAGTCAACCTGCAGCTTTTCCATCTCACCCATTCGGCCAGATTTGAGCCCAGTCCCCGCAGCAAATGGGCTTCTGATACAGACACAACCACACCCCAGGCACAAAGGTACTAGACCTTATCCAAGAAAAAACTCTCCCGAGTTAGAAATGTATATAACATACATGTACTACTGCATTTTTCACCCTACATTCCCTTTCAGAAAGGAGAACAATTTTGGCTGATTTTTACCTAAAAAAAAATCTGAAACACCCAGCAAGCAAAGATTTTTGCCCACATGATTCAAATTCGTCAGAGTTGCAAGCAACTGAAAACAGGTCTTTACAGTAGGAAGTATTAAGCAACTTTAATAATAGGTAGATCTAGCAGCCCCACCTATAATAGGCAACAAATGCACCTCCCTAGAACAGACTGCATTTAGATGTGCTGGTAGACTAGGAAAATAGTATCTGTCAATATTTTAAGATTTCTAGTTAATGGAACACTCAAGACAGTTTTCAGAACAACTATTTATTTTAATGTATTATCTTTTTTCCTTATTAAGGGAGAAAAGGTCTTCTGTAAACTTTGCTTTTTTGAGAATATAAAGGACTCCTAACGTTTTAAGTTGAACATCAGCTTCACGACCAAATTGATCAGAGAAACTCAGCTGAATTTCTCTACTTGGAACAAAGCAATTTATACTTCATAAAAAATATATCTGAACAAAAGGTGTAGTTATCTTAATTATTAGCCCTTATTTCTACACTGTTTGGACAAAGGCAGGAAAGAAAGTTAATTGCTACACTTTAGAAACATTAAAACCAAGTGCCATTTGATTTCAAAATTAAATACTATAGTGGTTAACCTCTTGAAACAAAACCCTGCAGTCAGTTACCACTATCATATAGTGGTAACCGTGAGGCACGCACAGGTAAGAAAAGCAAGTCAAGAGTGAACAGGCAACACTAGTATTTAGCATTATTTAACTCCGAAATGCTTGAATTCACAGCCTTCAGTGTGCTTTAAAAATTGGCAAGGTGTGTGTGTGTGTGTGTGCACGCGCGCGCATACACACACACAAACCCACACTAATTATCCCAGCAGGACATACCACTAAGTACCATTTACAAGGAACACATATTGCTGATATTTAAGCTGTTCCTGATTGAACCAATGCACTTATGCTGGCATAAATAGTAACAACAGGGCAAAACTAAAACTAAAAACTTATTTGAGGTTGATTGTTCTATACCTAATGTCAGCACTTCAGTTAAGGAGTGTTATACAACCACGCTGCTACCCAGGGAAGTTCTACCAAGCAATGAGGCAAAGGAACTCTGGAAAGGTACTTCTGACCTCCATTTCTGCTTCTGGAAGATCAGTATTTCCATTCCTCCAATAACCTTTAAAAAAGGTTCTCATAAAGAGATCAGATAGCATGCATTTGATCAGAAAGTGAAGTTTTTTTCACACACAGTGATTAAAAAAAGTTGACCATGCCTTTTGTTGAGTGGCTATACAGCATAAGTATTTAACAGAAATACGTTACCAACAGCAGACAGTACAGAATTGCTGCTGTTCCTGCCCCCTTCTTAAAAAGGAAAGAGAATTTTTGAAAGACACCTAAGAGTGTAAAATGCTTTTGTGCCACTACCGTGAGTCATGGGAAACAAAAGATTTCCAAACCACAGACTGAGCTTTTATGTTCAAGGCTCTGCTCTGCATGGCATGTCCATACGCTTCTCTGGATTTCAGTATACAGACATGCTGAAGGAGCGATGCATCAGATTTCCTTTACATCGCTTCTCTCAATTTATGCCATGCTTCTCCAAGGCAAGCACAGGCCATCTAGTTTCTACTGAATAGGGTTCAGTACTTCCTTAATTCACTTCAAACTATTGTCATGATGACAAGAAAATAAATAAATGCACTCCACGTACCTGACCAGTTGGTTCCTGTAACACTGACACAAGAGAAAGTACTTTGCAGAAAATAGGTGCAATCAACAAGACTGCTGTCAAAGGCACAAAAAAAAAAAAATATGCTTTGTATGCATCACTAGTTTTAACCCCCAAATTACCTGAAAGAAATCAAAGATACTAAAGAACTAAAAACAATGACAAGTAACATGAGAAGAACACAAAGATGTATAAACAAAGCAACAGTCCACCCTTTCATGTATCTTTTCTTATTTAAAAAAGAAAAATCAATTTGGCCAGATACAAATACAAAATCTGATAAAAATTTACTCTAAATGCAGGGGGGGAGGGAAATCACAGAATATGAAAATATTAACAGCTAATGAAAAAAGTGACTAGCACAGTCTCCTCATCAAGCGTGAAAGAGGATACTAGAGAACAAAAAAAATATATATATATATAGCTGTGGATGAGGGCTTGACAAAGTATGAAATACGCCAAATAGCATTTTTCTCATACATTTGAGTAGAAGAGCCTTCTGCAGAATTCACATGAACAAAACAACAGGAGCTACAAGTTTCAAACAAACCAGGAGTGCTAATAACTTACAATATAGTCACCGAAGATGAACAGCTCCCTGGGCCTCAACAGAGCAGCTACAAATGGCATATCTGAAATGGTATTAATGCTTTTAACTTCTCTTCCTGAGAAGGCTCACACAGCACTAGAAGCACTAACACTACAACCTGCAATAGAGATGAAATCTTTCAGATAAGACTCTAGGAGATAGACATGCAGGATCTTCTCATTAAAAAGTGAAGCAACTGTCTATTTAGATAAATAACAGCATTATAATCTTTGGACAGATGTGCAGTTTATTTTCCTTAGTGTAGGGAAATCTGACAACCATAGTTACTTCCAATTGGAAGCTGTGGAAACATGTTCTTATCTCCGGAAGCAGAAATTTCTAAAATTTGTTAGATTTTAAAGAGTTAGGTTTGATTATCAAACACGAGTTTAAATAGTTTCATAAGCACATAGACTTGAACAGGAGACTAAACAAGGAAGTCAATTTAATATCCTACTGACAACTGAGCACAGAACCCTCACTGAAACAGTCACTTGGAACAACTGGTTCATTGACCAAAACAGAAGTAATTCTTCCTTCTCACCGATATTAAAAACTACATACCAGCCACAGAGAGAGAGATCCCAGCCAGTTACCTCTTTTGTCCAACCTCCTCTTCATTGGAGCGCGTATTAGTGGTTTCAAGTCATTGCAGAAGTTTGAGGGTTACACAGTGCCACAACACAGGTCATCCCTGCAGAAGGGAATTTCAGATTCGAGTTTGTTCGTCCCCCTTCTAACAGATCATTTCTTTCTGTGCTGTAATACCCTTGGCAGAACAGGGACCATGAACGCAGACAGAAGCCAAGAGTCCATGTTCCCTACGCAGCTTTTTGCCATGGTGTTCTGAAAGTTGAATTTCAGTTGCAGCCAGCAGGTTTGCATTCCTTATCCCTGCTGTGATGCTGCTCATCTCTGCACCATCCAGGTCAACTGTACAGTTACACAGCTAGCCTCTTACTTGTACCATCATTCATACACACGACAACATTCAGACACAGTGGAAGCCACGGACTCTGCAAAGTTGTAAATACAATGAAATTACCTTTAGAAGTTTAAGTGAAGAATGTACCTCTATTGAAAGACTTGTTTCACTATGCATTTCAATTTGACTTCAGCTACTCTATTAAATCCCCCTGGGATAGAAGAATAGCATCATATTTATAACCCAGTGTTGCTTTGCCAGCAGTTTTGGGGCTGGGGTGGGAACCTGGAGAAACAGGACTGAGCTTTCACTGCAGAGGCTGAGTTCTGCTCTTAACCGTCAAAAGTCAAGGAAGCTTGACTGCAGCAAACACCTTTAATATGAATACAAAATTCACAAAGGACGTACATTCCGGGGAATGTAAATGAACTATTACAAGATATTCTGACAGAACAAGAAAAAAAATAAGGAAGGCTCTGTCAGACCATGAATTTAATGAGGAATGATTAAAAATGTTTGATTTACAGTTACATTAAAGTTGTGTTAAGCACTGGAAACTTTAAGAATGTCAGCTGAAAGGCATTTGAACATACAGTACATAAATCATACAATCCACACAGTTGTAAATAACATATTTGAAGTATTTCATTTTACTTAACAAAACACAAAGCAATTTAACATGTGCAAATGAGGACTCCAATATATTGAATTTAAAATGTCTATGATAAAATTGACATATAGAACTTTACATTTAATAAAGACTACACTGTTGATGGAGAAATTAAAAAAAAATATCCTCCATGTTACCCCTGTCATTGAAGTATGCTTTTCAATTAAAAGAAAAATCATACTGGCCCTATTTCCTCTCTCAAAATTGTATCTGTCCATGAAGGTTAACTAAAGCTTTAATTTGCTCTACATGTACAAAGAAACATAGCATATACAGTCTCCTTTCCCTTGCTGGGAACTGACAAAGCATTATGTTGAAAGAGTTCTTGGATTATGTACATTGGTTGAAAACATTATCTTATAAAAAGGCACATACTTGTGATTTAAGGCTAGTACGGTATTTGTTTTATAGAGAAAGTAAAGTTTAAAATGAAATTAGTAAATCATATAGTTGGCCTCACTCAGCAAACCGCTTGGTGCAAAGCTAAAATGTGTGCTTAGAAGCCTCAGACTGACAGTAATTCTTGCTTTAGTGTTTTCTTTTTCTTTTTTGTTAAACCTATGATGGAAAGGTAAACCTTTTTAAAAGGCATTTGCTGCAATTCCACTAACCAATGAGCCATCTGCTACAGCTGTTGCCTTTATGCAAATACTGCACACAGGCCTTATATTATTAATCTGCAAAATATTCTTTTAACTCTTTCCTTTTAAAAAGTCACATGACACTTAAAGATGTTTTCTATATTCATATACAAAATATCAGATGTTGGTACAAATCATGTAAACCTCCATTTGGAAATATTCTGACTAGCCACCATAATGACCAGAAATCACAAACATCATTTGTCAGTGCAAATTTATAATAGTTTTCTTTCCCCTCCCACCCTCCCCATCCCAACTACAGAAATAACCACCAACCTTCACATACAAAAAGGAGTGCTCTACACTTGAAATGACACAAATTATGTTTGGTTACCTTGAAGTCACCCACTTTCCCAAGAAATTCAGTTTTACAGTATTATAAAAGGGGGGAAAAAATTAAAGCTGTCTGTGCAAGAATCACTACAACAGTCCTTCAACCCCAAACCTTAATTCTTATTAGATTTACAGATTTTTCTGATAACATTGGGTCCTCTTCTCCGATCTGATTACTGTTCTTCAAGCCAGGATGGAGCATCTACTCCAGGAGTTTTCAATTTGATGTGGAACTGTTTAAGTGTCTGTTCGAGCTGCTTTTGATTCCCAGCAAAGTATGCTGCGATAGCATTGTGGAACAGAACGAGCTGATTGTGCAACACCTTAACCTGCAGGCAAGGACAGAGATCAGTTAAGATGAAGAGGCAGATGTTAATAGCTTGGCAGGTCAATCACAACAAAACTCTGAACTTTATTCATTTGAGATGCTCAGACTTCATATAGAATTACAACTGTTTAGAAACTTCAGGCAAATATAAAATTCTGTAACATTAAAAATTACGAATCATTTTATAAAATATACTTAAGGGTCAGTACCAACTCAGTAAGCACTGACCAGGTAAATTCACTGAACAGCATATTATCATCAGATACTCTATTACAGAAGTAGAACAATTCCTTGAAATTAGATGCCAAACCTCTGTTTAATATACATACTAACAGGTCAAATCAACTTCCCTGAGACAGTATACACAATAAATGCATTATCAAAGTATATAGTTCATTTATTTGCCCCCTGCAGAGAGCTGCTATTTTCTAGCTCTCACCTACTCAAGTCAAATGAAACAGAGGTTCTTTTCCCAGCAGTGTTTCTAGCCCATCTCCCATAATGCAGGATTCTTTACAGAACCTGGTCAGTATCTTGGTTATAACATTCGTGCAGAGTAGTGTGAAACACTGTTCAGCGGCCCTATGCCAGCTTCCAGATCAGATGATCCTGAACCTGGTACCAGTTAACCAGCACAGGAGAGAAGGGAGCAGCCGCCTGGGCCCACAGGGAGGAAGTGCCAGGCAGCAGCTTTAGACTCCAAACTTCCTCTGCTCGAGGCACACCACCGTGGTCAGTGCAGCAGGCAGGCAGCAGTCTATTCTTGGCATGCGACAGAGCAAAACTGTCCCCTGACCTGGTCTGGCCTATGCTTGCCAGTTGACTATCCTTGTTTTAATAGGTCGTTTAGGTAACATGCTTTTCTGAAATGCATGCAGCTCAATACAGATGTACTTGCCATCATTTAAGATCTCAAATGAAAAAAAGAAAGTCTTTAAAAGTGTATTTACAGCCTGCCTAATTAACTTTTGTTGAATGATAAACACTATACAGCTGAGGAAGAACCCACATTAGACATGTGTGTCTCATCAACAGCATATGACACAAAGTACAATAATATGCTTTTTAAAATAAAGAATACTTTTGAGAAAAAAATCAAGTTCCCTAGTTGCAGAAAACTATTAGATAAACTCAAAAAGAAATGCAACGTGTAAATCATACCACAATGTTTCCTTTTTCTTTTAGGTTGACAAAGCATAGTGTCCTCTCTCCAAGTTTAAAACTAGCATGCTATCAACATATTGCACATCCATGTGGACTCATTCTGAAGTCAGTGGTACAACGTGGGTCTCACAACCAGCTTCCAAATAATTTTATAGGAATTCAATTCAAGCACAGAACAGAAATAAAACTACGCAAGAACAGTACAGATTTTTCAAAAAAGTGTCACATGATTAATTTCAGAAACATTTGTCTTAGAGTATGAGACTTTTCAATGAGATCAGAATCTCATATTATAACCAACCGGGAACTTCAAATACATACACAGGTGTTACATGTGTAGCACACAGGTGTTACATGTGTAGCACAGGGATGTCTGTACACACCTATACACAGTTGTATATAAAGACGTTTTAGCACTAAAAGCTCCTATTTGTTTTTATGAGTACACAATAATTTTTTTACTGGATACTCATTTCATGAATTAAGTTTTCCCTATAAAATTACAACTTTACAGACCTTAGTATCCTGTTGAAGTGATAAGCTCTCTTCAGTGACTCACTTTTAACCTAAGTTGCTTTGACAATTTGAAAACTGGTACTACTGTGTTTTCTCCTCTAATAATTCAGGCTAATTTAACACCTATCCAAAAAACAGATTTCCTCCCTCCTCCCAGTTAAAACTGAAAAATGACAGGTTCTTCCATAAGAAGACTCTCCAAGACAAAAATCACCATAAGAAGTGAGTACAGCTATAAAGGAGTCTAGAGTGCACACCGTAACTTGGAAAAATGTTTTTACAATAACAGACTACAAAAATCATCCTGTACTGACATTTTAACATTTAGGAGATGAAAAATGTAGCTAAATACGTTTATTCAACATAGCTCAGCTTTTCTCAGTCATGAAAGACGCCTTATTCTCACTTTGTAGGTGAATGCATATTAATATGTATATAAACATAATTATATATAAATATGTATTCTCATCCCCAAAGTTGTACTGGGTCATTCAAGTAAAAACATCACTGCAACACAAAAGGCTAGTTTTTAAAAATTTAGAGTGCAAAAAATATAGCACTATGGCTCTTTTCAAGTAGATCCTTTCAATCAATCAGCAATATTTCAGACAATTCATGATATGAATTTTATACAGATGTACACTCACTATTTTAGCATATGTTAAAAATACTAAGAGTTTTATTCATATTGCTTATAGGAACTAATACATAGCATGGGCAATCAAACCTCCCTCCTAACTTCAGTTCATCAATTTGCAACCAAATTTGTCATTTCATTAGGGCAACTTTTAAAATGAAAGTTCCGTGAACTTCTCAGATGTCTTCTGTGAATGTTATAAATTCACTCGGCCATAACATATGCACATGCTTTCAAGAAAAGAAAGCATACAGTCAGATGATTTGGACTGGCTTGTTTTGTTTTTGTCGACTACTTCATTTTATGAAAAAAATCTATCACCAAGCAAACTTGTTGCAGAGGTTCAAGATATTTCTTCTTCTGTCATCCTCCTTCAGAAGCCGATTACTCAGTGAACCCCAGCTCTACTATGAAGCAGCAGCCAGCTAAGAGATGAGAAGGGAGAAGTAGTAACATCTCACATCACCTGATATGCACTGCAAAAAAAGCAGCAATTGAAGCTAAAGAAAGGACTCCAAATATTCACTAAAAGCTCACTTCAAAGCTACTCAGTTACCCTATTAAAAAGTCTTAGCCTCGCCCACTTCCACATCCAGCCACTGATTCCTACTTCCACACTAGGTTTCACCTTAGACTTGTGTTGGCAAAACACAGTTTTGCAGCCAGCTGGATCAAGGAACAGATCTAGATGAGAACTAATCTGACAACAACACATTTGCTTTAACCTGGATCCGTTCCCTGATCTGATTCTCTGCACAGCTGCAAAAACACTTTTGTAAGCACAGGGAAGGCAATGTGGGGAAAGGCAGACAGAAGAGGAAGGGACTCCCTCCCCCCCCCCCTTTTTCTTTCCCCTCAGCAAAGCAAATGTAGGTCTCAAAATCTAGGCCTTAGAGTCACTGTCAGACTACAGCACTAGAAGCCAGATCTTTAGCACCGAATAGCAGCACCTATTCCAGTAAATGAGCATTTAAAGATCTGCCTTACACTAGAAGAATGTTAACACTAAGTTGCTAAAATACATGTTCCAACATATGACTAACATGCCTGTCAGAAAAGCCCCCACAATTCTTGTAGTTGAACATCACTTAAAAATACTGGACCTTGTTAATGGGCTGTATGTACTTATTTGTTCCTACTAATGAGTTGAGGAAGAGCTCCATAATAGTCTTGACAAAATTAATCTAATAAAGAAAAACTGAACTCTGTAAATAAACATTAAAAATGCACTCCCTAAAGACTTAAGTTTCACACACAGGGGATACCGTAGGTTGGCTCTAGATTTTCACATTTCCTCTGGATAATCTAGCTTCATCTCTGTTCAAATATCGTCCTCCCCCTCCCCACACACTGTATTTTCTGTGGTACAACAGATACACAAATTAACTGCATGTTTCCTCACATTCTTCTCATTCAACCTAGTCCGAATATTCCCAGTTACCCAAGACTGCTTTCATCTTTGTCAGTCCATACCTCCTCGCAACTACCACAAACCTTTCCCCTAACAATTTTCATTTGAAGTCACCTGATGTTGTTGCATTATTACAGGTTTCCATTAGATTGTGCATTACTTATATTTGTAAAAGTAAACATTTAAACAGACTCCTCCTCACACACATATATCCAATTTACTTAATATAGGATGACACTTGACATTTTTCAAGTGCATAAGTGAACAGCAATTTTCCTTTCTCAAACATATAATGCATTTTCAAAAATTTTTCAACAGCAGATATCTTTAAGCTAAGAACAGGCCACTGTCTTTAAAGGGGGGGGAAAAGGAAAAAAACTACAGATTTTGTTTACAGCAATTCTCAGACTTGCTGTCTAATGCCACAGCCTTCTACAGAACTCTGCCAGCTGCGGATAGCACCAATACAGCAGCAAAAACAGAGGCAACATGAACACAAACCAAGTTAAAAGCTTAGATTTAGCTAGTTTCTAAGGATATCCTTTCTATTTCCCTGCATCTTCACTCTCACTAGAACTAAGGCAATGTTATGGCTTTGGAGGTCATATTTGGATTTCTTCTATAATAAATACAGGAAATTCAGTGTTAACTTCAAGATCAAATGTTATAAAGAAAGCAAATGGGGACCTTGTGTACCTTGCTTTTGCAGACACATACTTTCAACCCCAGCTTTGCTGTAACAGCTCTCTGAACTTCTTTGGACTTTGAATGAAACGTTAAAATACGAACCCAGCCCAGACACAGGGACTCCAACCAGGTGATTTCTCCCCCTCTAAACCTAGGGCTGCATAGCTAATGGCTATTTTATGACATTTAAAGCGACACAGCCATCATGTACACGAGCCAGTTAAACTGGATTTATAGTTCCTTTGCAGTGACAGCCAGAATGCACCTCCCAGTTTTCTCTGCTCTCCTCATCTGCCATAGTTAACCAAATATGGGGCAAAACTTTTGAGTGGGAACATGTTTGAGTAGATCTAGTGGAGGTAGATTTACTAAAAACATGTAGGATTGCTGATCCTGTTTTGACATTCATTTGTCAGATTAGAAAAAAAATGATTTTTTAATATTGGTCAGACTAAAATTATATATTTATTGGGAGACATTCATAAACTCATTTACCTAATCTAAAATTAAATTCTAAAATGTTCTATATTGCATTTCTTCAGCAAGCTTTCATTACACAATTAAGTTTTTAACCCAGAAATGTCTAAGAACAACTAAGCTTGAGGCTACATTGTACCAATATATAAAATATAAATATATAAATGCCTAAGCCCAAAGGGTTTACAATCCACAATAGAAAATTATGACTACCAGTAACATTTTCTTACCTAAAAAGGTCTGCATGTCTGGATTCAGCACCATGACAACATGCATTGATAAAGTTGTGAGTAGAGAATTATATGTTGCAGTATAGCTTAATTTGAGTACATTAAAGCCCAGCTTTGCTTGATACAGCTACCCACATTCTGTTATTTGCTTTGCATGCAATAAGCCTGCAACAACATGGACTTTTCAAGACAGCAGACTACAAAGGTGGCCCTTGGCGAGTCACTCAGTAAAACAGTATTTTGTCAATGAGATCTTCCTTTATTTTGATCTCCCCTTCCATTAAAATGGCACCAGCACACATCTGTTCCTGGAGATGGACAAACACACACACAAACACACACGCTCACATGTTAGTTCCTGTTACCAGGGAGCATATCAAAGGGTAACACCCTCCTTGGCATTACTGTAATGACTTATGAACAATATCAAAATCACCCTTCCACCTGGAAGTGCAACATCATATGCTGTCTTCAATTCAAGCACCTCCTGAACAGCGCACTGCTCCAGCAGCTGAAGCAGCTGGGTTACACACACACACACACACACACACACACACACAGAGCCTTACCCATTGTGCTATTCCTCCTTTTTCTCCTCCCTCACCTTAGGCATACATGGTATTTATAGAAGTTGAAAGTACAACGGGTCACAGCAATTGTTATGAAATACCCTTGGTAAAGAGTAGACCAGAGATTATCAAATCCAACTGAAATGAAAATCTAATTCCTATACTTATTGATCATACAGTTAATAATCTTCTAATATTAAAAAAAATCCAGGCGCCTTAAGTCCAACACATACATTTTTTATGTAGCTAAAATTAATGCTTATAATGATTACATAGTTTTCTTGCAAATTCTTTGGGCATTTTGACTTCTTCACACTAGTTGCAGGACCATGAAGTCTAACAGGAACTCCCTTTTGCTGATATTGATAAAGAAAATGGTTGATACCAGAAAAAGAAAATTTCAGATTAGTAAGAAAAAAATCTCTGATAATCACTCCAGGAAGTATTTTCAGCAATTAAAGAACAGACACCATCTCAGACAAGATGCAGTCTGGCAAAATACACTGATGCACAAAAAAATAAACTTAGGACTAAGATATATAGTATATATTTTGGAAGAGCCTAAGTAATAAATAAAAAACACCAAAGTGAGACTT
This sequence comes from Rhea pennata, assembly GCF_028389875.1. Lineage (NCBI taxonomy): Eukaryota > Metazoa > Chordata > Aves > Rheiformes > Rheidae > Rhea > Rhea pennata. The sequence continues at coordinate 46,974,524 of NC_084666.1, forward strand.
GCTTGACTGAAGCTCTCACTAGAGAACTATATTTAAGCCAATATTTGACTATATAGGAAGGAAGACCTTCTATACTTCACTTAAACAGAATTACATAAGCCCTTCATCCCAAATGTCAGAACTGAGAAATGTCAAGCAGTGATGAAAAGGCTTAAGGATGTGAAAGCCCCCTCTATTCTTCATCTTTTAAAAAAAAGCAGGAAGGAAAAAACAATCTCTTTCAGAAAGAGAATTTGTAGGCTGTGACTACCAACAGTATTCTTGATCTAATCCAACGTTGTCAATAGGAAGAAAACTTCATTAGCGTTCCCTAAATTAATTTAATAAAAATTAAGGGGGTTTTGTGAAGCAAGATAGAAGTAAAATGCTTTCACTTCAAAGTAGTATTGTATTTGTATAGACAAAAATTGATCAGTCTGCAATATAGTTAATGCAAATCAAGAGAAAGTAGAGCAAGTGACTGCTTTAAACTTAAGGATCAGAGTTCCAGTACAGATATGAACTGGGAAGACCAAACTATTTCTTTCAACATACAAAATTGTATTAGTAACGAATAATATACTAGAGGAGGAAAATGAAGGAAAAAAGCCCCAAAAGCAGAGACTTTCAGTATACCTGTTTTCAACCTAACATAGTCTCAAAACTCATTTTTAATCATTTACCAGCTTAAAAATATGTATTGGCATTTAGATCCAATTTCAGCTTGTCCAAAAAAATGACTTTCATTATGGATTTTTCCATTTGCAAGTTAATGGACTAAAACTTCAGCAAAAATAACAAATGAAATTCAATAAATACCAGTTTTTAAATCAACTGATAATTTGATCATCAACTCTGAGTGTGCTAAATGCTGTGAGGTCTCAGAACCACAGTCCTAATGCAAATGCCTACATACAGCAATAGCATTCAGGAATTACGTTTTCAGTGTTTATTGTTTTGGAAAACAAAAAGTGCATTGAAAGTATCTTTTCCCTCTGCTTTCCCCCCTGCTCTTCTCATTGGCTGATGATCCATGTTTCTTCCCATTCCTCCACCTTTATTTTAAATGGTTGATACAACTCACTATGTGGTTATATTACTAATTCAGAATATTCCATTTTAATTTGTTTAGTCCATAGCTATGGTTTTATGTTAAAGTTTGAAAGGCTTTCAAGCAAGTATGGTTTGCTACTGTTGTTCTGGGGTCAAGCCAATATTCTCTAACAGACAGATCTTGCAATATATGAATTAATCCACTGCTAGACATGAACAAACTGACAAACTAGTCTCTATATAAATGATAGTATTTTCCTCCCTCTAAACACATAGCAAACAGTCATAGAGAAGGATTATAATCATTTCATGTGCTATCAGTGTGAACCACATTCATAAAGACCATGATTTCTGTACTTAATGAGAAACAATATACTTATTTAATCAACAACTGTTTATAAATATATTCTGTACAATAACTGTACTTTTTCCAGTGGACAGAATAATAGGGATTCGGTGATAACACGGGTACAGAGAAAAGGTGTAGTTGGGAGGGATGTGTTCAGAAAACAAAAAAAACACTCCCCCCATTCTCAAACCAAGTTTAAAAGCTCAGCTTATGCAACTATAAGGATGCTAACTACAGAAAGCTGGATCTCTCAAAGAAGGTTATTTTATTATTTTGGAAAAGGCTTCATTTTCAAGAAGTGTCTTCACTGTTCTCACTTCCTTTGTGCATATTTTCCATTGCAGTGTTGCCAAACATGTAAATGTTACTCAGTCTTGAATCAGCAGTTATGACTCAATTGATGATTAAGTGTGATAAAGTGCTGTAGTGATGCTTTTCCATACTTGAATCCTCCCATACTATCAAGAAACTCACCTCCATAATGTTTGCCCTTTGCAGTCCAGCAGCTTCATGGGTGACACTTGAAATTTCCTGCTCTAAATGTCTATCCTCCAGTAATGCATCAAGAACTCAGAAAAATTACTTTATTTTCTTTGCTTCCTCTACTTTTAAATTAAAACATATTTTAAGATCTAATATGTAAACTACTTGTAGCAAACCAGAAAGTAACAATACAAAATTCCTTAGCACAACATCCAAAGTTAAGTTGTAACTTACCTTATTTTCTTCCAAAAATTTCAATTTGATAGATACGTCATTACGCATTTTATCATATTTCTCTTTATGCATTTGAAACAGTTGTTGTGATTGCTCAATCTTTGGTAGAGTGTTTGCATCACGAGGGCCAAGATTCAGCTCTTCTAGATCTGTTCGATAGGCATCATATTCAATCCTGAGAAGAAAAAAGGTGAGGAAAAAAAAAGTCTAAAGGCAAAGTGTCTCAAAATAGACCTCACATACAGGGCCAATTACAATTAAAGATAAACAGAATAGTCACAAGCATGAAAAAATAAATAAATAAAACAAGACCTGGGCAACTTCTTTCTTCCCATTCATCAAGAAAAAAATCCCTTATGAAAATTGCATAGTACTTCCTCAACTACCTTCTTCTATTTCCACCTCAGCCATGAGCCCGTTCTGTTTTATCTTGGCTTCTGAGCTCAGACCCCTTCCTTCAACATCTTCATTAATTAAGTCAAATAAAGCTATTTTCTTTTCTCTCCCCTACTGTTCAATCAGTTCAGTAAAGGGCTGACAGCAAGAGCAAGGCAAGCAGCAAGAGAAGGGCGTCCCCCTCGCAGCAATAGTGAGCAATGGCTCAGTTCCATCGATTTCTGTCCCAAGGCTCTCGCAGCATGTCCTAGGTTTCTTTGCATGCTTTTGTGGCGACTGTTCAACAACTCCTCCACAAATAGTTGTGGGAGAACTTGTCTACCCTACAGGCTGCATGCCGCATTGCTTATACTCGACTGCAAGCCTAGCTTACGTACCAAGGGAAGCCAGATACTCTAGATCACGACCACCACCGAAGGAGATAAGGGAAAAGAAAGACAGAAGGCTAAGTATCATAGCTTGGTAAGAATAAGAGAACACTGCCACAAAGACATATATCCTACTTCTAAGTAAGACAAATTAAAAAGTATTTTTCATTTACTCTTGATCTCTCCACCACTAAAATCAGCAGTAGAAGCTAAAGAGAAACACTGGAAAACATGGAGTAAGTAATTCTGTTCTTAGTCACTACTAGCAAAAATGAAATTGAAATTATATTAAAGTCTTCTCTTGCCTGAAGATACCAGACATCACTCTAGTTGACCTAAATAGCCTTCGTATCCCACTATTAAAAAAAATAATAAGCCTCCTTGATATCCTTCCATATTAGACTGTACTATTTTATTTCATGAATCAAAATGAATCAATCATATCTGCTCTGTTTCAATAAGGAAAAAAAAAATCAATTTTCCTCCTTTTGGGGCAAAAAAATCCCATATTTGTATTTTTGTAAAGTGTAAGTCATTTCTAGTCTTACATTGTCTTAAAAATGTTTTTGAAGGTAGAGATATGCTTTCTATCCATCAAAAAAACACATTACAGCATCTATAAGTGGGAGAAGTGCCTATGGAATGTTAGTAGTGTAAAGACCATACTGCTGAATTCAATAGTCTTAGACCTTCTACTTCCCAGTGTTACACACAACTGCTGAATTCCGGATCCTTGCCAAGTATTAAGATATTTTTATACTAAAAAAAAAACAAAAAAACAAACAAACAAAAAAAAAAAAACAACATGCAAGTGGATGAGGCCGTGAGACAGAAATGTAGTAACAACCTTGAACTGCCACCAGTTTGTTTCTACACCACTTGTGCTCCTTTGCTCTAGCACTTGACCAGGTAAAGCAACTGACAGTAGTCAGAAATCACTCCAGGGTCAGTCCTATCCAAAACCTCACTTTTCCTCCTATACATCTTTACAGTTTTAAAACAGTGGAATCCAGCATACCCGCAGGTGATAGAAGCCAATTAAAAAAAAAAAAAAAAAAAACAAAATAAGAAACAAAAAACACAGCTTTTCACTTGGTGGTAGAATCACTAATAAGAACTAACAAAATTATTTCAAGAGGAAAGAACCACGTAGTCAGGAGGACTGCCAAGAACTCTTAGCAGACATACTCTGCATACATTTTCAAGGAAATATCTGGAAAATGTGTATACTAATTTTTGCATTTCTTAAAAAAAAAAATGTTGACAATACCTCACTTCCAGGTTAATCTTGCCTTCTTTCAATATTCGGATATATCATAGTAATAACTTAAAACTAATTTGCTTATAAATGAAGCACTAGAATAACAGAACAATGAAAAAAATAGAGGGAGAGAAATTAAAAATGCAAGTCATTTGCAACTATCCTTTCAGAAAATTACACAGAAATTTGCATCCAATTAAGTGGAACTGAATGTCAGAATGGAACCTGTTCCAGCACGGACCACAAGTTTAAACCCTGGCAGGAAAGAACCCGGTTTGGAATACTTTGTAATACCCTGAGTAAAGTAATCTTCTCCAGGGCACACAACCTATACTAGATACTATTCTGCCGCTAGGGAGTTTCTTTTTCACTCTTCCTGGCCCAAATGGGACCTGCAACTTCTATATAAAACTGAAGTTCAAGGATTAATGTTTTTCAGTCAGAGAGATTACTTCACTTATTACAATATAGTTAGATATAGGGCTTAGCTTTGCACTGTTTTTCTTTTTAGAAAATCACCTTATCCTAGCAGGCAGGAAAAAAAGAATAGAGACCTATAAAGCTAGTAAATAAAATCAAGTCTACAACAGAAAGTTTACAAAACATTTAAAGATAAGTACAATGAAACAGTTGACTATAAATCTTGATTATGAGAGTTGTGTTATATCTACTTTTTTAAAAAACTATTAGCTGTTCAAATACAAGGACAAAACTGATAATAAAAAGTTTTTTCTTGAAGATTAAGTTGTTATGAAAATAGCTAGACAAAGAATAGCTACCTGGCACTTTCATATTGTTTCACAGTCAATAATGTGTCCTCAATTGTTTTATTCACCAATGTATTCACACTGGCAATAAAAAAGTTAATAGCCCCAAGAAGAGTTTCTCCATTTTTAGCTAGAAGTTTCTGAGTATCTGCATTGTAGCCAAACTCCTCCTATAAAAAAAGAAAGCAGAGAAGAAAAAACAGAACAAAAACAAAACTGTATATCATTTCAAATCATAACATTCATCAGTAACCATATAAAAAAATGACAACACAGATGTGGAAGTTGTCACTTCTGCTTAAGTATGGTTATGATTAAACAGATACGACTTCAATGCAATATTCAGTTCACAGCTTTTGTGAAATTCCTCCAGTATCAGTAAAAAAATAGTTTCCAATTTTGATGCCACAAGTGATGGTATTTTAGTCTGAACTGAAAAGCCTTTAATGTCACTGTAAAGTAAGTGCTAATCAAATCTTTACATTGTGATTCAATGCGGTTTTAATCCAGCATCTCCTATGTAGTTGTCTAGGTAACGTTCTAATACCAACAGAGACACTACCACATTAAATACAGTAGTACAACTAAATTCACAAGGGCACACAGTATTAATTAGTTAGCAAGTTTTATTCTTACTTTCCAGAAAAGAGCATTGCAAAAATAAATAAATAAATAAAATAAAAGGATCTGCCACATTTTAATAGGCTGTAAATAACTGATAGGTTGTAAGTAACTGAAAAGTAGAGCACTATAATGGATAGCAAATAAAACCAGTAAGGTAGATTAGCCATAAATTTGCAAAGGCAAAGATATTTCCACTATTTCCAAGGCATTTCAGTCACATTTGGATACATCTTTGTTCTTGATTTTTTCATCTTTTTTGCTTTTAAAAGTGCAAGACTGACCAAGGTTGCAAAGATTTTCTTAATGCATAGATGCCAAACAAGCGTGATTATTTTATGTCATCCATATGGCATCTTCACATTCAACAGATGGAGTTCTCAAAAAAAAAAGTACGATTTCTGGTTGTAAAACACATCACAGTCATATCTGGAACTTGGTCTTTTAGGTTTGCACACTGCCAACAACTGACTCAGAAATGCTGTATTCCCTCAGTTTCCTTTAATCTATCTAAAACAAACACCAAAGCCAAATGATGTTTCTTGTTAACATTAACCACATCTCGAGGTTAAGGTTAGTGGGCAACAGTAAGGGGTGAAGCCTCTAGAAAAAGAGGTGCAGAGGAAACAGAAGCAATTTGAGGGAGCAGAAAAAAAGGCAAAGAGAACCCGCGGCAAGTTTTCATGAGCAAGCCATTGCTAAAAGATATTCCCATGATCTCCTGTGTGCTATTCAGCTGCTTGTGTGACAAAAAATGGTCAGCCAGCTCACTACAGATCCTGCTGAAATAAAATAAATAAATAATAAAAAAAAAAGAAAGAAAGAAAGAAAGATTGTACTTCAGCTTTAGCTCTCTGGGATACTCTACTATACACACAAGCACTAGCACAAGGAAAAAGCAGGAGTGCACACAAAGGCAATGGTGAAAGTAAGACTGCCCATTTCAGCAGCATTTAGCTGCAGGTTTCCCTACTCTTCTCCTTCACGCAGGAAAGACTGCAATTAATTTTCCAACTGGTTACTGACCCAGATCACTGCAGACCACTGCAGACTGCAACGGTACTATTTCAAAAAGAGAAGGGTAAGAAGAACAGGACTTCAGCAGCCTTCATTTGATTTAAAAGGTCATGAAATCAGCTCTCTCAGCTAGCAAACAGTGCTAAAAGAGATATCAGCCACCAAAACTGTCTTTCTATTAGTTTATACAGTGCCATATGGAACCTTGGACTGCAAATTCTGTCCACGGCCTCTGTGTATCCCTCTTCTGAAACAGATAAGAAAACCTTTCTGAATCAAGAGTTTACATTCAGTTCATACTCTATTCACAGGTCAATTAAAATGGGAATTCATCTGTCTGTATAATTAGAGGCATATGAGCTTGGAACGAGGAGATATCCTTGTATTCAACAGAGAAACAACAAAACATTCACATTAAGCAATACCTCTGTAGATATCACATTAAGATACCATTTTGTTAACATGCATAAAATAAGGAAAGTTATCTTTAAACAGTGAGTTTTGTAGAGTTTTTTTTTTTTTTTTTGCTCAAATATGTTATCAAACTAAACACAAAAGACAAACTTTTCAGATATTTTTCTTTTTGTCTTGCCCAAGTTTTACAGGCAACAATGCTATTCAAACCCTCAAGCACAGGCCAAGCTATAGCCAGCAACACAGTACAGATTAAACAAAGGGAAAACACAGAGAGGAAAGAGACAAACATCAGGCAAGTCTCCAAGAGGCAAAGGTTAGATAACTTTTATTACAGCAGCAGAAACCTTTATTTGATTTTCATGAACAGCCCCATTCAATAATCTACACAAGAGATGAATGACTGAAACAGATTCCAAGGCGCTGATAGAACCTGGGAGAACAGTATTCCCACTAGCAGTTACAAACTATTCATGGAAAAACATTCTTTATGAGAGTTTAAGAGAACGATGTCAGACTTAATCTGAGTTTCAGAAAAAACATTGAGCTTCAACACATACTTCTCAACAATCAGTAAGCTTTACCACAAGCTATATGCCCCATATTTGTGTCAAGTACACTGCTCACCCAAAATGCTTCTGTTCCTTTTAGCAGATTATTTAATTGCTCAGCTGTTAGAAGTGCTACATTTTCCACAGATTTTCATCTGTCAGGCTATAATATTATTATTTCCATATTCCAGTGCAGGAGTCGGAAATCATTCCAACTAGCTAACGGTTAAAAATCCCTCTGTGCAAGCATTAGTCCCACACCCTTCCCCAAACTCACTGGGAAGAGGCAGTCACAAGAAGAGAGGAACAAAGAGACAGAGATTTTAAGTTTAATAACTACACAGGTAATTTCAGCAGCTATGATTTAGCAAATCATTCAGTCCCTTCACCCTTTTTCCAGTAGCAGCAAACTGCTTTATCTCTTGAAGTACAGTATGATCAACATAGAAGTCAACTACTATTTCTTGTATGAAATGTCTACTTTTCCCTTTTACAGCAGATTTTCATTATCAGTAACAGCAAAAACTGCAAGTGTTAAATTCTAAAGCAAGGAATAATAACTCAAACGCAGATATCTAAAGATTGACTCTCGCTCAAAAACTCCTAGCAACATAACAATACAGATTAGTTGTACTAGTAGCAAATTTTGATTAAAAAGGGACTTTGATATGAAAGCTCAATGTTTAAATTTACTATAGAGAAATCTTCTACTCACATTCAGTATGTAGAAGTGAAGTAAGGTGCCCTACTCTACTTACTCCCAGGCATATTCCCCAAAGACATCCTGTAATTGACATGAAGTAATATTCTGGCACACCTCTGATGGCATTTCATTAAAAGCAAAAGGAATAGTAAAATGCATTCACTATACAAAGGAAAGCTGTATGTCACTTCTTGAGTCCAATCTTCAATTAAAGACAGACATTTAGGAACAGTTAACAACTAGTTATTTCAGTAATTTCCTATAGTCTGATGTGAATTACATAAACTTAACACAAAGAGTATGTATATTCTTAACTACAATGTTTAGAAAAATTAGTGGCTAACTAATATACACCCTGAACAAGTCAATTACTTATCTTCATCTCTGCCACTTTATTTTTTTTTTTTTAACACTATAAAAGTCTTACATGAAGTTCCAATGATTTCAAACTCAGGTCAGCAAACGCATCTCCAAGTTGCCTTTGGGTATGTACCATCTGGAAGAGTTGTGTGGACAATGTCTGTGTCAGTTTTAAGATATTTTCATATTTTTTTTTGTTATCTCTCAATATATCTATTTGAGCTTCTAGTTCCAGATCTACTGTTCTTGAGCCACGACCCAGTTTTTCAGAGATGATCTGACGTGTACACTGAAAAAAAAAAAAGTAACTCTAAAGAATCAAACATATCCAAGATAGCACAGCATACACCCATTTTCAGCTTCAAGGGACATATAATTACGCACAATTCTTTCACAATCACCCCTCCCAATATAAGTTTGCACAACAAACTGAAAAAACATCACACTCTTTAGAAGTTTATCAGGACTCAGCAAGAACAGTTGGACAAGTCTCAACTACTACTAATATGAATATTCAAGTTAGCAAACCAAGAGCATAACTAATTGTTTCTCAAGTAAAAGAACGCTTACCTGTTTTAAAGGCTGGTGAATCTCACCAAGTTTCAAGAAGCAATTATTTAGCCCACTACTTTTAAGTTAGCTACAGGTAGTATTACCAGTTCTGCATAAAAATTATCTACTCTGATCTTTTGGGCTTTGTCTAATAACCATCCAATTCCAGAGCCATAAACCATGTTATTTTATGGAGTTTCCAAAAAGATCCTAAAGATCCTAAACACATCTGAAAAGGGGGTTGGGGGGGGGGGGCAAGATAGGACGGGCAACAAGAGGAGTGCATTCATCATGTTTAAAGCTGAGTGGGAAGTTCTACTGACAAATACATAAATCTGTCTTAAACTGCATTTCTCACTGTCTATTCACCCATGTATAGATTGGAGCTGACTGTTGCAAACAGACTTTATCTTTCCTGTCACAGATAGAATTCTTAACTGATTTGCAGTTCATTAATGTGGTGAGCAGCAAAACCTGCTCTTAGGTGTAGACTGCAGACACTTTCCTCTGGCCAGTGGCTGTGACAGCTTAAGATGCTACTACATTCCAGTTATCCGTGGCACCCTCTCTGCCAGAGATTTGAACCCAACTTGACAGTGAGGTTCCCCTCACTGCACATTTGGGTTTCCTTCTGCTGAGGCACAGGAGAAACCCTCTGCAAAGCACATGCATGGCAAAGCTTTATAGTTTCTCTCAGTAAGGCAGGAATCATTTGTTGTACTAAGTCACTCAGAGTTAATCTGTGCTCCCAAGAGGTGAAAGACAACTGAGTTACATACAAAGAACCACTGCTAAAAACAGAACTACAAGGAAATTAATTTAATGGTGAAGGTTGCAACTGCTCTGAAGAGACTGAACCAAGGTGCAAAATTTCAATTTATTAGATGAACTGAAACCAAATGGTATTTTAAATCACATTCCCAAAATACATTAAAACACTAGCTTTTCCAGGGTTGTATTGAATAATTGAAGGAATTTGGCTTAATTCAGTCTTGACTTGCATCCAGAGGAGATGTAGTTTTTTAACCTGTTTGAATTGTGTTCTAAGTTTGACAAACACAAAGATCAAAAATGATCAAGCAGAAAGATCATCATAACTGATAGCTACCTTCCAATCTAAAGCTTATTTGAGCTATTTTGTTGGATTCAACCAACCAACAGGAAAGAGCACAACAAGTTTAGGAGACATTTTGCTATTAAGATTCAGAAATTTGGGAGAACATAACAAATCATTCTCACAAACCCTCCTTTACTCCCAAAGCCTGTAACAGAAATTGCAAGTCACAACTGAGCAAAGAACATGGTCAGAGCATAAGTATTTCACTACAAGCTATGGAATTAAGGAAGAAATTCTGTCTGTTTTCTAAAAAAGCTGAAACACACAAACATACACATATGAAAACACAAGAGAATGAGTCCTAGAAGGTAAAATTTTGTGAAGCAAGAATAAGCTACCAGGGAAGAAATCATTTTCAACAAAGGAACATTTTGATGCGTTTAGCTTCAGAAGTTACAGAAAAAAAAAATAAAAAAGCAACACTGTCAAATGAGAAAAAAAAATACGGTGATTTGAGAGACTACTTAGCTATGTATAATTTGTGAAACTGAGATATACCTAAATACAAAGTTGAACATTGAGGTTAAAAAAACAGCTGAGAAAGAAGATGCATCTATTTTCATTCTTTCTGGTTCTAAGTGTACTAGTACAGACATACAAGCTGCTGTTTTTTCTCACCAGCAAACGAAGAGGAAAACGTCCAACTGTGAATTACGTTTTGCTTTGCTTCAAGAGAGTATCTTTGAAGAATATTGTCTTGAATAAGAATTTGATCCTCAAAGATTGAGAAATCACACAAGGTAGATTAATCTAAAACCTTTCTCAAGGAAAAAACAAATTTTTAAGTTACGCATTTTAAAAGTTGGAGGGAGACATTAATAAACAAGCCTTAGAAATAATAATAAAAAAATCCCTCTGGAAGCCAGTATTATATCTGGCTTAAAAGTCTCTCTATATTATTTTTCTTCAAAATTTAGAAAGTCGTATAAAAACTAAAGAAAAAATTTATTGTTTTTTTTGAAAGCATAGAAGAGTTACAACTTATTCATGCCCATGTTTTACTGATAAATAGAAAATGCCTTCCTCATTCAAAGGGTATGGCAAAAGGGAAAAGCAAAGAAAAGGCTCTTGCCATTAAATTATGGAAAACTGAAGGAAGGGTAATTCATTTTGGGGAAGTTCATGCTTATTAGGGAGCAGGAGAAAGTAAAGAGGCACAGTAGTTGCAAAAGCAACAAAGTAACCTTATCAAGTTATGAGTTAAGGGAAGAAGTTAAAATTAAACACAGTCCATCAAAATTCATCGTTCGGCTTGAAAGGAGACCAGGCTTAACCTCCTGTAGTTTTCAATTGGAAACAGTAGCTTAAAAGAGCAATCTAAGCTGAAAGAGAGAGAAAAAAAAAAGAGCAATTGCATCTCATTCACAGAAATAGATGCAGGACAGAAAGGCAGACACATAAAAAACATCTAAGGGCATACTTGAACATTCATTCACAGGTGTGTATGATTTCTGAACGCAAAAACCAAAATATTAAGTCATGACGCCTCCAAAAGGTGGAAGAGCCAGCCAACATCAATGAGAGCACCTGACACTAGGAAGCTAGAAGAAAGATAGTTGATAGTGATACTGAAGTCCCCAGAACTTCAGTTTGAATAAACCAAGATTAGACATAGACATAGATCATCTAACCTTCAGACAATTTCAGGCTGCATGCCAATGAGAAAAAGGTTCATGGACAGGAATCAGCTGATTTTGAGAAGTCTGATTTAAGAATTTGAGTTCCAGATATCTAAATATATATATTGTCATCTCACAAGGCAAGCAGTGATTCTAAATGCTTTCCAGTGAGTTGTCTGGAGGAAAAAGAAATACCCAAATACAAATACAGATCTGTTATGTCTCACTGTTTGAGGATATATATTCTATGGCACTGCAGCCATGTAATAATGTAACTCTTGTTCCTCACTTGTATTTACTCTGTAGAGCCAGTACGCAAGAACAAAATGGCACATTTCCTTGCACATCAGTGGAAGAAGATGCATACCCCTCAAGCTCTTATTAGCCATAAGGTTGCAGATGAATTACATAATAACAAACAATACCACCATCATTACCAAAACTTACAAAAGTAACAGGAACTTGAAGGAGCAAAAAATACCTTGCACAGAGTTTTATTCATTCATTACTTTCTTCTTCACATAAATGCTTCCAGAGTCACCATGTGCATTTTAAACATAAGGCCTTACTGGTGTGCACTGTAGTTCAGTATCCCACCTTTGACAACAGCCAAAAAAAAAAAAACAAGGTCTCCTAAGGCAAGCACACAAAACATTATTTCCTTCCAAATTCTGTCCCTAGCATCCAATAATTTGCATTTCACAACCTCTGATATAGAGGCAGCGACAGAGGAACTACTCATGTCAGCTCCTCTGCAACAAGCTTCTCCACTAACTCCACTTCTTGATTTACTTCTGGTATATTGAATAGCATGGTTCTCAGCTGGAGATGGGGGTAGAGGAGAGGAAGGAATGATGCTCAGGGCCTTCAACTGCTGACTTGTCTATACTGACCATTTACTCCTGCTCCTTACTTTCCACCTTTTAACCTATGTTAGCTATTATGAGATAATGAGAATTCATTCCACAACCTTTCTAAAGGAGAACCAAGGCAGCTAGTACGCCCACAAACTCAAATATTGCCTTAATAAAATGAAATATCTGTTTTTGATATGCAATTGATACGTGTTTGTTAATGTATGGCATCTCCAGGGATATCTGCATAATTCCCCCTCAGCTCAGTTGTATTCATAAGCTCTCTCTGAACAATCTTATTCCTCCTAAGAAAGCCCTATATTCATAGCTCAGCTCCTGAGGCAGACATGAGAAACAACTTCAAACTTCCAGATTTCAGTATGAGATCCATTTGATTTTCTGAAGCATTAATCTCTGCTATGTTATAATTGATGGCATTCCAGGTTTCAGGGTAGGGATGCGCAAAGGAGACTTCTTTAAAAAAAAAAAAAATCTAAATATACATCTAAGACTCACTTGTCCTCAGCTACTGCTTCACGTAAGTGCGTTTGTAATCACTTTCTCTACAAATGGGACTTTCAGTCAAGGCACCAGAAAGGAAAAATAAGATCAAGTCCCATCCTATTTATTTGGAGAAATAATAGCATACAAATAACAGACAATTTTTTAAAAACTGCCTCACCATAGTATCATTAAATTGCATGCTGACTGGACCATAGTCCAGAAGAGCACAGAAAAGCAACTGACAGATTTCTGCAGCTGCTACAAAATTTGGATTATATGAAAAGTAGAAATAGATATAAAGATGCAAGCTTCTTCTGATCCTATCACAAAGAGCAGCATAAACATTCACCAGTGTGCAAAATGTCTCTGTCCCCATTTCCCCATCCTTATTGGGTAGAAAGTCCATATTTGCATTTAACACTGGAGCTCCAGGGATTCAGATTTCTGTTTTGCAAGAGAAGATTTTTCCAGATTCTTCATTTCTTCATGGGTTGATACAGATCCTACTGATGCGCATCCATACCTCTGTTTCAGGCACAACAAAAAGGTACTTTTCAAAACTGGTCTTTGTTTAGAACCCTTGATAGCGACACATTCCCTGACAACTGCTCCTTGGCTTCCTTATGACTTTGAGAGTCACTTCTGGCAAATTGCTGTGGTTTAAACATCTTGTATTTATCATCACTTTCATTTCACCAAATTCAAATGGATTGACCTCAGTGATAAAGTAGTGCCACAAAAAAAGCAAAACACATGCACATGCATAGAAAGCAACAACTCCAACATTATGAAAAAAAAATCAGTCAGGGTAATAGAACAAAAATATAACAGTGATTTACAAGTATTAGAACTTGCACGTTCCTTTTCATTTGCTAAAATTCTATTGTATAAGCTACCAACTAAGAAAGTTAATAAAAAGATTTAATGAGAAGCATTACTGCTGAAATCTGTACTTCCCATATGCTGAAAGAGACATAACAAACAAAACATTCCATATCTTGTTATATCAGTAATACCTAAAGATTTTGCACCATGAATTTAAAAAGACTTACAAAAATCATTACACTTGGTCACAAAATTAAGCTTTGTGTACGCATACTTGCTTATGCTTCCTGCAACAACAGCTTATTTTCTTTCACATGGCTGGACAATACTTTGAAAGCTTTAGTCTGAATTTGTAGCAAACATTTCTAGAACACACACACACACATATACACATATATATCTGCAAACCTTGTAAGTGTTTAGGCTCCACTTCCTCACTAATTCCAACTTCTCCATTGCTGGATTCTTTACTTCATCTGCTAATACAACAGGTCCACTCTTCTGCTGAGTTCTTCCCCCTGCATCAAACACAAAGCAAATCCTCAAGGCTTTGGTTTTTGTTTCGTTTTTAAGGAATAAACATCACGTGTGGAAGATTTGTGCAACTGTTCATGCAAAAGCAGAAAAGAATCCTAGTAAGAATTTATATGAATATCCAAATTTTCAAAATCAACTTAAGAAATAAATAACAGTTATTTTAAAACTGATACAAAGTGCACTGCTACATCAGTACTTGCATGTAGTAATATGCTGAATAATAAAGCTTACCTGAATGTATGGAATTTTACTAACTGACCTTAAAACAGCTTTTGAGACATGTTTATTACTTAACCTATGTTTTAAAAGTCCTACGTCAAACATCTTCTTGGATTTAGCCAATCTAAAAGTCTGCTTACATCCTACAGACCATTAAATCAAAGTTATCAGCATATACAACCTGTTATCACAGAATAGAGCCAATACAAAACTTTCAAAAAAATTTTCATCCTTTCCGATAAATGTTATGCTTTCTAGAAAACATTCAGCCATCATTGCCAAAAAATCAGCCCATTTATGCATTTCAACTTCATTGGCTCATTACATTAGGGAAAATTAATTCTCTAAATCACCAGTGTAATACAGGAACTAGTGCAAGGAAGAGCTTAAAATACCTAGGGTCACTCAGCACACATTCATTGGCAGTACTTAGCATTGTCAAGCTAGTATGGTATTCTACACAGATTCTAAGTTTTGATTTTGAAAAACTAATACCTAGTATTCTGAACAGTAAGATTGGCAAAGCATTACCTCTTTTTTTAAAGCAACATTTTAATATGTACAATTTTGACTACTCCTGCTTCTCACATTTTGAATAATACAGACTGCCAAAGCCACCTTAGCCTTTCCAGGCTATTTATGAAAATAAGGGTTTAGAAAAAAAATATCTATTCAGATGCCTCGAGATACTCCTTTATTTATCATGGAGCACTACTAAGTGCTTTACTTCTTCAAAATGCTGTACTAACATTAAGTAATTAAATCCCCTCAACACCTTTATGAGGTAACTGAATAACTTCTCTTTTTACATAGAAGGAAAGAGACAACAATGTTAAGTAATTTGCCCATAGGCGCAGAATGAGTCAGTGGCAAAGCCTAGTTTGGGTGTTGTAAATTCCTAATTCCTAACCTCATACTCTATTCTGCTGGAATATGTGACCACTTTGGCAGAAAGAATGCCAGAAGTTTTGTTTTTAACCTAAGTAAAATATTTTTATTACCCCCTTATTTTAGCTACTGCTTGCTAGTATTAAGATTTGCTAATTAGTTTTAACAGAGCAAGAAGCAGCATATCGAAAGGAAAGCAGACATTACTTTGTGAACTGTTAAAAGCCAGAAACAAGAATCAACATAAAAAAATCTAGAAATTATATTTCCAAATAAGAGTAAATCATATTAGAAGCGTAGAAGAAAGAGTTAGTACATTGATTGGCAGAGACGAGGGCGTTATCCATTCAGTGCTGCGATACCTGTTGGAATAATTAAATCACAACCTTGTCCAGCCAGTCTGCTAGCTGCTGCATTGCTAGGAGATATAACAGATGATTTGGGTGATGCTATGGAACCTGAAAAGGGGATACACATTTAATCATGAAAATCTATTATCTTCCATTAATAGGCAATGTGCACTTTTATACATGCAAGTTTTCAAAAATTTTATTCAACAACAAAGTAAATAGAAGCATTTATGGAAGTTACTAGAATTTCTGATGGAAATATCTTTAAAAAGGTGCAGTTGTTCACACGAACCTCTCGAAGTTTTCTTGACTTAATCTTTTTAAGTCATGATGCCAAATTTCTTTTTGGAATAATGAAAACACAACTGACAGCTTCATCAGAAAAAAACATACACTAACTACAGAAAATTCCATATAACCTTTTCATATAGCTGCTTCACCTGGAAGCTGATTTTTCAGTTCTAGGTAAACTTCATTCTGCACTGCCACTGAATGGCATCTGTAACATTAAGTGGTGACTTAGGCTCTGAAAGCTGTTCCAATTTCAGACATATTTGATTAATATTTGCCCCTAAACATGTGTACAAAATACACAGGAATAGCCTATCTTGAACATCTTAAGACCTTTTAGGTGTTAACATGTTATTTTCTTCCCCAAAGAGACTTTTAACAGCATTTGCTTGTTCTCTTAAAAAACACACTTAAGTGACCTGCATTGCTATTGTTCCCTAAGCTGTTTTAGGATTATGCTTTTCAAAGCTTTGGACTCTTTCCAAAGCAGTGATCTTAGGAAATTTTATTTCAATTCCAGTTAAAAAAAAAAAAAAAAAAAACACACCCAACCAGCTTCTCTCTGCTGTGATGAGTAGTCATCTTACTCAAAAAGGCTTTTTTTTTTCTTTCTGAAAAATTCTGCAATGCATCAAGGCTGACAGTGTGCCATTAAAAGACAGAAAAAAACCCCTATTCATCAGCCATTTCCACCAAATTGTTTTCTGCAACACTAAGAATGTTCCTTGAAGTAACTAAGGCAACCACCTTATTTTGCCTTTAAAACATCTTGTAGAGTACTAGCGACATGGGGTACATGAATCCAATGATCAATAAAAAAGCATTTTAACATTACACAGAAAGAAGAGATCCAGTCGAAAGATAATTAACTTGTTCTGTCTTATCACTGTGATGCATTACAGAAGAGCTGCAACTGGGTTCATGCAGGCACAGAAGTTTAGCAAGATCCTGCTAAATGCCTAGGAAGCTGAATAACTTCAGCAAGTAAGCTACGCTAAGCAGTTTAAAAAGGTCTTATCCCTTGATACACTATTAATGGAGTCTTACGAACACTTCACCATTCAACCCTCCCCAACTCCTAGAACCCCTTCCAGTTTCCAGTCTACTTTGCCTTCAAAAATGAAACCTTAATAGGGAAACTCAATCAAATTAGGATTTTTTTTTTAAAAAATAGGGCTCTCATTCTATTTCTGTCCACAGTTTTATAAAAAGCTTAAGTTTCTATGACTTCTCTCCATTTTGGCTAGAAGATTAGGAATAATTTAAAAAAATAAAATGAATAAAAAACAAAGTATGCTTGCAGGAAAACTGATAGCTGAAGTGTTAAGAGTTATGTGTTCAAAGCTCATAATTTGTGTACATGAATTATTACAGAACATTTAGATTTCAAAGATATTAGCACTGTTTGAAACACACCCTAGGCACTTTTTCTTACAGACTAATGCATATAACACAGCCGTAGAGCTACGTTGCAAATAGAACACACAAAGGCTGGCATGGTGAGCCATTTGCCATCTGCCCAGTTTTCTAGCTAGCTATATTGCTGATTTCAAAGACTTATACAAACAACAGCATTAACTTTATAATATAAGTATAGCACGTAAATCATTGTTTTCATAAGCACAACACTTTACAAAACAGGAAATGAAGCAAAATGTAAATTAAATCTAAGTCTACAAGGAGATAGGTTTTCACAGCTGCTCATTTGAGATCACTGCAAACCTTTCAAATCCATAATTTTGTCTAGAAGAAATAAGCTACATAATGATTTATTAAAATATCACTTTCATATCCTATATTTTGAAACTCCATTTTTAGACAGATGGGATACACTGATATTACTGACTTGTTCATCACTTTTTATTTCTCAATGTTTAAATAAGTTTATATTCTTTTAAAAACACATTCTGAAGAGTTGCATTACATATTAAATATTAACTAAAACCCTCCTGCTACAAGCAACTGCAACTCTGTGCTGAGAAAAATGAGAGAAATATGCATTCATTAGGTAGTACTTTGAAAAAGAGACCCAGAGTATTATCATTCCTTACAAAAACAACATACGTATTAACAAAAAGGAGAGAAGTTTCAGGGGCAACAAAGGAGAATTTCACTAATTCATCTGCTTCAGATAAGTGAACTGTTTATCAAGAAATCAGTTTTTCTACAGTTATGCTTTTCAGAATAATGGTTGCAACTTATGTATCCACACTTAAACAAATTTTTAATATAAGTAACCATGAAGTCCTTCATTCCGACTTGATTTCAAGATACTCAAAGGAAAGAGTTCCTCTCCTATAACTAAAGGTCAATTTAACATCAAGTACTTTTCACTAATTTCTTGACAGCTACTACAAATGCAGCATCTATTTCAGATGCTAACACTCCAGTTATCAGAGAGGACGAACACAGTTGTAAAAGCATATCTTGATCTCATTAACACCAAAATGTAGAAAGAGGCTACAGAATTTTATGTTCCTGACTATATAAAAAATATGCCTACAGTTTTTAAAACAAGAAATAAACAAGCAGTTACCTTTACCTGGAAATGGTCCTGCCTCAACAACTCCCTCTTTGGTGCCATCAAAGCCATGAGATGTTATTTTGGTTTCAGAGAGTCCAAGTCCAACTGGTAATGAACGTTTCAAGTCCTTAGAAATATTTGAAAAAAATGGAAGATTCATATTAAAAAATAAACAAAACAACACCACAAGGTAAAAATGACTCTCAGCTATTATAGTGTAATTTCAGCAGCTCTCACACCGATAATTCAGTCTTTAGCCTGGAATGTTTTTTTATGGTGTCACAGCATTCTATTGCGACGCACAAATAGTGTATTCATGAATGAGAAACACTAAGTTGACATGTATTTATTAGAAATATACTGTTGCGTTAATTAAATGTTTTTTTTCTAATTAAAAGCAAAAGAGTTACAAAGAAAACATAATGTGTTAAGAGTTTAAGTAGTACTACAGAGGTTTTTTTTTTAGGAAAAAAAAAAGACAAATAAGCAAGTAGACTATCATCTCTTTGAGTACTGGTTCCCAAATATGTGATCCACAACATCATCTTAAGTCATCTGAAGCTGGTCCAAGCAACCGTATCAGTTTAAAAATGTTTATGGTTAAAACCTCATAGGGGTACAAAATGACTTGTGTTAAGAATAAAAGCAGCCAACATTTTATCCTCAGTATTTTTGGACTGTAAAAAGTTCTTTCACTTTTTAAACAAGAAGCATCTTTACAATCTGCAGCACCCTTAATTTCTACAAACAGCACAGGAGATCTGTTTACATTACTGTTTGACATGGGAGAAGCATCCAGACAGGCAATACTTCAATAGTTTCCCTCTGAGCACCTCTTCTACATCACAAGCACTCTCTGAAATCATCCTGCTTAATTTTTTTATAGCTAGATTAAGTAATATGTCTAACTTTCAGACAACTGAAACATTCAGAAAACCAATGCAGATCATTACTGGCTATGAATTCACATATCACTATATGGTACATTTTTGCTATCATATCTACCGTTCTAAATAGCTCTCAAAGATTTACAGGAATAAAAAGTGTAAGCTTTTTATTCAAGCTTACACTTCTAGTATTATGCAATATACTTAGTGCTTTTAAAAGTGTTCAAGTACACAAAGCAGTTCAAAAACACCAATTCTTAAACTAAGAAGTGAGCAAAAAGCTCCTAGGGAAATGAAAACGAAAAGATAAAATATTTGTGCAGGTTTAACTCAGTTGGTTAGAGCATGGTGCTGCTAATGTGAAGGCCGTGGGTTCAGTCCCAATATGGGCTATGCTGAGGGTTGGACTAGATCTTCAGAGGTCCCTTCCAACCTTACCCTTCTATGATTTACAAAAATCAAGTATCAAGGGTTAGAAAGCGGAAAACTGACCAGGTATACAGTGAAGTACTCTTTCACATCCTCTCTGCTACTATCTAGATAAGAAATACAGATAAAAGTTGAGATCATAGAATCAGTAAGGTTGGAAGCGACCTCTGGAGATCATCTAGTCCAACCCCCCTGCTCAAGCAGGGTCACCTAGAGCAAGCAATAGTACTATATGCAGAGAAAAACTACACACAGCTTTAAAGGGTCAGTGCCTGGACAGGTGCAATAACTCTTTATGACAGATGTAAGAATGCTTCTGTTTTAAAAAGAAAATGCAATCTTTAATACCCAATGCAAGTCTGACATACTAGTGTAGTCGCTCAATCCACAAACCAATACCAAGCCAGTACACAAGAATGATAGTGCCTAGAGGCTCAGACTATCAAAAAGTGGCTTTGAATCATGTCCCCACAAATTACACTCTAGTTTAAGACTAACTTTTTGGAGGAGGGAAAAAAATACAGCTACAAAGCTTTGAATCCAAGCATAATAGAAAGCTTGTTTAAATAAAAACCTCGTGAAGTTATTCTGATCAGAGTAATCACCTCCTGCAGCCAGACTTTCACATCACATGAACTGGTTACTTAACAATAGATGATACTGTACTTGTGCACCTGAAGCATTATACCAAAAGAGGAAAAATAAAGAGCATAAACAACAAATAATAATCACATACAGAATCTGATCTCACAAATTAAGTATATTACAATATTACATATACTGTTTTCAGTCTTCACAACTGAATGAATGCCAATGTTTTCATTTAAGTATTTGCAGTTCAGAGTGCAGAAAGTTTGTTTCAACTTAGTTTAAGTCAAAATTTATTAGTAACAAGGACTCCAAAAAGAAGAGGAGCTTGTGAAAAAGGGATAAACAGATGGCAGAGGATGCACTGATCTTATAAAAAGGGTATGGCATCAATTTTTCCCCCTCAAAGGCACCTTGGCACGATTTTCAGAAATATTTGAAACGGAAGCCAAAGAAATGTAGACAACTAACCTGCCAAAGCATGTTTGAACTAGGAATCTAAGCAATCATCTGTATTTCAGGTTAAAATGCAGAACATGTTTTGCAAAGAAAGCTTTTGATAAAAACTTTCGCTACTAGCAATTGTGTACTACTTCTGTACGTTCAAACTTAATTGCATTTTGTAGCCAAACACAGACTGAACACAATGCAGGAGGAAAGAAATCATTCAGAACATTCCAACATCTCTCTCTCTCTCTAGTGTAAGTAAAAACCGATAGTCAAATCATGAAAGTGTATTATAATAAATACACACATACAAAGACATCTATAGTTTCTTCACTAGTAAAAAAGCACAACTGCAGTGCAAAGAACTGCAATCAAGCATGTTTTAACACCTACATTAATCAATTGAAACACACCTTACTAAAGAAACAGTGTTGTACACAAATTTTTTAGTAAGATTTTGTTTACTGATTTATACCATGACTACAATTGTGACTGAAAAGCCAGTGATCATCAAGCCGTTACCTCTTTTATTGTCAATAAAGATGAAAGATACCATTCAGTGGAGATATATTTCCGGAAGTAAACTTTAGTTTTCGAAACGTCATTCTTGTAGCTGATTGCTCTTTATTACAAGCATAGCTAAACAGTCTACCCAAAAATCTGCAGTAATTCTGACAAAGAAATTTATTACTTTTACAAGGAAAGACAACCTGGAAACAGCCTTAAAGTAGGGGAGAGAACAAGGTTGCATGTTACTTCTCATTCAAGAAAAGGTATGATGTTACTGAGGGAGATTTGGGAGTAAGAAGGCAACATAAATAGTTTTCACCTTTTTTCCCCATCAAAACAGAAACTTGCTATTACAACATACGGAAGCGAGGTCAAAATATCTTATAGGGCAATAGGGTGATCAGACTTCAACTAATTACTGCTATTCTAGCTAACAGGAAGATGCTTTTGACCATCAAAAGATCTGCCTTCAAATTTAAGAAAGTGACCCCCCCCCACCCCCTCAAAATAGGGATGTCACATAATTAGGATTTCTAACAATGTGTTTATACATCTCAAAGCCCCAATTTTATTAAGCAATCAACCTTACTTCAAATAAGGATGCTTCACTCACCATTCCCAATCATATGAGACTGAAAAGCACAATTGTTTATAGAATTATCTCTAATAGGCAGGCAATCTAGCCCACGTGTAGGAGTGGAGGTGCTTTAACACTGTACCTTCATTGAGATTAGACTCAGAACTAAAGCCAATGCATAAAGAAATAAAACTCAGAAGGATCCTAAGAATCAAAAAGATCATTAGTCATCCCATTTGCAGCCATTTAGCCAAAACAGCAAGGGATGAAATAAAGTACGCAGAACAGCTGCAGTTTAATTTAGTCTAGGTCAAGGCAGCACAAATCTATATGGCATAGGCATTTAAACCACTTTAATGTTTTGTTAAAATTCCATTTGAACTTAGTTTGAATCATCATGTTAACTTTACTAAAATATTTACCTTGATCTTCTTTAAGTGATCTTCTTTAAGACTATTCACCAGTTTGTTACAAAAAAAAAAAAAAAAAAAAAAAAAATCATCGAGCTGAACCAGTATAATTTGACATACCCACTCTTGTTGAGACGGTAGCCAGAGCAAAGGAGAAAGGTCATTCAAAACTGTATGTTCATGTATGTTCATGAAGAAATTGTTGGTTTAATTACAAGACTATTTTTACAAAGCTACTTCCCATCCATGTGCTCCATACTAACCTAAAATGGAGAGAGGCAGTTACCAAAACTGTATCCTTGTTCTACTGGGTAAAAATTATGGAATTATGGAACAATTGCAGCAAACAAGAAGGTTTTATTTTTTTTATATATATATATTTAATTTATGTCAATCCATCATAAATGCATGACAAAGTATTGTCTTTTGCTTCCTACTAGGAGGAATTTTTTTTTTTTTTTAAACTTACCTTTACTACTTTGAATAAAGGTATATATAAAAAAAAACACAAAATCACCACCCTTGGCTAGCTAGCTAGTTCATGATGTCTATTAAAAGTTAAGTAACCAAACCAGGAACAATTATATACTTATTTTTTAATGATGAATCCATTTTTAAATAAAACCCATTTCCATAATGACGGGTCCATTTTTAATAAAACTATTCAGATTACCTTTGGGAAAAGTTTGCAACACACCTTTTAAAGTCCACTCAGACTACAAGTCCCATGAAACAAAACGGGATGAGCATTCCCAGTAAAACACCTGGCTTCTGAACAGTCACTTCTTATCCTAAATTGACATCTTCTTTCCCTAAGCGGACATGAAAGTGGAGCTCCTTGTCCTCATTCGGCATTTAGCTTGCCCCTTGCTTCCCATGCTTGTAATAAAGAGCAATCAGCTGCAAGAATGACATTTCAAAACTAAAATCTTACCTCCCATGAATTCATCCACTACAATTAATCTTTTATTAATACAAATTCAAGTCCTCATCCCATTTATTTTTACACTTATGCTTTACTCTGTGCTGAAGGGACAAACAACATGGATTGATGCACGTCTATTCACTTCTTCCAGCACATTCCTCTTCACTCAGAAGACCCTTTCTTCTACTACGTCCCTTTTGATTACCTAATGTCATACTACAGTCCACTTTTATATAGCTTCTCTTCACCTCTCATCATTACCATCCATAATTTTTGCTCTTTAAGATCGTATGAAGCAGACCATTTGGCAACAAAGAGGCTGGTTGAACTGGTCATTTTTTTTCTTATCCTAAAAATAAACAGTTTTCTACAAATGACGCACAGGTAAGTGTTTAAATCAGGCTGCATCAAAGTATAATTGCCTAAATTAAATATAGCTATGCCAGTTAATACAGCAAAACCTAAGAGAGATGAACTTGGACGTTCCAGGTAGAGTGTGAGAGATAAGACTGAATTCTTTTTTGGAAGGCAAAAGACAAAAAAAAAAAAAAAAAAAAAAAAACCCACAGTGTATTGATCTTACCTATTTATAGAGTTTGTTAACCTTGACAAAACTACAATGCAAAATACTGAAGTACTTACACTCCGATTAAACAGATCCCAAAGCTGTGACACAAATGAAGGCTTATAACGAATCTCATCATTTTTTCGCAGCCTAGAAGTTTATTACCAGAATTTATATAAGAAGTTTACATAAATGGTTTTGTCCTCCTCAGACTGCAAGAACCAGAAAAGTTTACATTGCAAGTAAAAGGAAATAACTGTAGTTGAGAACTTCAGAGATGCAGTTGTAAGAATTCCATGCAGGTTTTGCACAAAGGTTTAACATGTAACAAGTAGCTTTACAGCTGCCTGAATACCTTTACAGGCAGACCAGTTAAACAACACCCCCTCCCCCCTTTTTTCCTGAGATTAATTTAATTTATTCCTGTGCAGCTTTCACAACACAGATGACACATTACAGAACTAGAAATACTATACTTCCTCTCTCCTCCTCCCACACCTTAGCTCCCTATCCACTTAGCAATTAACAACAACAAAAAAAAGTCCAATCACAGAACTAATAGTAGAGAAGGAAAACTGCATTCTAGAGGTCAGGAGTAGTGAAGCAAGTCAGTAAAGAATAACCAATACAGTTCTTGTTTGTTGAGTTTTCTTACACCAAGTAATATTTGATTAATAAATGATGGAGTTCTCCATTATTAGCACAGACTAACAAACATCCAGACATTGTCAAATTTTCTTAAATAATAAATTTTTAAAGCTTAACCAAGTTCCATCAGTACTTGGAGAGCTGATAGGCACTGAGTCAAACTTTCATAAAACAAGGACATGAAACATTTTATCCAATGCCCATTGAAGCTACAGCCCTCATTAGTTTAAGGAAAAAAAAATCTATTACAGAGGCAGGACAAAACTTGTCAAAATTCCTTATGCATCTCTTAACATTACAAATGAGACAGGAGAAGACTAGCTGCACACTTCTGAGTAAGATTTTACAGCTAAGTAAAAGTTTGAGTAACCTTACAAATACTTTTGAATTTATTTTTTTCTTAAGATAAGGAATGAACAGTTTATCGAATATGCATCAATTAGTGCTGTAGCATATTCCCATGAGACTGGAGTTAATCTTCTTCCTGAAATGGCATTATGGCAATCTTTTCGTCTGATGTTGCACACAGGTAATCACTTTTTTTCTACAAAGAATATGCAGCCTTACTTGTTCTTTCCAAGTAATACACTTGCACTATATTGTGTTTCAAAATTAAGTACTTCTTATGCATGAGTACATACAAATAAAAAAAGAATATTTGAAAATAAATGTAATTTTCATGCCTGAGCTGCTTAAGGGTACAGTTAGGGTCTGAAGCCAACACTACAAAGAATGCAAGTCTAGAGAAAATTTAATTTTGTAATTAAACAACCTGAAGATTGTACAATTACATTTTTACTCAGTTTATCAAAAACATATAAAATTGCTCAAATACTTATGGAAAAATAGCTGCAGATGACCAAATAAAAACATAGGACAAATCATTTTTTGTGTTTATACCTTAATTATACAAAATCTAGATGAACAGATTCCTGATCATAACATTATTTTAATAAGAAACTAAAATTATCTTATGCCTCAGGTCCCCCAAAAGCGTAACTGAAATCAGTATATTGGAATTTGAGCGGACTAAAAACTGTGGTTCACAGATTATAACTAAGCACTGAGGTAACAGTGCAATTTAAAGCAGTAATGGTTTGTTGCCCCATGCTTAATGGCCTCTGAAAATCAGTACTATGTTTGTCAGTCTCATAAATTGATAGGGATCGTCCATTCCCACCCTCAGATTCTGGCACAGAAATTTTGTGGTACAATGCATGTTGCTTTATGTTTTAAAAAAGTTACCAAAAATATTGGCAAAGAAAAAAAGAAGGTATAGCATTAAGTACTAGAAATAACAAACATGAACCAAGATGAATAGGCTAATACTAGAATTTGAGATTAACAGATTAATAAACAGATATAGATGTTACTTCCAAAAATTTTGTTTTGTTCGTAAAAAGCCCTGATTAACACACATTCTGAGTTCAGGTCACATATGCAGGTGTAAACTTGTATAAGACTATTCAAAATATTTCAAGCGCATTTAGTCTTTAATGATTTTAGAATAAATATCATCAAAAAAAAACCTTACAGTAGCAAGTGCAAGCAATGTTCACACAGTATACACATTCTGCAATATTACCAAATATTTGACCCATTTTTGTATTCAGTGGAAGTTTCAAAACACAGTTAACTTGAAGTCAACAAAATAATTAGTAAGGTAGCAACAACTTACCTCAAATTTTATATATAGTCAGAGACAAATACTACTTGAGGTTAACATTTCCATTCTCCATAGACTAAACAATGGCTCTGAACAAATCAACAAGAGTGCAAAGTCCATTTACTGTAACTATTAAACATATATTGGACACACATGCACTGTATGAGCAATCATTATGTAAAGGAAAAAGAATTTATATGGACAGTAGTCAAGTCACTGCACCATCAAGGTCATCAGACTTAGAAATAGTAAACCTGCTTCTCTGTTTCCAGGTAAACCCAAATTCATTCACTTCAAGATGCATTTGAATTATTCCCCTAAACATAATTACATCTTTATCAAAGTTTAGTTTCAACTTTATTTTAATTATACAGCAGCCTAGCTCTTACTCTTATGCTACTAGAAGACCTATTCAGCAAGTCTTAAGAAACATAAGCCTTCTTCCAGCACAGTATACTTGCAGAACACACATGCTCACACGACCCATTCAGCAGAAATAAAGTACACAGTAATAAGAGCTGTATTTCTTTAATATGAGCTCTAACATTGATGTATTTCAGTCTCATGAGGGTTTACACTGCTTTGCTGTCTCCCTCACTATACAGCTACCCTACAATTTTAAAGTCAAATGATGTCAGATGTTGTTTTCAGGATAACTATAGATAACTGCTTTTTCAACTTACGGATTTTTTTTTCTCTAATCAGTATTTCAGTAGGAAAGCACAAAAATACTCATTTGAAGATCTGCTCGGTATTTCTTTTACAAATAATGCTGCACTGCAAGACACTTCAATGCTGTCAGCATAAAACAGTTAGAGCTTATAGATTTCCTTAAAATCTAAATCTCACCAGATACCAAATAAATATGGGTAGCAAACCAGCTTTCATGTTTCCAACCATGAACACCCTCCACCCCCAAATTCCATACACTATAGCATAGCACCCTCTGCTGGACAGCCAAACACAAGACAAACTGATAGTAAAACATATCAAGAGTAAGGAAAAAAGAACTGCATACAAATCGTTACTTCAGTGTAACTTTTTTTCAATATACTACAAATCTGATGCACTTTGATACAGGTTATCTATACAGTATACAGTAGAACAGCACTAATCCCTCAGTTTCAACACAAGAAAAGATACCATACTTCTCTCTTTTACAATAATTTCAAACATGCTGCCTTCAAAGTTAACATCCCTCAGAAGTAGCTTGCCTTGCACATTTGATACTTCTTCATTAAACCAAATTCTAGAAATATTTTTTTTTTTACAAAATGCTTGGTTTTTTTTCCTGCTAAATTAACAGAATTGGGGGATTGAAAATAGTGATCCCCAAGGCTTAAAGTCAATATTGCTGAAATGTATCCACTTAGCTATGCATCACAGAGTACACAGTTTGTACTATTTCACATTCAGAAAAGCTTGCCAGTACTAACATACTTGTGATATGAAAGGTTACTGCAGTGTAAAACATTCACTTTTTTTTCTAATGCTAATTTATCAGCTGCAAAGGAGTTTTTCCTCCTTAAGGCTCTACTCAGAAGACAGCCAAAATCAAGCATATTTTACACAGTATTTTATTTTTCTTCTGGCAGACTATCAGATACCATCAGTAAACCATTCTTGTATTTTCTTTTTAAAATCAGGACAAATATGAATGAAAATATGCAAGTAATTGAAATAACCCCCAAAAGACCTTTTACTTTTAAAATAATAGAAAATAAAGCCATTATAATCAAAAAGGTGACCAAAACTACATAAGTTTTCTAGTTTATTTTCACTCTGCAGCACATATACATGTATATTACACATACATACATCAAACATATATAATAATGTCATTTAACTTAAGCATATTAGAAGGACAAATGAATTCAGTATAGCAAACTAGTCAGTTTGAAGAAGATCTAACTGTAATCAGCTAAAGAACTTACTGAAACTTGCACAAAATCTGAAATTAGTCAACAAATTGGCTGGCACACTAAGAAATGATTTGTACGCTGCATCCTCAAGCAGAGTTTGTTCACTACACCTGCAAACAAGATTAACATGCACTTCCAAAAAGCTCTAGAAAACGTCAAGTGAAGTCTACTATATACTGCATTGTTACTTTAGCATTCTGGTAATAGTGTCTTCTTAGACACCAATGAAGATTCTTACCCTATTAAAGTTGTGCTCGTGAGAATCTTCCAGTTGTCCATTGCTAGTCACAGGAATTTCTGCTGCTGAATTTTTGGGAGACTCTTGAGCCATTGCACCTTGCTACAGTGTAGGAAGAAACAGGTTAGCAGTTGTCTTACATTCACAATGAATGATTTATATTAAAATATTTATCTACAGATTTATTACAGCTGGTTTTATTTTGAAGTCTCATTCTGTAACATTCTGATATACTAGATCTGTATACATTCATTTAATCACGTACCCCCCCCCCAAAAAAAGTCACACTAACGTTCTAGCACAGCTTAGACAGATATAATTAAAAGCTTCAAGATTCAAGAGAAAAGAAACATTAAAACTTAACCCGTTGTCATAACATTTTCATAATTTAAAGTATCTATGAATGAGAAACATGGCGGGGGGGAAATCTTTACAGCTTTAAATATGTGCGGCCAGAGACAAACACTTTCTCTACATACACTTGACCCTTAGTTTACATATCTCAAACTACAAAAAAAGCTGAGCTTGGCTAAACATTGTACTGGCTAATGATAAGCAAGAAGCATTAGAAAAGTGCAACGAATTTAATCATTTATTACAAAAATAGAAGTCATGATTCCAATCTTGAATTTAGCTTACTATATTTCTTATAATACAGTGCCACCTTCTGACCAAACAGTTGGTATGCAACTCTGATTCAGTCAAGAGCAGGTAAGCTAAATACAGAAACAAGAACTTCAAGCATGATTGTAATTCAAGAGTCAAAGTTAGTTTCAAAATACAGCAGTTTTATGAATAACAGAAACAGCTGTGAAACCACAGCTGTCAGAGGACCACCTTAGGTAAAACCTAGAAAAGACATTTTCAGAAAAAAGTATAGTACTTATGAGCATCTGAAAAGGAAATGATACCCTACCATTCTCCAAAATTGAGAGAGAAATGGTGAATTTTTCACTAAAAAAAAAAAAAAGAAAAAAACAAAACAAAAACCACTACTTTTTCCTGAAGGAAATCAGCCCTCTAAAAAAGGGTACTCCCAACTCTGCAGGGTAGCTTGGTTAGTAACGAAAGTGCTGTTAACAAATGCAACAAAAACAGTGTTAATTCAATTACTAATGTAATCATTGTCTGAAATCTTCAACCAGCCCATGGACCTGTGCATGCACCTGACACGGCAAAGTACACCACTGAGGTGTATTTTACAAGAGAAGTTTTATTCACTTTTACAGAACATCCATATAATACAAAGACTATTTTTTGGCACTTGCTCTGGATCACCTATATCACTCTGACAGCATATTCTGTCATACTCAACTGCTGGGATCTCCCTATCTGACAACCATACCATGTGATTTACATACAGGTTTCTGGAGCAGCTGATGGGACACTTTCTTTTTAAGCCCTAAAGCCTCCTAAGCTCTTTCCCAGCTATTCACTGTCTGTAGACTCCAATAAACATGCCTCTCTAACTCCAGCTTTCAAAGGTAAGTTAACATTGTAAGTATTTCTCAAAGACTTTAGTTTACTGAGACTTTTCACCGAATTTGGTCTTCTGAAGCAGAACTCAGTATTGAAGCTTTACATTTTTATCAGATAGAATAGATACCAAATAAAATTAAAAATCCAAGTAAACCAGCAGAGTAAACATTTACACTTCTTAAAGCGGAACAAAGTGCAGCATAAGGAGAAGCAGCACAGAGACTGAATTCCATCAGATCCTGAGTAAACAGCTGCCTTTTGCCCACATGGAGAAGGAAAGAAAAAGGTCAAGCACAAGCTAGTCTGTAAGAACTGTACATATGAACTGCAGTTTCCAGATGCACCCATAAAATAATCTAAGGCACTTCATCTTTGAGTCTGCCCAACCCCACTCTCAGTTAAGAATCACTATTTTCTCTATACTTAAGTCAGTAAAACTAAATCAAAAGCTACACTTAAAGTAGCACCGTATAAAACATTTTGCTAAAATAAGAACATAAACATTTGGGTATAACCTTTAAAAACTTCTAAAAAGTCTTTGAAAAATCATAAATTTTCTAAAAGCAGATTTCAAATAATTTTTTTTTAAAAAAAAAAAAGTCAGCATGCTATGAATTCAACAAATTGTGACTTAGTAATCCACTAAATCACCTTATCCATCCCTCCCATTTACTATCCTCTAATACTTCATTTGGTACTAGGGAGGAATAGTATACATGGCATATATTCACATTGGCCTACTGTAATGAGTTCTCCATCTACGTTAGTCTTCAATTCGGAAGTAGAACAGGTTCTTTGCGTTGGTCTTCATACAACAGAAGAATTTCAAATCTCATAGCCTTTAAGTAAATGAAAATATTCAAGCACATCAAAAGGACTATGTTTATTTTATGAATTACTGTTAAAACAGTAATTTGTTCCATTCCCTACATGTCACATTAGATCAAATGTTTTGGTTATCTATCCTGGTAGATTTCAATTAAAGGAACCTCTCCAACAGCTGAGTTATTTTAAAGAAGTTTTCAAAATCTCACATCTGCTTAACCTCCATGACATCATGCTTCAATTTGAGATGGTAAATTCAGGTAATTTTCCAAAATGCTTGGCCTACCACAGCTAGTTGCACAAGGCTGAAATGTTAGTATATATTCACATAATATTTTTGTTTCTCTTTCTGCAAATCATTAAAAAGCACACGGTCAAGAAGAAGCCCTGTACTACCAGTAGATACTTTTGATTTGGCAGGGATCACAAGCAAAACGTGCATCTCCAAATTCAATTAAAACAAAACAAATAATGGGTGCCTTTCACCAAGGTAAGTTGAACAACTGCAGTTATTTTGCTAGTGCTATACATTGACAGACAAATTGTCTGCTTGCGCACATGCGTGCACACATGTGCACAAAGAAAAAAGGTATTTGCCAGCTTCTCTAAACAACTTACTAAATCTAAAAGGACTTAGAAGCACTTTACATGTCCTTTAGACACTTCCACCTGACGCAAATTGAGATTTCAGAATCAGAGAAAGAAAGAAAAAGAATGCTCTTTCGTGGCTGAACTTAAAAAAAAAAAAAAATCCTCACTGAAAGAAAGAGGTTTCACTAGTTACCCTTCTCCCCTTTCCCCGCTAAGAGTCACACAGTGTCCCATCTCTCAACCACAACACACACCTGCCACTCACCTGGAAGCAGTTAATGGAGACAACTCACTAGCCTGACAAGAAACATTTTCACTAGCTTATTTTTTTGCAGTTTGAGTTGAATCAGTCTACCACATGGTCAGACAAGTACCAAAGACATCATGAAGCAAGCAGCAGGAAAGAGGAAGTGGGATATCCTTTTTTCAGCAGCAGTAAACTTAATTTGGCTCAGACGTAACATCAGATTACAGCCTGGTTTCAGTGAACAGTCTAAATGATCGCTGCTGCCAAGAACAACAGATTCTTGTTCCTTTTTTATGCCCTTTGCCCCTAACTCGCCTCCCCTCAGCTTCCCTCCTTCCTCCACCTCCTCCCTGGTTCAGAGCATGAGTTTGTACAGCAAACAAGACTGCGGAAATCATGGAGGTAAAGATAAGGTCACCGATCCCCAGAAAGGGGATGCAATATTCTTAAATCAGCTCTCCGAAACTGTTCATCATGCTGCTGCACAAACACTTGTGCCTACAAAACAGAGGAGATGATAACGAAATAAGCAGCTATTGGGAACGAAGGACTACCTTCAGCTACAACAGCAGCAGACTCCAGCAGCACATGATCTCAAAATACCTAATCTAACTGTAGGCTACTGCCAAAAAATGTCTTCCACTTCTCCTTCCCTGACCTCTAGATGCATATTCTCTGCTGCCTCACACAATCATGATAAGCTTATTGGTGTGAGAGAAAACTAAACCACCAGAACACAAAAGCATATTTCTGCTATGTCAGTGAGTATGATCGCCGAATAAAGTGTATTGCCACTTTGGCAACAGCAGCTTGCAGTTGGATTGAACTAAGCATTTAATCAATATGCACCCTCAGAAGAAAGATCTATCAGATGTAGCCTAAAGTAAATCTAAACAAGTTCTTAAATTCGTATTTAAGTATCAGACATGAATGAAATAAACACTACAGAAAATAATGAAGTTGGAGCTGGAAATTTTATTTAGAAAAAATGCATTTTTCAGTAACTGAATCACCATTTTCTTAGTGCATGTCCACTTGTACATATTAGATTTGAAGATGTACTAAATGTCTATGAAGCCAGCTATTCTGTTTTTCACTGAATCTCTACTAGCGATAAAATTGGCATAATCTTTTTCTAGTTCTCGCTCTAGAGCAGTCACCATAACATGTATTCTTTACCTTTCCAAAACTGCCTCCCAAACACATTTGATTTTCTAATTATGAACAAAAGCTCCAGTGATATTTAGCCAAAGCCACAGACTTCTCCACAATCAAGTTGCAAGCTGCATCTGCTCCCCCAAAAAAGAAGATCCACCACTCCAGTAGCTGCTGGAACGTCTTGCTACAGAGAGGTCGCAAAGATTGCTACCTTTTAAGTATCCTTTCTTTCTGCAGAACTTGCATGTTTCTTTTCGTCTATCACCCTGCCTAAATCCATTCCACCTATAAAATCTAAATACCTTAGGACAGCAATAGACTACTGGTTGAAGTAATCTTTTGTTATGAATTAATTGGATTGCTCTTAATCCTGTCTCAAAGCCACCCTTCCCCCCCTTTTAAGATAAAAACTTCATATAACAACTTCAATATGCTATGTATATCAGAATTTTTGGCAGTCTGAAACTGTTGCCGGGATTGGTTGATTTTACACTAATATGACTATCACCCAATCACCTCAGAGTCAGACTGGACCTCTTCTGCAGCTGGATGAGATTCATCAAGTGTTGTGGATTCATTGTTGAGTTCTGACATACCTGAAAATGAAATAGGTTTGGCATGCATTAATTCACATGCAAGGAGCTAGATGTTGCACCTTACAGATATTGAGTAGACTTTCAGGGAAAAAAAAAAAAAAAATCTTTCACAGGTTCTGCAAAGGCTAAGAAACCTCCCTCCTTTGATGATGACCAGGTCTTTAGCTCTGTGAAATCAGACTAAGGATACAAGCAAGCTCCAAAAGCAACTCCCCTAGCCAAAGCAATCTTCACTGCACAGAAGGCTGAACTTGCAATACAAAGTCAGGAAGTCACATGAAGTTCTTCAGTTGATATTTATTTTCACCTGCAACAATACGTTTTCACCCTACCATTGGAAAGGCTGCAATTTTCTTAAGACATGAGATTTACCAAATGTTCAATGAGTTTAGATAGATGCTAAGTCACTGTAACCTAGTAAACTGCTCAGTGTTATGCCTAATGAGAAATAAAATCCCTTTAATTTTGTACTCTCAATAAAAAGAGAGGAAAAAAAAATCTGCCCACAAGGGCAAAGCAAGTCAATGTCCTGAATATATACACAAGAAAAAAAACATTGGTGAGCGGAGTGGTCACGTAAAGACAGGTATTTTTCCTACTTAAGCTACATTAGGCACATAACCTAAATTTGATTTCAAATAGCTGGAAACGACAGGTGATACTGCAGTTCACTCATCCATTTGTGAGGAGGAGACAACCAATCATTAAAAATTAAACAAGCACCATCAGTGTTGAGAATAATCACACATGACTTGACTTCATTAAGTCTTGTACTATTCTATACATATTCATCCACATACCAGCTTAATATATATATAAAAAAAAGCACTATTTATCTTTATATTGCATTTCAACTTCCCAAGCAATAAAATATTTTAATTATAGCAACTAGTAAGGCAAGCCGCTCACAAGACTGAGGAAATAAAATAAGAAAACAAAGGCTGAGAAATTGAACCATCTAGATCATATTACACAAGATAATGTATTACTTCAGCTGGGAAAAGCAAATGTGTAAAACAGGAATTTTCTCCAGATTGAGTACAACTAATTCACAGCTGTAAATTAATGAAGCTATCTACTAACGCTAAATTTCTTTCAAATTAATTAAGAAAGCAGCATTATTTGTGAATAAGACTGTACAGTAGAGGTAGCTGCTTTTCCACACAGCCCATTAAAGCTCTGCTTCTGGTGGAAAGCAGCCTGCATGCCTAAAAACATATTTCTCAGGATATATATTTATTAAAAAAAAAAAAAAAAGACATTATGGACTAGGATAAGTGTTTAGTCACAGAGCAAAGAAATCACAAGAGGCTAACTTCATTTGGATTGTCTCAACCATGACTACACTAACAAAACTCAGTTGTACCACATTACTGATCCCCAACTTCCATTTTTAACTCAGATACTCTGGTAATGTTATTTAAAATTATTAAATGCTATAAACAGCAAGAATATCAATATATTCTTGATAATCTCAAGAACTCTTAATAATCTAGAGGTAGGAACCATCTCACAAACCCACACAGAAGCTGCTATACAAAGACAAAAAATGATTGTTAAAAAAAATCCATATTAATTCACCATTTACATTACAATCACCCCCCAGACACACATGCAGGGTTTTCTTTTTATATATAGAATTATTTTCCTAAAAGCTGTATGAGCACTTTCAGGACAGCTATGCAGAATCATACTGATCAATTCTAAAACACAAGAATTGGAAGCCTGAAGATCAAAGGCTGCTTTTGTAGAAAATAGTAAACTTGTACATTCAACTTTAAAACAGTCCCTGATGAGTGCTTCTACACCCAAAATTGGAATGTAAACAGAACAACAGGTCCTAGATCTAAGGATGAAAACCTTCCACATGCACATAACCATCAAAAGTTAAGATGCTCAGATGAAAGTTACAATAAATTTGGCATTTACACAACACATACTATTTATATTTGAGGTTCAATTACAGAAATACATATAGACTTTTGTATCCCAGTAGTTCGGGATTTTTCTATTGCAGATATCAGAGAAAGGGCACTTCTTTATATCCGCTTGCTAACCTTCAATACAGTATGAATGCTGTATTAGTGATTATTTTTTCACACAAGCAGCCACAGTTTTAGAATATGCTAAATGACTGCTCAGTGCACCAGCACCTCCTTTGCTATCAACTGCAATTACGCATTTCCATTGTCCAAAAGTTTGGGGTTGTTTGTTTGTTTGAGATAAACATTTCAAATCCAAACTTTCGCACTTTGACCTTCATATTACAAGCCACCGTAACAAATTCAATTTCATAGCAGGATAAGAACAGGAAAGGGGGGGAGGAAGCTTTATTTTCCTCTAACTCACAATTCATTTATATATGAATTTTTCTTTCCTTGTCCCAGTACAATCAACTAGTCACTGAAGCAGCACTAAAGCATTTGATCATGTAAAGAACCACTCTGAATCCCTTTATAAACTGCTACTGCATCCTACAAGATCTCGGTCACATAGCTCCACCTTCCACCCAAATGTTGCTGCAAATGTAACTGAGCTGCTCGTCTCTGTCACCCTGTAAAAAGAGCCAAAAGTTGAGAGCCATTCTGCAAATACACATGTGAGAGTAGACCACTAGAGGGGGAAAAAATAAATAAAATCACAACTTTCCTTTTTACCCATTAAGTTCCAAGACTGTCCTGAGATTGCATGGATGTAATTCAGGTTTAAAGCTTAAACATTACAAGAAACAAGAATTTATTTCCTGGGGAGGTAAATTCTCCTTCTCTGGGGGAAGGACTACAAGAACCCCTCAAAATAAATGATTGATGGGCCTGTCCAGAACAAAGAAAATTACATCTTCTCATCTACTTGGATGGAAGTTTCTCTAGCAACAACCAAGAATGTATGTTACAACTCAGCCTTCTTTAAAGAGGCCAGCCAGCAGTACGAAGCCCAAGATACACGTACCAAAAACAGCATTGAACAAGTGCTTGGGAACTCTAAGAACTGAACACAGCAGCCATGACTGACACAGGACTGGCAAGTTTGGGCGGATGAGGGATTTGTTTTTAAAAAAGGATTTTGAAGGAATTTTGCCCACTTCCCTGAAGAGGTTTAAGTCTTTCACCTTCTTTCTTGCAGAGCTTTTGAAGATTGAAAGGACTTTGATCCAAATGGATGCTGTTTGTAGAATGTCTCAGCAATTCTACTCTTTCACATTACTCTTCCAAGTCAATATCTAATTCAGCCCTCATTGACAAGATTGTAAAGAAAGAAGATTTGTTAATACACTCACAGAAAACAACTCAGAGATGATCTGCTTGGAAGAAAGTGCTTGATCTATATTCTGACATGGATTAAAGCCAACAACCAAACAAGTTTTGTAACACTGCAGCCAGTTCAAGTACTGATAGAAAATAATGATATATATTTTCTTAATTTTGATTTATAGCTTTCTAAAAGGGAGTACTAGGTCTCGTCAAGATCAGGTGTTTTTTTAAGAACTTGAAGAACTGCATTACACACTTTCTGCTGCAAATCACAGCGTAGTTTCCTCTTGGTGTTCTTGCAATTCTCTTGCTGTTCCTACACACAACCCACACAAGTGGCTTTTTTGGTTATTGTTAAGTACAGGAAAAACAGATTTTCTTGTGTTTTACTTCTGAAATAACTATTCACATGTCAATTTATCCCATTGCCTCAGAGCCAATCATGCTGCTAGGAAAGTTACAAAGCACCACAGAAATGAAGAGTGGAGTCAGGGCCGTAACTAGCATCAACAGTTCCTACCCCAGCTGAAGCTGCCCCTAACCGCTCTAACACTACTCCTCTCCAGATTAATTAAAGTTCCAATTATGACTTCTGTGAAAACAGAAAGAATCATGTGATCAAGATATTGCCTTAGCTTCCACTTCTGTGTATTATCTATTTCTTATATTTTAATTGTGTGTACAAACACATATAAGCAGAAATACATGTAGAAGTGACTGACACAGTTGTAAGCCTTGCAGGCACACCAACCCACACTGCATCCTTCTCCAGCTCTACACACAACCCTCACATAATCCTTTCTAGTGAATCAATACACAGATAACAAAGACATTGACAGCAAATGACAAATCCTTGTTACCAGCTCCACGAAGCACAGAAAGACCATGCTAGGCACTAAAACCACAGCTAGTTCTGGGAAAGGGAAATGAGAGGCTATGAACTGCTTCGAGTCACAGCAACAGATCAAAGCTGTGTTGCAAGTAACACCAGAGGGAATACTTTATAGCCTGTAAGCAGTAACAGCTACTGCACCTGCTTGCTGCACAACACCATAGCGTTTGCACGCTTTGCTAACGAACGAAGCACGGTAAGTTGGCTGCAAAAGACAAATCTGAACGCCTAGCGCAGTAAGCGCCAGGGCACGGAACACGGCTTAGGAGCATGAAAGTTACACAGCACAGCAAGGTCTCTCTCCCCCTTTTCCCTTCGACCGAGCTCCGGCGCCGCCTGCGCTCCCGGGAGGCCCCGCAACGCACCCGCGCTGCCGCCGCTGCCGGCCGCGCCGGGCCCAACCGCCGCGCCGGACCCAACCGCCGCTGCCGGCCCAACCGCCGCCCCAACGGCCGCTGCACCGCGCCCGCCCTCACCTGCCGGCGGCGCTGCTGCCGCTCCGCGCGCCGCGTGATGGGGGCGGAGGGAGGAAAACCGGGCGGGGCGGAGCAGCGCGGGACGCGACACAGCAGCAGCGGCGGGGGCACCCGTCTAAAGC
Organism: Rhea pennata; assembly: GCF_028389875.1. Taxonomy (NCBI): domain Eukaryota; kingdom Metazoa; phylum Chordata; class Aves; order Rheiformes; family Rheidae; genus Rhea; species Rhea pennata. The sequence continues at coordinate 47,012,809 of NC_084666.1, forward strand.
TTTATTTTCTTCCTTCTCCGGTACCAGATGGAGCCGGAAGTATTTGGCCGGAAGTATGGTTAACGGTGGCCCCGCTGGGGACACGCCGTGAAGCTCGCCTCTCTAGCCCACGGTCCTCCTGTCTATGGTCGCTTCCCCGCCAAGCTGTAACGCCAAGCAACAACATCCGGGGCCTCCGCTTCTCTCCTGCCCTCCCCCCCTCCCGAAACAGCGGCGTGCCCCACCCCGCTCTGCGTCCCCCCCGCAACACCTCCCCGTCGGCCGGGTTCCGCCGGCGGCCGCTGCGCGGGCGGTCCCTGCTGTACGCGTGTTTCCGCGGCCAGAAACTCAGGGAAAACAACGACCCCCCCCCCAAAAAAAAAAAATAAAGAAAGAAAGAAAGAAAGAAAGACACCCGCGCCGCCCGCAGCCGGCGCAGCTGGCAGGGCGGGTGCAGGAGCAGCCCCGCGGGCCGGGAGACGCCGCGGGCGCCGCCGAGCGCCATGGCCGTGACGCGGGGAGGCGGCGGGCTGACCAGAGCCGCTGGGAGCCGGGAGCGGCGCGGGCGGCGTGCGCGGGGCAGCGCCGGGCGCCATGGCCGAGCCCCCCGGGAGCGCGGCGGCGCTGCCCGCGGCAAGGCGAAAGAAAAGCATTTCCATCGAGGAGAAGGTCGACATGATAAGCGCGGTGGAGAGCGGCAGGAAGAAGGCAGAGGTGGCGGCGCAGTACGGCATAAAGAAGAACTCGTTGTCCTCGATTCTGAAGAATAAAGACAAAGTGCTGGAAGCCTTCGAATCCTTGGGATTTGATCCCAGAAGGAAGAGGCTGCGGACTGCTTTTCACGCCGATCTGGAGGAGGCGTTAATGAGGTGGTACAGAATCGCTCAGTGCCTGAACGTGCCGGTGAATGGGCCTATGCTGCGCCTCAAAGCTAACGATTTCGCCCAGAAACTTGGCCACGGGGATTTTAAGTGCAGTAATGGCTGGCTTGATCGGTTCAAGTCACGGTATGGGTTAGTATTCAGAGCTCAGCCGGGAGGAGCAGCTGCGGCTGCTGCAGCGGATGCTTTGACTCTTTGGTACCAAAATGTTCTTCCTTGCTATTTGAATGACTACCAGCCAGAAAACGTGTTTAATGTAAAGGAGACTGGACTGTTGTACCAGATGTTACCTAGTAATACATTTTCATTTAAAGGGGAAACCTGTTCTGTTGGTAAGGTGAGCCAAGAGAGAGTAACTGTTGTGGTTGGCTCGAACATGGATGGCTCCGAGAAACTTCCTTTGCTCGTTGTAGGGAAAGACAGAAGTCCACACTGTTTCAAAGATGTGAAGTCGCTACCAGTGGATTATGAAGCAAACGAAATGGCCTGGATGACTTCAGAAGTGTTTGAGCAGTGGGTGCATAAACTTGATGAAAGATTTCAAGCACAGCAGCGACGAGTAGTTATTTTTGTTGATCCTCTCCCGGCTCACTCAGAGGTAAAGAACCTGAAGGCTATTGAATTAGCGTTCTTTCCTCCAGATGCTTCTTCATGCATAGCTATGAAACAAGGCGTTATCAGAAGCTTGAAAGTTAAATACAGGCACTGTCTTATTACAAGATTTGTTGACTGCGTAGTAGGTAATAAAGAGTTCACGTTAACTCTTCTTGATGCAGTTGAGATGTTGCACCTGTGTTGGAGGAAGGTAGCACCAGAGACTATTGTTAAAAGTTATAAGGAAGCAGGATTCAAGTTAGAAACTGAGGAAGATGGTGATAAAGACACAGAGGTTGAAAGTGATTTTGACTTGATTGCGCACGCCTTGGCAGCAGGAGTAGAGTTTCCAGAAGGCTTATCTCTGGAGGAATATGCAGCTTCGGATGATGGTTTGGCAACTTGTGACATGCCCGCAAATAATGAAAGGATATTTCAAGGTGCCCAAAAAAGCACTTCTGATAAAGCTGGGACATTTGTCGATGATGAAGGTGATGGATGTCTGGCAGCCGAACAGCCTTTACCATCAAAAAATGAGGCTCTGAATGCTTTAGATACTCTTCGAAGGTTTCTCAGGAATCAAGATGTGAACAATTCTCTTCATAATTCCCTAGCTGACCTGGAGGATTTTATTCAACATGTAGCATGTAAATAAATATTGTTAACAAAACACGTAATTGAAAAAAGAAATTATTTAAGCAAACACAAATATGGCAGCTTATAACAAGCATTGCTGCAAAGTTTTCTAGTATGTCTTGCTTGAGTACCAAGCTGCACGTAATAAATGAAATCTGAAATTACGAAAAAGGGTTGTGAACTGAAATCTTCCAAAATTTAGGAGAAAGAAAGTAAACTTTCAGGTGGAGAGAGGACGTCACTTGAACTTTAATATGATGACTGTCATAGGTACAACAGACACAAAAATAATTCTTACAAGTTCTGTGCAGTCTCGATGAACTGGTGCCCACTTGTAGATGTGTCCATGAAGATGTTAGTGCTTCTTCACATTAATAATTTCACTAATATCTTTGTTGTTATTTACAGTGTAACAGTAAATATTTATGAGCTTGGTGCTACAAAAAAATTTTGAATAGCACAGAAAATAGACACTTGAGTCCTGACAAACAAGAGCTTTTTTTAAAGTTGAGTTTTCTTGTATGTGTTCAACAATCCCAGTCATAGGTTATTCTTAAGTGATGAACAGCAGAAAGTTAGCAGCTTTGAATGTGTTTTGTTTTCTTAAAGGCTCCTGTGTGGATGTACATGAGTGGCATAATCATTTATCAAAGAATCAAAAGACAAGCAAAACTTTACTTGTTCTTTGAAGGGTTATTTTCCCCAAATGGGTCACGCTTTCAGCCTTTTTGACATTTGGATTTCTTTAGCCCTGTCTGTACAACTCTATGTATTTCTGGAGTAAACAGAAAAAAATACTGGATTATGCAGTATCTGCCCCTGAAAACTTAATAAGGTCTTGCTGTATTTACTGTAGTTAGTAATAAAACAAAGTACTTAAACGTGTCTTCATACTTGTGCCGTGCTGTACAGCATGGAGACCTTGCTATAGGATTCTGTGCAGCAATGCAGTTTACTATTACAGACACCATTAACAGGGTGGTGGTTTGTATTAACACAGTTTGAATGAAGTAAATCATAGTGCATTTACACGTCTTCAAGTATGTGTTTCAATCAATGTAATCATACCATAGCCAAAAATCTGAATACATGTGAGACCTACTGTTAATGATTTTTTTTCAAAACCTTATACGTTTTAGCCTCTTTTAAATATTTTCCATATCTAACAATTTAAGCTTTTCAAAAGTTAGAGATGTTCATTTTTCAAATTTAGAGGGAAAATAAAATGTTTTATGGAAGTCCTTTAGGAAATCTGTATAATGAAAGTATCCATTAGGAGGCTAAGCCCTGAGAAACAAGCTCTTGCTTATTTTAATGTTTGTTTTCAAAAACTGTCTTGGCTAAAGCTTTGTTTACTTCCCTGGTGGAGGACAGTTTTTCGAGTTGCTTTTCAGAAAACATTATATCAAAATATTGTAAGAAAGTGAAAATACAAGTTTTTTATGTGAGAAAATTCCGATGGCTAAAGTGTATGAATGTTTTAGTACAATCTCTAAAAAAATTATCTTATGGTTTCCTGTTATATCTAATATGAATTCCCTCTAAAGCGTATTCTGATGAGATGCCTCTGTTGAAATTTAAATAAATAAAGCCCTACCCAGAGATTTATAGATTCTGTGAAAGAAGTATTATCCTCCATTATCTAACTACGTTGTTAAAATAAATATACAAACTTTTTTAAATTCAGAAGTTGTGTCAGGAGCAATCACTAAATGTCACATGCTTAAATACTCTAGATTGAGATTTTGATTTTTTTTTTTTTGGGGGGGGGGGCTAAGCTTACTTTAAGTTCATGTAAATCCCATTGAACCCTGTGGATAATTTTACTCCACTAATCTTACAATTCAAAGCCCATATTTTTCTGCTCAGTGGTTTCTCTTGCTAAAGGTAAATTTAGGGAAAAGTAAACTAGTGTGTCCCTATTTTTGTTCCATATCCATATAATAACTTCCTATATTCTTTAACACTGGACTCCTCGTGGACCTGCTCCGCCTGGGATCCCAAGGAGACGCTGTGTTTCCTTCTAAGGGAATTCAGAGTGTGAAGTGCTGATCTCATGCGATGGGCATGCCTAAGCAAGCAGCAAACCTTAGTGAAGCAAGAGTTTAATCTCCAAGGTCTGTAGTCTTTGCGTGGTGCAGCTTCCAAGACCAGGAGATCTGACATAACCTAGTTAGACGATGACTAAGGAATTTAATTCTTGGATATTTACTGAGTGCGATAACGCTCACTCGTGGAAATAAAAGGAGGAATATACGAACTCGGCCTGGACTTTGAAGGTGAATTATGGAACTTGCTTTATAAAGCAAACAAACAAGCAGTTGGCAAGATTCCGTATCTTTTACAGAATGTATGACCTTTTTCTAGCCTCCTAGTTCATTCTGAGAAGGCAAGCTAAAAAAAACTACATGTCCTTTTAAAACCATTGCTTAAAGGAAGATTATTCACGTCAAAGAGTAATAGGAAATTACTTTATCAAGTTTGTGCACTTTTAAGCAAAAACAGAAGAAAGGGGGCAGTAAATGATTTGTAAGACAGCAAGCCACATGTTCCTGCATACCCAAGATCTGTGACATTTTGATAGATAAATAATTTGGAGAAAGTAAATAGGTAAATTTCATTATTTATTGGGTAAATCTTAATCACATTCTCAAACTTGCAGCATCTTTAGTTATTTTAAATTCTAAAAATGCTTTACTACTTTGTTAACTAGTAAAGCGTTAACTAAAATTAATACTTGTATACAACTGTTATCGTCTACTTATAGTAGACAAGTCTACTTGTTTACAAGTCTACAAGTAGACTTGTCTACTATAAGTTAATTTCAGATCATTTTCCTTTATTCTCTCTACAGCCCTGGAAAGTATGTTGGTTCAGGTAGCCAGTCAATTTTTTTAACAAACAGTAAGTACAAATTTAGTCAAATTTAACTATAAGGTTTTTATAAATGTAATTTAAGCAGTAACATTATAATATTACTAAAATACCTTCCAGATTTCTTTTTATGGTTACATTCGTTGAAATGGTAGAAGTAAATACTGGCCTACTCAACAATTAAATAAAAAGTGTGTGATGATGGGGCAACCATGACATACAATTATGGTTTGACATTATTTTCTGTATTATTTTTTTTTAAAAAATCTATTATCTGTTATTTGTAGGAGGCAATTGTTAAGGGGGGCATTTGCAAATTTTTCATTAGGAATTGAATAATGATATCACAAAAGAAGAGTTTTTGTATTTAAACAAGTAAATATTTTTATCTAGATATTTTAATATGCTTCTTTGGGGGGGGTTCTCTCTTGAAAATCTGAATAAAAATCAATCAATTCTATATCAGTTCATAGGCAAACAAATCTGTTCGAATTGGAAGTTTTGCAGTGTGACACTGTACTTTTTGTTCATATGTTCACTAACAATACAAAAATCTTTGCAATAAACGAAAAGATAAAAATTTAATATTTGACAGCATGTTTTTACACCTAGCTCTTGTATTGCTAAAGCTGTGTTGTACAGAGATGTGATTACTCTTTACTGATATAATTACACTGTAATATAACCACATAATTTTTATATGAGATTACTATTTCTAATACAGCTCATTGTCCTTCTTGCTGGTGCAGTTACTCCATTTAAGATGGATTTTCTCTCTTAAAATAGTAACTGCTTAACTGTGTCATTCTAGTTAAAAATCATACAAATTTGGGGTTAAGGCAGAGTTTAAAAGAAGTAGTGTGAGGCTAGCTTTTTCATAACTTTGTCACCACTGCTCTCTGAGTGTAATGGAAAGTATAAGTTACAAATTACTGTGATCAGCAAAGTGAACAAATATTACATTGAATTCTCAGATCTTTTGAGTGAGAAGATGCCATATTTACAACAGCTTAAAAAATATAATAATGTCTTTTACAATATTTCAGCTGTTGGCCATGTCTTCCTAAGTGTTCATGCCATCCTTCTTCCTGCTCAAGTTTTCAGCTCATGTTTGAATAATCCTGAGGGGGAAAAAAGCAAGTGGCTGTACATATCATTAGATATCTGTGCAAACTGTCAGCCTGTCCACAAGTCATCAGCCGCATGGTCAGGGAGGTAAGCCTCAGGGTTGCTTTGTGTCCTCCACTTTTTCCAGAGTTTGCCTTGCTTTATACGCCTATTTGGGCATTCAGTTATAACCGCCAGGGTGGTAGATCTACCCTGTTCTCATCTTTCTGAGCAAATGGTGTTTGGATGAGGCAGTACCTCTCAGGAGATGCCAAAAGGAGACACCTTCCACAGAGTAAAAATACGCAGGACCTGGCCATGTTGATAGCGATGTCCCAGGAGGATGTGCCTTGGCCGTGCACCCTCCACCTTATGGCAAAGCTGAAGAGCTCTGCCCCCTGAAGGTGTTCTGACAAACACTCGCTATTCAAGGGAGGTTGTTTCTATTTCTGGTAACTAATGCCTGGACTTCTTGTTTGAATTCATCCTCATCTCCAAGGGATGTGCTGTGGGGCTGCCATTGGGCTGTGCACACACAGAGACAACTTACTGAAGCCACTGCTTTTCTTGGAGCAGGATTGGTGACTTACACCTCTGAGCTGTGTAAATGATTGAATATGGTCCTCCAAATGGTATTTTTGATATTCATAATTAAAGGAAAAATTTTGTGTCTTTCCTCTTCCACCTTTTTTCGTCCTTTGTCTTCTATTATTTTATATTCACTGGTATCCTGCTAATTCAGGTGTTAATGTTAGGATCTTCAGAACAATCTTCTGACAAGCATCTTTTCTCCCTACTCTGCCTATTTCTAATATTATCTTTTGCAGGCAGTGTTTTTGAAACATCTCATGTGTCAGCTGGTATCTCAGTCTTGGTACAAATGCACATGATCTCAGGCCCTAATTTCTGTATTGCTGTAGTTTGCAGCCTTCCCAAATCCTTGCTTCAGTTAGTCCAGAACATTTAGTATGTCCGTATTTTTTCTTGTATCTTCATTCACTGTATTTCTCCTATCTAGTATTTCCATCCAACTCTGCTAAGTGCTTTAGAGAGAGGTCTAAACTAATCCTGTCAGCAACTCTATGATTTAGATTAGTTTTACTTTCATTTTATAGATGAAGAAATGAAGGCCTAGAGAGCTGTGATTTTTCCAGCAATTGCCCAGGATGTCTGAGAGACTTGCTAATAAAACACATAATCTTCTTTCTCTCTTTTCAGGTATCTCCCTATTTTCCTTCTGTCAGTGGTTCCTTCTGATCTGTAGTTTTGTGATTCTCAATTTGACATTTAGTATCTTCATCTAAACTATTCCTTTTTCTGTTTCATTGCTTACCCTTGTATGCCAGTATGCTTGCCCCAATTCACTGCTACATTTCTATTTCTCAATATCACACATCTAAGCTCAGTTCTTTGGATCTTTCCTCCCTTCTTTTCCACTGGCCCCATCTGTTGCTTAAACTACATTTCAAAGCCTTGTTTCCCCTTCTTTAAGTGATTTTGTGCTTATTTCTCTTCTTCAAAAACAAATACTTAATTCTTTCTGGAGACAACCAGTTGTTGACTTTCTCTTTTTACTCAATGTGTCTTCATGATACCTTCAAATCAAAGATTAAATATTAATAAAGAACATGCAATTTTCCCTCAGCTTACCTTTATGCATTCTATTTTCTCCCATTCTTTGTTCCTAGCATACTTTCCTTCATTCAAGCCTTTCTTTGTGCTCCTGAATACCATCATGAATACAATTCGTTTTTTACAGTTGTAAAAATATAAACCCACAAACAAAACCTGCACAAGGGAAAAGTTTGGGGGAGTTTGCTTACATAGTTAGCAATGTTACAATTTTTGCATAAGTAAATCAGATTGAAAGCCAACTCAGACATTAGCCATTTTTTATCAAGGTTTTTTATCTGAGTTTAAATTAGTTGCTATTTTTCACTCTGTGATTTATTTTATTTCAACAGCTGTTTTTAAGTTCAGCAATTTATGCTCTGTTTGCCTGTATAGCCAGTCTGTGCCACCTAAGAGTCTTGGAGAAAGGTGGGTAGATTATAAAAAGGAGTCCAAAGGCTTGGGCTTGGTCCTTTGAGATTCCCCTGCAGGAGACTGCAGGAAACTGAGGGGAACCTATAACTAAGGTTGAGCAGAACTTTTTATTCAAAATCAATATTCAGAGTCCTCTGAAAGTCCGTATCAAAACCCAAATTAACAGCAAAAATTGATACAACAGATAAAGCCACAGGATACGCAAATCTGCGGTGGCAAAAGGGGTCTTCAAGAAATGGCTCGGCTCCATTTTGGAATTACGTGACACGAGGTTTCTTGCCCAGAGCTAAGGAGACAAGCTCTATGTAAACGTTATGTCACTGCACTGCCCAGGGCTCTTTATGCTCAGTAAGCAAACAGAAATTTGTCCGGAGACAAAGCAAGGCTGAAACAGGATTTTTATGTAAGAGTAATATTTCTGTATAATCTAGAACTTGCAGGAAGAGTTGGACATTCTTGAAAATTGGCGTGGCATTTCAGACCTCACTGAGAGATGCTTTGTAGTATAGGTTTAGGATCTCATGGTCAAGGAGATACTTATTAAGTGCAGTTCCCAATGACAAATGAACTGTTCCTGAAAAGCTGGCTTGATGGATGGCCGATGTACAGCCCTGAGAGAAGGCGGCAAAAAGCATGACATGTACATTTAGTGCCTGGCACAGACAAAAAGTGCAGAGCTAGATGGCATGGGTCATATGGGTGAGTACAAACTCCAGCAGAGACACAGGCCACCCTGTGAGAGATGAGCGTGACCAGGCTCGGTGCATGTGTGGCAAGTGCATCCAGAGAAGCAGAAGCAGACACAGCACACGCTGTAGCCTTACAACAGCAAGACAGAGAAGATGAGAACAGGTGAACGGAGAAAGCTACAGGCACTCAACTTCATCTGAGCATTGAATGACTATTAAGGGCTGCCCTATACCCCATCAGTAGTGCTTTTCATGCATGCCCCATTACCAACCCAGTTTTCAAAAAGCAAAGGAAATCCTCTTAAAGCTGAAAGGGATTTAAGATTTGGTAATTTCTTGCCAATTTGGCTATTTCATACTTCATAGCCTTATAGCACGTAGAAGTTGGCAGCAGGAACCAGATAAAGCATAACTACAGAAGGTAAAGCTAAAGTAAATGCATAACAAAGGTTGTACTTTTAATGTCACATTCTCACCTGGCCTCAAATCAGCCCATGCGAAATTAGGAGCATTACTAGAAGGGGCCTCCTGCACCATCCCCTAGTGTCTCATCCTACAGCCCCTTCAAAGATTTCTCAAAATCCAGTTTAATGTCCACTACTGCTAACTGGAGAGTGTTCAGCAAACTTAATGCTTGGACGGTTAGGAAGCATCTTGCAATGCCATCTTAAATATTCACAGTCAGATAGCAACCAAGAGGCATCAGGAAAATAGCAGAACTTGATCATTCCCTAACAAAACTTACCGCTGTCTATATGCATCCATAATTCACACATGCGATTCCAAACCTAGAATCCTACCTAAATGCCTGCATTCACAGTGGTTTCTTGACTACTAATAGTGGGCTGGTGGATATCATCTTGAACAATGAGATTATATGAAATTTACACTCATATAAGCTTCCTAAGGGATTATATGGAATGAGATTAGGGAGCTCTTTACATTTAAAATTTCCTTAGTATTTCTTCATCCTCTCACCTCATCTCAAGCAAGGGGGAACATAGTGGCTTGTACTGCTGCAGTCATCGCAGTGGGTAGCATGATCATTTTGAACTGCCTTCTTTGGGGGGAATCACACAAGTATTTGCAAGAATATTAGCCTGCAAGTATTAGGAGAAAATGCTGCAAGGTATGGAAAACAGGTCTTATACTACAGCCAGTGGGAGGTATAGCTGCTGCTCTGCCTCCAAAGTGGGTTGAGCCAGCCTCTTAAAAGGATGCTAACTCCTGAGGCAAGGCACATATTTGTGAGATTATATCTTCAAAAGGAGAAATGCAGGTAGTGGTTTGCTTTTTATCATTCATCTTGCACTTTGCTTCCTGTCTGCTGTTTCAGCTCCTGGGGGATTAAACCTCCCTGCAGCTGCCTGCCTGACACAATCAGTCTCCTGGTTCAGAAACCTGAGATAATCCCAGGCCATCCACCCAATTGATGTACAAGCTTTAAATATCTCCTATACTTGGCAGGCATCTTTTTTGCTTTTCTGAGTACCAGATACTGCATTCTCTGAAGATATTTACAGCTCTAATGGGAAAAGAAGGAGTTGTGGACCTCAGATGAACTCCATGTTCCTCCCTTTGGGTGGATATAGAATTGTAAGAATTTATACCAGGCAGAGATCTGCCCTTACTGACTTCCAAGGCATCTCAGCTCCTCTGAGACTCAGACTACGTGTGGACTAACCTAGGTATGTATGGTAGGAGACTCATAAAACACCACAAGCACTCAGAATAAAAATGAATTAACTGTGAAATTATACGTTCATTTCCAGTAAGCCTTTATTTCCTTATATAATCCTATCTACAATTCTTTCCATCATGGCTTTCATTACCAGACATTAACATTGACCTCTTTTACTCTTGGTGCATTTGCCTGTAACTGGATGAATGCCAGTTCTAGCAGAGTTTTCATATTGCTTACCTCGCGCACAAGATGCACATAATCATAAAAACAGTACACGCTGACAGTAGATCAGCCTGCAGTGAACGGCACATAGGCAGTTTAGCAGAATTTCAGGCCGAGGGAGTTCTCACTTCACGGCACATTCAGTTTTTTCCATGCTTTGCCGCAGAGGTGTGATTACGGCATGGATATATTCACGCTTTCAGCTTAGGGAGCAATCGGAGTGAAGGGTTACCCCCCCACACTCACAATTTGTATAATGCTTTGGGGATGTATACTAGGGCTGTTAGCACATCCTGAGGTATATTACACTATTACAGCTCTCTACATCAACCAAAAAAAGGCCTAACCGAGGTATGCCTGCTTGCACTGCTGTCACAGATACCAGCCGAAACCTGGATCTACCTGAAAATAAACTGCATCTCATCTAACTGTATTGTTTTGAAAAGATTTCTCTCCATACCACACTCGAGCAGGAGGAAGAGGACACAGGCAGGTACTTAAATTTTGGCAAACTCAACACTTTTACTTACACAGTTTATACAAATTATTCAGGTTTCACTAAAAGACATTTTGATAAAGGCAGCACTTGCACAATTGACACAGTCAAAGTCTTAAGGTTTTACAAAGACACAGCAATGTAGCAAGTTAACTATGAAATCACTTTGTATATTGGGAGGAAATGAATGGACACATAAACTTACTTTCAGCAGGGTGCTGAAAAGTGGTACTTTGTGCCGTAACTCCACGCCAACATAGCCCTCTCTGGATTGTGAATGACGACACTCTGTCTGTGTAAAATATCATTAAAAACACTGTCACCTACATGAAGACCCTGGTCAGTGATTAAATATATCATGTGCTGGGCAGGACAATGCTTTCAGAGAAATAAGGGTTGTAAGCAGGATACTATTTGCATGGTCTAAGGCAAAGGAGGGCCAAGAACATGACTGTAAAGGTTTCAGAGTGGCACCTGAGTGACTTCTGATACCACTGAAGTTCACAAGTTGCTGAAATAGTGTCACTGATGTTGTGAAGACTGTAATCACTTGTACAGTTAGTAATCTGTATGCTATACCACCACATTGACAAAGTCAGGTATCACATATAGCACCTGTGATGGCTAAACCAGTATTCACAGCACTATATATATATAATATATATATTATATATATAAAATATATAATATATATATATGTGTTTAAAATCCTGTTTCAAAAATGTATTTAGGTCCCTTTCAAAATAATCATACATGCTTAGTGTGCTTCAGTCCTGTTGTTTCCACTGGTCTAAAACACAGGACAAAAGTTGAGGAATACAGACACTTTTTTACACAAGGGCATAAAATTAAAAAAACCCACGTACTTGTATTGCAGATTGAAAGATGTCTAAGCAGCCTTAATTTAGCTTCCTGTTCATATCTACATTAGAATATAGAACACTACACTTTTTTTTTCTTTATTTTGTCTCTGTTTTTCTGCTGGATGCTGCCTCTTTGATTCCATTGGGACTACTTCTATGCTTGCATATATGCAAAAATTCTGCAGAGCTGGACTAAGACAGGACTGGAAGCTTCCTCCTTGATTTCGAAGGACTGCTCATAATACTAGTATAGAGTGGAGCTCCTAGAGTTAGAGCCCTTAAAATTATTTAAATAATTAACTAATCAAGAATATACACTTTTCCAAAAGTATCTAGGAACCCAACTTATGCCAGATCAGATACCCATACTCTTGAAAGAAGTAGGTGCTTATTTGAACCTTTAGATATTTAAGTACCTTTGAAAAATCTGATCTTTAATGTTTCTTTATAGTCTGGACTCTAAATGAGCTATATTTATGAACTAAATACAGTAATTACAATGAAAATATGCAAAGGAAAGAAGAGCATTTTAATTCAAGAATACAGAAAGGGACTTGGGAGGATCAAATGAGAGCTGCCACAGCCTAAAAAAGTATCAAGCAACATTTAAGCAATATTATTTTAGGACATCAAAGTTTATCTTTAGATACTTAAGGTGTGGCTGGAAAAATCTTATTACTCACATTACAGTTTGGATGTGCTGCATTTTGTATGGTAGGGCATTACTGCAAGAATATGATTTTAACAGATTTTATTCTTTTCTCATTAATCACTCACAGCTGAGAAATTAAATGCTTGTAGCAGTCATTTCAAGCGCACTGGAAGTAAAAATAAGAAGGTTTTTTTAAAAAAAATCTAGTTTACTTTTCCTTAAGTACCATGTTTCTCTACTCTGTTTTACTAAATTCATCACAGAAGACACACCTGAGGCAGATTTACATTTGCTTTTCAATCATTACTGTAATCAATTTTATTTGTTATGATCTTCTTAAGGGAAATATTTTTATTTCCATAGAGCACTATTTTTTTCAAGACAAACCTAAGGCCACCATTGACTCAAAAGGGACAACTAATTAGTAGGCATCTCCTTGAGAGACACACAGTACTGAAGTTTCATGTAAAGAAAATTCATGATCATCCTGCTTTTTTACCTATTTAAGTTGCTGAATGCACATTTATTAACTGAGTTGCTAAATGAAAGGCCTGTGACCAGGCAAACCCATGATACTTGTGCTGGACACCGAGGCAATATTGTACCAAATGCACACTTACATGTTTGGGATGCACTGCAACTCTAAAATTTTTATATTAAAATCTTTCAGTCTCTAATTCCCTCTGAGCCCCTAAGCATTATAATATGTTGTTTATGTAATTATTTTCAAGGAATGAGACAAACCTTTAATAATCCTTTGCTACTCTGCAAATACATACATAAAAGATCAGGAAACTGAACCAAGTCCTTTATAAAATGGATGCGTTTTATTTCAGTTACATTCTGTCATTGGCCTCTAAGGATGCAGATGTAAAAGTTTAATAAATTGTGATTTTCTGTCATAGTGGCAGTATTGCTGGAATTAATAAAGGTGCCTGAAAATCAATTCTCAAAACTGTATTATGCAGACCTTGGTTGCTTGTCTGAGATGCTAATGAATTAATGTCTCCCTAGGGTGCTTTGCATAGTTTTACAGTAAAATCCAGGTAGAAAAGCACTTCCCTTTGGCTGGCATCTATCTCAGCATGGCCTGTGCTCCTGGGTGCCCGGATGGCCAGACTAGGGATGAGGCCAGAGCGTGGCACAGCTTCCTGGCCCAAGCAATTAGGCTTCTTGTTTTCAAATGGGCAGTTTGGGGGCAGAAGAGGGGTGCCGGCGTGATGGATCTTCCATGAAGCAAGGTGACAGCTGGGGCATGCATCAGTGCAGGAGCTCAAGAGCACGCCAGCATCGTCGAGGTCAGGCACAGCCCTTATTATCTAGCAGCCAAACAGAAAATGAAGCTTTTAGTGCTGCCATAAGGACCAACTTTCCCCCCAAACATGCCCCAAAGCTCTACTTTCAGGCTGTTCATGTCACATTTTTCCAGCCTGTATTGAGACAAAGATAGATCTCATCAAGTCTCATGGAGAGTTCCATACTAGGAGTACTGGAAGATCACCGGCAAAAGATTTTATGGGCTAACCCCACACTAGGTTAGGAGGAGGCATTTTTTGTAACTATTTGCATCCCATAATACAGATATGTTTTTTAAGGGGGCAAGTAACAAGATGACTTTGCTGAAAAGTCTTCATTATTTCAGGAATTCAGTCCTCTGCTGTAGTTTTGCCAGAAGTAAAGCTCAGCCCCCAGGAGGAAGCACGTTCCAAAACACTATTAGTACTACAGTGCAGTAGAGGAATTGCCTATTTTAGGATTTTATACAAATATGAAATAATTGAGGAAGCTTTTGGCATGTGCAAGTACTTCCCCAAAAAAAGAGCAGAAATGAAGTGTCCAGCTACACTTTGATGCAAGCCTGCCAGGGCCCTCATTGCCCTTCCTGAGGAAGAAGAGTAATATAGGACTTAGACCCCCATTTGGCAACAGAGTGAAAGCCTTGTTAGCATAAGGCTAGTAACAGGCACACCACTGGGTTAATTTATAAATGTTAAAGCTATTGAAACAGAGTCAAGTAACAGCTCTTTAACATTGTGATACTACTATATTCATAAAACTAATAACTTCTTAGAGTCCAACAGAAAAATACTGTTTGCAGCCCAGTTGTTGCTAGCAGAGCTGTGGCATATTTTCCCTTTTTTTCCAAAGATTATTTTAACTCAGCTATAAACATTTCTGATGGTGATACCTGTGAATACAAGACATGTTAAAATGGTATTGTGCTGCTAAAGGATACAAAAGTTATTTCAGTCACGCCACTGTGTGGGCTGGCCCTCTCTCCATCTCTTCCAAATGCTTTGTTCAGATATAGTCATGGAGATCTGCACTTTTCGTTTCTCAGCATGCAATGGTGCATCTTTGAAATCAATGTGAGCTTTGCCTTTAATTTGCCTCAAAACTTTGCCTTTTGGCAATAAGGCAAAGCAAGTGAGAGAATACTTCTCTGAGCTCCCACTTCACTGCTGGATATCACAACTTACTAAAATAGTTCTAGATAATTGTCTTAGAATTGCCCTTACTAAACTATTTAATGTTAAACTCAACCCTTTTCCCCTGGTAGGTATCAGGAAGTCCTCAATAGGTTTCTTCTTGTTTATCAGCCATGATCTGATATTAAGAGGAACAGAAACTGGGAAAGGCTTCAGCTGAGAAGAAAGAAAATAGAGTAGAAAAAAGGGCTGCTATTAAAGGAAATTGAGAGCTGTACATTGCCTACACCAATTTTCTCCTTTTTTGCCCTTCTAAACTCTAATTTCTCTAATTTTAAATATTTGGATTCTGATGCACTTGTCTGTTTATCCACTGACCTGTTAATATGAACTACATGGAAAATGCTGGTTTAATGTACAGCATTGTGTTTCTCAAAATGAAACCAAACAGCCAAGTTTGCCCATCTTTGCTTTATGGTATCATCTATTTAGCTAATTTTTCTCTTCATGTGACAACAGGCTATTTATGTGTCTCTATCAATCAGTTCTACTACTTGTGGTCTTTTTTTTCATTTCAGCTGAGTTTTTAGATGTGAAAAGTCTTTCTTTGAATCTATTTTCCATTTTATTGAAAGGGGACTTAAATATGAACATCTAGGCATTTTCAAGTATAATTTTGTATATTTTCTTTCCATTCCTGCCTGAAGTCTCCAAAATATTTTAGCCATGCTTTTATGGTATGTGTTGCATGTAATGAAGAAAAGAAGATGAAAGAAGTCAGGAATTTACAAGCCCAGTTGAGCAGACACATCTTAAAGATGTTTTCTATACTATATGATCCCTCCCAGGTATTTTATGGTACCTAGTTACAGCCAGGGTGTCATTGTCTTGAGTGTTGTTCTAGCTTGTACTGGTGCCACACGTTTGGCGAAGGTACAGATCTTGCTCTTGAGCATCTGTGTCTCTGAAATAAAATATAATTTTATCTTTTCATACAATCCTGAATTGAATGAGGTTACTGGATAGAGAGCTTTATTCCCTGTAATTCACTCAGGCAAAGCTTGCTCTGAAGGAGGTGTGATAGTGGACGCAGTTACCGATGCACATGAGGTTTCTATATAAGAATGCTGCATATTTTAGTCTCGATTCTGCGACTCCTGTTTATCTCAGTAGCCCAGGGAGGCATCGTGGCAGCCAGCACTGGGGTTGGCTTCAGCTGTCAGGAGATTTGTGTGGGCACATCATGCTTTGCTTTGGGGATTTTTTTTTTTTTTTTTATTCTGCAGTGAATTGCAATACAGTGCATATTCTTTCCTGGGAGAATTTTATCTATCCTTTCCCAACATATGTCAGGAGCAGAAATCAGTCATGAAAGGACTTAGCAGAACCCACCTGGCATCAGCCACACTAACATCCACGCTTCAGAGCAGTCGCATTAGCAGCTGCCATTGGCAGCGGACAAGCTGCACGAAGGGTGAGTTTCAGTGTAAGCCCTAGAACTAACCAGCAGCTTGCTCCATCACCCTCAGAAGTGTAGCTGCTGTTTTGTTGTTGTTGCTGGTGTTTTCAGAGCAAAAAGGAACAAAAAGGGCCTGAGTCAATTGGCCGCAGCGTTACAAAACATTTGTTTTTCTGGAAATGTTACACTGACAACATCCTGTAGTTTCAGTGAGGCAAACATTTCACTGATTAAAGAAGCACATAGGCAAACAGCCTAGTTAGGTAGTCAGAAACGTTTATGAGACAGAAATCTTTGAAACTGTACCTAAAACATGCACAGATGTTTCCAGCTGGGTAGCATACTCTGGAAACACTCAGGAGACTTATTACTCTCATCTGTAAAAAGACATTTCTCTTTGCTAAGCTACATTGTGGACCCTGCTAAATAGACTAAGGCCTATTAATTTATCAGATACAATCTACCCCTCTCATGCCACCTCTGACTAAAGCCATTCAGGTTTCCAAATACAAAAGTTTGTTTTGGGGCAAGAATATCACTGTATTTTTTGTTTTCCATACTTCTACTGTGAGGAGATAAGAACGGAGCTGAAGAAGAAAGCTGAAGTAATTGGACTGAACTTTATTTCAGACAGCTGAAAAGGAACTTGCTGAAGGTGTTTCAGAGGGAAAGTGCTAGCGGGGATGGATGGAGAATCCAGTGATTCCTGTGACAATCTAGTCTTCATCATCCAAAATACCTGTTTCCTATTTCTCTATGATTTTTTCAAAGTTAACATGAATTAAGCTATTATTTAACTATTACACCTCAGTTACAAATTACTAGACACACAGAGGCACAGTCTTGGAGGTTATGACAGCAGCTCCTTGAGCAGTTGCAGTTAGGGAGAGTCATTTTTTCAGTGCAGGTGAAATTTGTACTCCATCCTTCCCATACAGGCACTTCTGGAGGCTGGGATTGTGTTATCTCTGCTGGAGCTTCTACTGTATTTGAAGCTAACCTGGAAGTCCCTCAGTCTCAGAATAAACCACGTTTCCTGATCTATCAATCATGTTTGGTTCCCTCCTTTAGCCCTTTCAATATTCCTCCTTGATCTCAGACTCCGGAAGTGGACACAGGATACCAAAAGCAACATTAACACAAAACCACCCTCAGCTGTTCTCCGGTACCTAACTCCCAAATTTTGCAAGCGCCTGCTAGGAGCACTCCTGCTTGGGGCTGACTCCTCATGAATAACTGCTGCATTTGGAGAGGTCAGCCAGCATTAAAATAGTCGAATGGGTGCCACATTGCCTTTGTATCACTTTAAATTCTTAATTAAAACATTATGTGTCACTAAGTCACATTTCCTGAACTTTAATTTGCCTTAGAAATCATTAATTGGATACACACCAGTGGGTGGTTATCTTGCTCTCAAGGGGAAGCAATGAGTTGTTAGCTGAACATCTGTCAAAAATAGGTGATGAGAATTCAAGCAGGAAATGATACAACGTATATAGAAAGACTGCAAGGGAAAGAAGGAAGGGACATAGTATTGAACATTGGAAGTATGTGATGAAAATGCAGGAAAGATGCAAAACAATACAATAAAATACATCCTTTCCCTTTTTCCCTTCCAATCTTTCTATGCAAACTTATGTTTTAGTAAGTGATGAGTGAATTGGGCTAAGTCTACAAAACAGGGCAAGATAGACAAATAAGCAATGCATGATAAACTGTAAGAATAGTTGCACCCCATATGATGATACTGGAAAGACAAAGACTAGAAACTGTGACATAAACTAAATATAGGCTCTTAGGAAAGAGATGAGAAGACATGAAAGGGAGGATAGTGCATCCTCTATAAATTGTATCAATGAAATGGATAAAAATACTGTTAAAATTGTACTTTTGACTAAACTACTGACTAAAGCAAAAGAGAAGCTTAGGCTGGACAGTAGTAATAGTCTTAAGAGAGTAAATGCTCATTAAAACACAAAGTTAGTAGTCAGAGTGCTTTTCCTGGTGCTGTGAAAGTGGATACAGGGAGAATATGACTGTGCATGCTGCAGGGTTGTTCAGCTAAGGACACCATGTCAGATCAGATATTAGCACTCTTGGGGGCTTGGCAGTATCATCACCACATCTAAACCCACAAATTGCACATCCTCAGGATGGTTCTGTCCGCAGCGGGAAGCACTGGTGCCCTCAGCTCCCTGGAAGCTGCAGCTCAGACATGGCTCGTGCTGCCTGGCCCCCTCGCCTGCTGTCCGTGCCTGACAGCTGAGGGGCTGGGACCCATTTCCATATTGCCGAGCTAGGCAAAGCCACAGGCCCTCTGAGCACCTGCGTCGTGCTGCTTTCAGGACTTCTTTCTGAAAGAAAGATGCTGAATCTTTATAGTAATCATTGCTCTGCAGCAATTTACAGGCTGCTTTCTTCTTCAAACACCTCCCATCCATCCATACAACCCTGAGCAGCAATTATTGTATATCCACACTACTTGCCTTCTTTCTAAAGGCCTTTCATGGTGCTGCCACCTTCCTCGTCCGGCAGGCCGTCGCCTGCCACCCATGGCCGTACGTGGCCAGCCCAGCAGCTCCCCAGTCAACGTTCAGCCCCCTGGTCTCCAGGCAAGGGAGACTGGTGCAGAGCAGGTGCTCATCTCCTTCAAATGCCTCTCTACGGCCCCTTTCTTGATGTACTTACAAAAAAAAATGAATATTTTCTAAGACCACTGCTTGCAATGCTGCCTCTTTCTCTCTTTGTATTTCTCCGTGTGTTTGCATCCATTTTTCCTGCACTCCAAGCTCTTTGGGAACAGAAACAGCTTTTATATACTGCTACAACAAGTAACACAGAGATGGCCTGGCCCACAGACAGAAATTCCAGGCACTACTGTAATGTGGATAATTAATAATTGCAAGTATCTGTATCAATTACAGACTACACTAACATTTGGAACTTCTGCATTTTGGAATGGGAAAATCTTAAAAGCACTTGCAATCCTGACCTCTAACACTTCTCTGTGGTAAGTATTATCATGCCTGGCTATGACATCAGCTTAAATAATACCGCCAGAAAAAAATTAATTAGTCTGTCAGCGCTTTCATAACTCAGAGCTCCTCTTTATCTTCTTGTAGCTGCAATGTTCAACTTTGCTTTGCTTTTTTTCACTGTTTTAGCGAGTGCGTAAACGTGTGTTGCCAACGATAAACAACCAGTTCAATTGTTAGTTAACCAAATCAGTCGAGCGGGGTAAATCTATTAACGAGCTGGTCATTAAATGAATCACTGACCTATTTCTCAGCAACCCTAGCTAAGAAGCTATAACTGATGACCTATAAAAGCAGCAATGTGTTAAGGAAAATCATTAGCTGCAAAAGCAGTGCAACAATTAGTCACTTCAGCAGCTTTTACCATCTGAACACAAGATTTGCTATTGCCAGCTCCAGATAATTCCCCGGAAATCAAGCTCTGACACTCACTAATGTCTAGGGGAATTACCATGAAGCTGCTAGACAGACAGTAGAATGTATATATCTCTTCTAACACAGTTTATTACTGAAAACTTTTATGCAAGTGTTTACAATAGCTCATGTCTGGAATAGTCCAGAGTCAAACCTGGGACACAGATTCTCCCTGGCTCAGAGGGATGAATTTTGGATCTAGTACTTACTTTTGCAGTGGAACAAACCAAACCTATGGGCCAAATAATCCCTAAGTCGAGGACAGTTGGTATGGTTTAAATCCAGTTCCAAATTCTGAGCCTTGGCTAGGCCCACCGCTGTACAAAAAGCAGATTGAAAATACTTTTTCAAACCTTCCATCTCCCTCTGTAATGCACATCTGGGGCTAGGCAATATGTGAAAACCTGTGAATCTGGTGTGTTATCAAGTGAAAAAAAAACAGCAGTGGGCGGAGAGGAAGTGGTAGCATGGGGAAGTGGTGTAGCCTGTGCCCCGCAGCCTCCAGCCCAGCTGGGGACCACCAAGAGAAGAAAGGAAAATCAGGAGGGGCGAATAGGGGAGACACAAGTTACCAAGCCCCTCACATCCCCTCTGCCCTGAGAGTGCCCACCCCTCACCCTCTGCCAATGTTTGACCATGGCACCGTGGTCCCCTGGCACCAGCCACCACATCCTTGTCTCAGTGGTGCTGGCCCATCTGTCATCCTGCTACACTGGTGTCTAAGCACTTTCCAACTCAACCAAGTGCTTCAAGCAAAAAATGATGAGTTTTCTTCCTCTTCCCTGAAAACTGCCCCAAATACTCAGGTAGAGGCTGGCAAGTGAACCGGTTGTTCTCACATTTGCTGGAAACTACCCTGCTTTGGGGGCTGCCTTTCGGGATCAGAAATGCATGCTATGTCCCACCATGCTGGTGCGAGGGTTAGAGCTTGAAAACCAGGGGGCACTATTGAAATCTGCCCATTCAACCCCTCCTGAAGGCAACCTGAAGTCCCCCACATTAACACATAAAATCAATGATCTTCTGTAGCAGATTCCTGCCTAGATATTTATATGATGATTGTCCCTACGACACTGAATTTAGATGATGGTATTATGGTACGAAATTCAGAAGTTAAAAAAAAAAAAAAAAAAAAAAAGAGGAGTCCAGAAAAAATAGAGAAGCCTTGCAACACACTCATCAAAAACATATAGGTGTTTTGGCTGAAGCAGGGCTTGAAGAGCAACTTTTTTTTTCTTTTGCAATCATTGCTTGCTTGACAGGCCCCGACCGTATTACATCACTTCCTAAAAACAATCAAATAGAGTCCATCTCCTGAAGAAATTTAACTCAGATACACTCAGGCAGGAAACAGGAAATGTAAATGTTCTCATGAACCAGGGAGAAACTAAAAGAGAACATCAAGTCTGATCACTGAAAAGGTAACATGCAAAGCCAAAACTTCATCACGGTGCTTTCTGTCCTCTTCCTCGCTGAAGGATCTGCCGGCAATAGTAAGTAATAATGCACTTCTTACCTTCCAGGGTAGGACTGTGAGACATGTTTTGTGCCTGCAGCTATAGCACTGAGTCGGAGGGCAACACCCTAAAAACTGATCTCTACGAGAAGATTTGTGAAAAGTTGCACTCTGCTTCTTTTAGCTTTATTTACTGACTGTGTTTTCAGCTCTTTGACTTTTGCATAGCTTTGACTTTTTCCCTTAGATATAATCTGGAACAGCAGCAATCAAATCATAAAATTTTTAAATTGGAGGTGTGTAGGGAACCAGAGTTTCGATTCTGGCTCATCAGAAGTTTTTGTTCTGATTTTAATAATTTATTGCATTTTTTTTAATCCTATGGCCATACTATCAGCATTTAATAGCAAAGTTAAAGAATGAGTACTCTTTCCATTCAAAAGCTGGCTGAGTATTTCAACAGTCGCAATGAACTGGAACCTGTTTAACAAAAGAACAGCCAGTTCTGGAGACAAATATTTTGAATTCTCAGCTTCAGAACAAAGTGTTTGGCACTGTGGACTTGGATACATTTGGAAGGGAAGAACTGTAAGTAAAAAAGCCACATGCAGCAAAACGCCGAAGAGTCGGGGTATTGTGGCCGAGGCTCCGAGCCATTTGTGGAGGATCAGTTGTGCCATTTGCATTTTTGAGTAAGCACATAGAACCAGTGACTGAGTGACACAGGCAGCTGGTTTGAGAACACCTTGCAGTGGTGATACTGCCTTCTGGTGTCAAACAAATATCTTCCAAAGTGCCTCAATACACACTGGAAGGGTTTGTGATCATATTGTGAGTGAGAGAGCTCCAGGAAGCGGAGAGAGAGGACTGTCGCTCTCAGTTATTGGTAGGCTTCTCCTATCCAGATTTTAAAAGGCTTTGGGGATTTTTTTTTTCTTCCTTAAAATCAGTACTACAACTCAGCTGTAAAATGAGGCTGCAGGCTCCAGGCTCACTGCAGACCTTATCACAGTCAGGAATCTTGCTTAGCTGTAAGAATGAGCAAAGCAAGTTATAAAATGGTTTGGTCTTGTCTGCATAAAAAAAGTCCTGCTGTGTTACAAACGTAGTAAGAAAGTATGTTCCAAGCTTTGAACATACTTCAGAATCAAACTGATGGGAGGAAAAAATCCCATTAGGAACAGAGACACAATCCTTGCTAGAAATAGCAAGAATTGCCTCAGAGAGAAAGAAAGAGAGGCAAGACATGAGAAATGTGGTTTAGTTAGGTTGCAACTTTCTTAATTCATTTGGGAACTGACAGGAACCCCTTGCGCAGTGTACTGACAACGAGTACTTTCATCACCCTTTCCACATGGTGGAGGGCCACCTCAGTTCCTGGCCCCTCTGTACCTGTTGCCCAGGCTGCTGCAGGGTCCTGCTTGCCCTTCTTTGCGATGGGCATTAAAGGGCTGCACAAAGCAGCAAAATGGTTTCATATACCAGGTGCCCCAATGTATCCCTCCCTGACTTTAGAGGCTTCTTACTGGTAGATCCACTTCTACGTTTTAGTTGATTTTGGAACTGTTCCTCTGAGCAGAGTGGGGGCCCCAAGGGAAGTTCCTGCTTGTGCACCTGGCCCCGAAACGCAGCTGGGGCTTGCTCTTCTTCCAAGGGTGGAAGGGGGAAATTGTCACCATGTCAGTGATTTATGAACCCCCTCCAATTTGGCCAGCCTCTGGGGGAGAGGGGGCGGATCTCACCACCTTTACTCACAAGTCAGCATGGCAGAGCTTTTTTTCCTTTTTGCTCCTGTCCCAAACACAGTTCTCACTTTTAAAGTAGTCCTCTGAAGAAGGTGAGGCAGAAGATCTTGAAGGTCACACTTAAATAGTCTAGAAACTATTTACAAAATAGATCATGAGAGTATGGTTAAATCTTGCAGCTCAGAGTGAAGGCTATATAAAACCCAATTCCAAACCATGCTGGAGCCTTGTAAAATCCTAGCCTTGCTATTTAGCTCAAGATTAGCAGATGGTTTTGTTCCGGCTGCACTACGATTACTCTAAACCGGTAGCTTCAAGGGCATATTTGGGGACTCTGCTTTGGATGCTGGCCCTCTCCCAGCTCCACCCTGAGGTGAGATCTGGGTTTGTGCAAGTCCCTTTCCCCTTCCCTTTTGCCTTACCCTTTATCTTCTCTTCCTCCTTCCTTTCCCTTGGTTTATGCAGGGAGAAAGCCTCTGCTAACAACCAAGGGCCCCTGCCAACTCCAGAGTGATCCCTGCTCTGGGTAACCGGGACTCCTGTGCTGCTGCCATGACTTGCTGCTTAGCCTTGGTGCAACCCTGAAGACCCACTTGTGTGCATGCTGCCCCTCAGAACAAATATTAGGGCAAAAGGCTCCTGCCATATAGACATTTTGCAGGGTATGCTGTCTCCGCTTGTATTCTATAAAGCACATGGGAAACCGTAGTGTTTCTCATGTATGGAGCTATGCAGTGAGAAAATGCTTGAGAAAGAGAGAGAGCAATATGTGTAAGATCTTTAAGTAGAAGAGCTAGGATTTTATTTTTGCTGTGTCTCTATATTATTGTTAAAACTGCCATTCAAAGAAACATTGCTATCAAAGATCTAGGTTTTCAGCAGCCTGTATGAGTAAAGGTAGATTGCAGAGAAGAGCATTTTTGGTCCTAGAAGTAAAGGCTTCTAAGGACCTATTTTTGACCTGTTCCCCTCTAGAGTAGTGAACTCCAAAACTGGTTTGAACTCATTGGAATTGACTGTTATAATTTTCTAGTAAAGCAGCAAAATCAGAAATGCAGATATGCTATATCCTTTCTTTCCACAGCACAGTTCCCTAAAAAGCAGATGAAAAATTTATTTCTTTCAGATACATTCTCTGAAAGAATATATCTCTTTCAGATATACACATTGTATATATTCTCTTCTATTCCTCCATCTTATCCATATATGCAAACTTTTACTGTGTTCTACTCCTGTGCTTCCAGGGGCATCTCAGGAAATCTCTCCCCTATATCAAGCAAGATTGTATATACTGAATTTCAGTCAGTGAACGCAGTAGGGTGTTCCTCAAGAGATTTAATGATTGCTGCTGAGCCTCCAGAGCTTTGAAATCTGTAATTTAAGTGTCCTCCTGAGAGCAAGGAGCACTGGGAGATTTGCATCACAAGTTTCTGAATGCAATGCGGTTGCACAGGTATCACTGATGCACAGCTGGAAGGCCACAAGATTAAACAGATGTAACTACATGTATAATTTGATTTGCAAAACCTTTTGTCCTAGGGGTGATAAATGAAACTAAAAGTCCACAGTTTGACTCTAAGATGCATGATCGAATTTGCAACACTGGCAGTTAAAACAGCATGTAAGCTGAAAGGAAGTATAGTAAGAAAAAAGCTGTTTGCATTGTCTAGAAATAAACTTAAATATTTAAATATTTGCTTCCTGTTTCAAGTTACACCTAGATGACTCTTTCTAAGCACCCCTTTTTAATAGGATCTTGCCTACAGATTAACCATCCTGAAATGTTTGTTTTACTTCATCAGAATAGCATGTATATGTGACAGCTAGCCTCCAGGGTTTTAAGGATTCCTCTTCCAGTCAGGCGGATATTTGGGACCTGCCATAACATGCAGTCCGGGCATGCCCTGACCACTGCAAGGAATGGCACTTCTTAGCTAAACAATAAATGCAAGGAGAGAAACAGAAGAGGAATGAGTCAAGAAAAAGTAGCAATAGTCATACAGACTAAGTGGAGCCATACGGTTTATATGGAAAAGAATGCTACAGAATATAGTAACTTTATGCCAATATACACAGCTTTATAACCTTTCTGTGTTTTGTTACCCTCTCCTGAGTCTTCATTTCACTGTATTTTTATAGCTTATAGGGAAGTTTGAGGAAACAAAAAATTCCCTTTCAAATTAATAATTTTGACTATTCAGTCACTTTAGATCTTGCTTTTCCTCTATTCTGTCCCCTTTTCTTCAGGAGGTAGGAACTACAGTGTAATATGAAAAATTCCCTTCAGAGACTCCAATCCATGAATCTGATGAGAACACAGCAGGCTGAGTGATGATTTTACTGCAGAATCAAACGTGCTGACTGCAAGCTATTTTTCCTTGCCTGACATCCAGCTAAAATCAGAAACCTGTTTGCCTGCTTACTTCATCAAGAAACTCATATCACCATCTCGTTGTGCTACAACACAGGCATCAGAGGAACAAATGCAGCAACAGAAATGTTGTTTTCATCTGTTTGTTTGGAGTCTGGTCTGCAGAGCTGCTCAGTATAGTAACTCCCTTTGTCTCCCTTGAAAGACAGGCTTGGAAGCACCTCCAAAGTTCAGGCAACTTCCATTAGTAATTCGAGCATATTTTATAAGTAGACGATACCAAATAATATCTTATACCATGTATCTGAATACAATGATGTAGCCTTTTTGTAACACCCTTTTCATAAGAATCATAGTATAACCTTCTTTGAGCTGCAGCGAGTGCTTTCTCAATGATGAAAGGGTCAGATTTTGATCCCATGAGGACGAAATCAGTGGTGGAAACCTGAGAACTTTTTAATTTTCAGCTCCAGCTACACACTTAGGCTGTACTCAGCTGCCCATCAGGATGAGACTACCCAAGTGTCAACGCCTCCCTCCTGCTTGGAGGAGGATGGAAAGGAAAGTGGCAGTGTGAGTTGGGCTGAAGCTGTGGTGTGTGTCCATCGGCTCCCCACAGCATGGGGGACAAATCTCCAGCACTCATGGTTTAGACAAAATGGTTTAGACAAAGCACTGATCATGGTTATCATATATGTGTCTGCTTCTTGACTGACATGCACAGAAGACCGAGTGAGGATATCAGAATGAGACCTAAATCATTAGGCTGAGCTCAGCAAGACAGAAGGCATATGCTCTTGCAAGTCAATGAGGTATCCACATTATTAGATTTGACTCCCTGCTGGTTTCACTCCATTGGCCTTGATTTCCTATCCCAAATGAATGTTACCTTGCAGTCAGACCTCTTTTTGAAGGGAGCCAATTAGATCTCTGCAAAATGAAACCCATGCACAGCTGACCAGACAATCCATGATATGAAGGACCCCTGCAAATCTGACTCCCTCTTGGCATGGAGAAAATCCTTGAACAGCATCCCTCAAACTCTCTGACTTTGGGGTGCTCCCCTGCCATGCTCCAAACCTTGCAACATGCAGCTTTCATGTCGCATGCCTGTGCCCAGCTTGGCTGGTGGGGCCAGACGTAGAAATTGTTTCTTGGTGCAGCCCATAAAGCCCACTCAAGTACAGGTCACGGTTTTATCACCATGCAAAACATTGATCTGTAAGCACTAGAAGAGAGCTAGAAGAGTCCCTGTCTGGTATTAATAGACAGGCAGGGTGTCCATCACCAGAGACCTGAGTCTGAGGTTTGAGGTCTGGTCTTCTGAGGTGACAGAAGAGCTGAAGGGAGATGTGCCAAGGCAGCAAGTAAAACACAAGACTTGAGAGCAGTATCCTTGCTGCCCATTGCACAATTGGCTGCCCTTCTGCAGAGGACTATTTAATCCACTGAAAGAGAATATCTTTTCAGAGGAAATCATGTTCAAATGAAAGATGCTGTTTTGTCCATGGAATTATGCAAGGTGGACAAAAATATGTGGTAACAAGGTCACGGTGATTTGTCAATTTTTTTGTCTAGAGAGTAGAAAGGGTAATTCTCTTTCACACAGAGACAAGTGATTTGAAATCTGCTGTATAGCTCAAAACCAGGCAAATACAAAGTAACAGAGACATTGAAAAAAGACTCTCTTGGAAATCAAACACAGCAAATACTCCAACTGAAAGTTTAGTGCTGCAGTTAATGAGATGTGACTGTTGCTTTTGCTTTAAAACCACCTCATGTTTTAGACATTCGAAAAAATCATTTTAGCTCTAATAGTAAATGAAAAATAATCTGTTTTCCCCAAACCCTTTCTCACTCATATTATTTTTAACAATGGGTTTGTCCTTATCAATATATCAAATGAGGCAGATGATAGGTTACAGGAGGAAAATGAAACAAGGTCATAGAAATGATTCTGTGACACTGAGATGGTTTGTCTGCTCTGCCAGCAGTATGGTTAATCATGCAGGGTTCTACTGTGTGGCCATCTATATTGATATCTTGCTACTTTATGAAATAACAGTAGAAACAGAGTTACTGCAAATTCTGGGGACTATAAACTCTCTCTGGAAAGAGAAGTCAAGTGGCCAAAAATAATAATGGAGAGGAGATCTCCCTCCCTTCTTTCCTCATAGGATTAATGAGAGCTACCGTATCATGGGCATGGGTCAAAGAGCACTCGTGCAAGAGGTCACTGCATGCACAGGAGACAGAGATCTTGCTTAGTTCTTGACTGAAGGACCAAATAGAGAATAAAGTGACATTATTAAAGGCTATTGGTATAAAGTGCTTTGCTATTGAAGAATTAACATTTTGATTATTGTATTGCAGTGAAAGAGACTGGTGATCTTTGTAATATTCAAATACTTAATTAAAGTATTAAGCATTATTTATTAAGCATTAAAATCCTTTCTTGGTTTTGGGGAAAGGGTGAAATGATCAGGTGCCTGTATGATAAGTGTGGCATAAAAATCCAGATAAATCACTCCTGCCACAGTCAAGTCATTTTTTCCATTTGAAATTGAGTTTCCTGGAATACAGTCTCATGAGATACTCATCTTCTTTTCAAGAAAAATCTTACAGGAGAAGAGATGCTGCAGAGCAGATTAAGCATGAGATAGCGCTCTAATCCCACTTTTCCTCTCTTGCTTTGTGTCCCTGCAAAGGACAGCTTCCTGTCCTTCTGATTTCTCATTTGTAAATGGGGATGATAACTGCTCATCTCTCAGGGCCATTATGAAGATTAATGTGTTTACAAAAGCATTTAAAATGCTAAGTACTTCTGGTTCCAGTCCTGTGAGATTTGAAATGCCAGCAATGAGGTGCTGAAAACCGTAAGCCCTTGCTAACTCTAGTGGAAACTATGGCTGCCCAGCACTTTACAAGAACAACAAGAATCTTGTTATTGCCAAAGTCATGAAAGCCTGTCCTGCTTTATTCCATAAAATGAGAGCTGTACTGTGCCAGTACTGTATCTGAATGGACAGATAACACAAAAAGTCTTCACTTAATTTAATACTAAGAAAATTATTGGAGGTTTTGCATTTAGAAGCCTACTGGTGTAATTTATCTAAGGATTGATCCCTGCACCCTTGGTAACAACAGAAAATTTGGCATCAGTATGGAATATAGCATCAAGCTAGAATTTAGTGTACTAACACTAGGCTTTAAACTCCATGACAATTAGCAATAACATCTCTTAAAAAATCATTTTACTATGACCAATGTAGCGAATTTTAGCCACTTTTCTTGCCAGAAATCAAAACCTGCTAAATCAAACCAAAACCCAAATCAAGATTCAAAAAATCCACCTTAATATTCACAAAAAATAACCAGCACTGTGTCTTTACTACATGCTCCTTTACCCAGCCTGTAGCACTGAGCAGAGGAGCAGTTACTACATTTGTATGCAATAAAGCCTCTGTGTTATTACCTCTTCCAGTCCATGCAGAAATGGGAGTCAGCAGCTTCTACAGGCTTCACACTTCCCTTCAGCAGCCCTGTTCTTTATTTGCCATACAGTTAAGTGAATTGAACAAATTTGGGCAAGGCACAGAAACTTGGAAATCAGTGAGCTGGAGGAATTGGTGAATGTGGGATAATGGTCTCTGTGAATGGTGCTAACCCTGGAGTAAGGAGGGTGATGGGAGAGGTTGAGGCCATAAGTGCTGAGCCTGAGGAGTGGAGCAGGATGGTATGGTTGACAAATAAGCAAAGACTTTTACAGTGAGAGTAAGACCGGATGCGAACCTGCAGGAAAAACATATGTTTGTGCGAGACAGTTGCGTGCAGACAGACGACACATGCTGATGTTTCCTAGTAAAAGCCAACTGAAAATTCGCAATCTAATTATACATCTACTGCCCAAGATTTCAAATGAGTGTGTATGTGCATTTGCTGGCTTTTTTTTTTCTTTAAACGAGTCAAATGAAATGTAAATATTAGAGCTGTATACTTTGACTCAAAGAGAAAATCAATATAAAACAGAAAATGCTAAATTGTCCTCATATGTTTGGCAGGCTTTGAGAATGAATCTACTGGTTCAGGAGATGGATCGCTACTGTTATCTACCATCACAGTAACACCTCCTTTTGTTGTGCCTACTACATATTCTACAACTGTGGATGACCATGAACACGTTGCTACAAGAGCTCCTGAAAGCAGCTTTGAAACAAAAAGTACAAGTACTGAATTGAATACTACGAGCAATAATGACAGCCTAGAAACAGCAGAACAGTCTATCTTGATATATGTTGTCCCTGTCGTGCTGCTGGTCCTGCTGGTTTTGCTGATCACATTTTTTGTAATACATCATAAAAGGAGAAAGTCTAAACAAGGTAAAATCTATCTTCTCACACATCAGAAGGATATTTTTAGAACACACTCAACATGAAAAAAAAGTTATTTGGAGGACTGGAATGCCACATTTAGGACGTATTTCTCTGGCTTTATTTTTAGGTTTCAGACATAGATAAGAATCTGTTACCCCTGGTGAGCGGTTTCTGCATACTTACTTCTCCTTTAGGCATGAGCTAGTTCTTTTTAGCACCTCCTGCTCACTTTGTACACCCATGGGAGCTGTGGCATCAAGCCCTGGCTCCTGCTGATAATGGAATGAAGATGTAACTGTGTGACTATATAGTTATTCTGTCTTAATATTAATTAATTAATTAATTTATTTATTTATTCTGTTAATAACTTCATGCAAGGTGAATTTAATGCTTCTATTGCCTGTACTATCCACAAGTTAAAGCTGCTTAGTGTTTAATAAAATAAGAACAAGCAAAACCATTTTAAGGGACATTTTTAGAGGGATCCTGTAGGATGTTAGCAGCTATGAAACCACTAGTGAAGATCAAAGCAAATTATTTAGGAATCACATGATCACACTGGCTGCATGCTGCAATAAGAAGAGCAATATTTCAGGAAGCAACGTATATTCTGTTAACAGAGAAATCTGTAAGTCTGAGGTGTTAAGCAATAGAAACCGAACTAAGGTTAACAACACGCAGTTGGTGAGTGAACTCCCAAAATGATCATACCAGGGTCTTTACCGAATGTGAATGCCATTTTAAGTATGTCAGCCTGAAGACAGCAACATATATTTAACATACATTCCCATTTTTCAGGGCATTTTGAGAATGCCCTATCATGCCATATCATGGGGTCACACTCTTAGCAAATGCTCAGTTCACAGATGGATATCTAGTTGCCTGCCTGTTTCTGGATGGCATGAAATGCAGGTGTGCTTTTCAAAGTGCCTTGGGCCTTGCAGGAGCACAACGCTGGGCATCTCTGGCCCTGTACTTATTGCTTGGAGCCAGCATTTTGGGCATCCTTGTGGAGTGCCATACGGTTCATAGCTGTGGGACGGCTCTGCAGCAAGGGAGTGTGCTAGAATGAATGGGAGGCTTCAGCACCCAATTAGCTGCACTGAATTAAAAATAAGTTGATTTAAGGCAGTGTACAGTATGGATACTATATGTAGTTCTTCATTCTTTTTTGAGAGCTGAGGCTTTTTGATCACTTCAAGAATCCCTGGAGGGGAAGTTAATAGCCTGAATAATGGCGGTTACTCTGCTTGTTTACCATCTTTACTTTGTCTGAGGGCCATAACTAGCTTCAAATGCCTTTTTGCATCTGGTTAGTTCAGTATCATTTACTTAACTGAGATCTAAGTTGCCATGCAAGCCTCTCCACTTCTCTCCATAAGAGGCTCCCACAGTCTCTATCCATGACTGCATGTAGTCTGCAGCAAAATGTCCTGGTGTTTCCAGTAAACAATTCCTGCATCAGTGGTTCCTTCTCAGGATGGCACTTTTCTCATTACACCTGTTTTGCTCAGGGAACTATGCCTGTAGTTTCATGCCCACTGTGGTGCTAACAGTCTGCTCACTCCCAGCAAGGTTAAGCTAGTAACAAGCTTCTTTTAGTGTGTTAAAGATTAAGAGTAATAGGCTCCTCTGAAAATTATAAACAGGTTGAGATGGTTTTGCCTTTCATCTAAAAGTTAACTATTATGCTTTTTGAAAATAGAATATTTTTAAGTGACCCTCTTCAAGATTTCCTTGTAATACAGACCCTATGTATATACAAACAGTGTAACTACGAATACCAACTTTTTTCTTTTCCAGATGAGCTGGGAAGCGAAAATGTAAAAAGGTAAAGTTTATGGATATTACTCGTTTTTATGATTCTTCTTCTCCAGCAAGACATCATAATTTTAACTCCTTTATTATCTGGTTTAATTTAACCATACTCTAAACACTCCTACCATTTGCAGTTATTCCAGTAGCTATCTCTAGGGGCTGCTAAAGTGACTATAAGGCAGATCCAAAAAAGTTGACTGAGGTAATCTCATTATTTAGCAAGCAGTGGAAGCATAAGACAGAACATGAGTACTGAAGTTAACATAAGCCAAGGCGAGAGCTGTTCTGCAAGGACTCACCTCCTGTAAGACCTCCCCTGCCTGCTGCAGGCATCCCTGGCTCTGCCACTGTTGAGACACCGCAAGATAGGTATACTATGAGCAAAGGAGATCAATTGTCAGTCTCATCATATGCTTTTACCATCTAGAATAAGCTCTGTGTCTTACTTCCCTTGTTTTTCAAGTTTATCTTTTCACTCTTACATGAGACAGAAAAGATCTTCCAGCTTCCATGGAAATGATTCTTGAGCTTCTGGTAAAACAAGTCGAAAACTGCATGGTTCTTATCTGACTGATAGTTTTTATCACTATCTTTTATTGAGCTCCATCTTGCTAATGAGTGCTGGAAGTTATTAAAATGGTTCATGGGGATAAAAGGGTGTATTTCTGCTAAAAATAGTTTTTTTACCGTATAAGTCTAGGAATGATCAGTAAAGGGAAGAGTAAATGGAGACATTAAAATAAATACAGAGTAACTATAGTTATGACCTTTCCTTTTTAAGTTGCTGCCAATGTCAGTCATAGTTCAGATGAAACTTTAGGCCCTTTGCTTTTATCCTTGGAGCAATTGGACTTCAGCTGTGTATTTCAGTAGGACTGAGATTAACTGTTTCATTTTTCAGCTTTCTATTTACCGTACAGACAATTCTTGAATAGCCACACTGGTACTGTGCTCACAGGTATCCCCAAACTATATTGTCTGAGTCCCTGAACACTTCTGCATGTGATGTTGTACCAAGCCCATGTCATGCTGACCAACAGCACACAGCCAACCTGTTTGCACCTATTTCATTCTTACCCCTTGGGCTGACATATTTTCAGCTTACTAGACCAGGACAACTTTCCTGAAACACAGTCCAAGAACAAGATTAGCAAATTACTACATTATAAGTTTACTGAATTAAGCATTTTGTGTAATGCCTTTTTTTCCCTCCCTTCTCTCAAGTCCTATTTTTGAAGAAGATACACCCTCTGTTATGGAGATAGAAATGGAAGAGCTTGATAAATGGATGAACAGCATGAACAAAAATGGTACATGGTAACCCCTCTACTCCATCATCCCTCTCTTTCTAGCTGAGGTAGATACCATGAATAGAAAATCAATGCAAGGCATTTTGTATATGTGTCACTGGTTTTTCTAAAACATTTTTAGTTGTGTTCTTGACTCTCTGCTACTAAAATAACAGCACAAATGTCAAGGGTAGAATTTTTCAGAGAAGTATTTTAGTTTGTGTGGGAGCTTATTTTTAACATATGATGGAATATCATAAATGTTTTGAGTTTGCAGTAGAAGCTTTTATTAAACACAAGTATAGCTGTGAACAGTATTTATAGTTTTAAAAAGTTTTTAATGCTAAATAGCATTTTATTTGAAGCATCTAGTCCTGTCAGCCTTCAAAACTTCTACAGTTGTGCTCCATATTCTGCTATTGTAGAAGAAACAGCTGTTTACTCATAGGTCAGAATGCTGTTTACTTAAAACTGCTGCCAGGATCCCCTTTCAGGCTTGTCACTACAACTACATCTCTCCTCTTGGTATCCTTCTCCTTCCTTGCCACCTCTCCATCATCAAACACAAGCTTCTTCTCATTGCCAGCACCCTTTGCCACCTATAGCCTCTCTGTCAGGTCAATGAACCAATGGAGCAGTTGGTACCCACTGTAAATACCACCATCAGCATCATCTGCTTCCTCTTAGCTACTTTTAGGCATCTTATATTTTTTCCCTATTGTTCTCCCAGCTGAAATCTCTCAGTTAAAATCTTTAGAGGCCTTACATCCTCCTTCACGGCTCTCCTCAAAAAAGGCACGTCTTCTGGAAGGCACTATTTAAATGAGACCTGATGATGAAATGGTACATGGAAAGCTGTCCTAATAGCTCTTTGTTGGCTAAGAAATGCTGAAATCCTGGTATTTTTTTCAGTGCTAGTCCTTTGCCTTACAGCCACATGGCTCATTTGCCTGACCTCCTAGAGACATTTTGTTTTTCAGGATATAAAACTCTTTGGAGCATTTCTTTACATTAGCACAGTGCTCAACATGATGAGGTTTTGACCTTCTCAATCTGTAAGCACTAGCAGAAAACATGTGCTAAGCAACTAAGTAGTGATATAAAGGCATTAATACAGTACATAGGGAAATAGTGCTGCAAAATGATGTTAAAATTCTGTGGAGAAAAGGGAGTGAACATTTTACATAATGCTTTTTCGGTACTGTTCCCTAAACTGCAGTCCCAAATTCCTGGTGACTTAGTGCTGCAAAAGTGTAGGTGCAACCATAAACAGTGGAAAATTAATAAATAGTCCTCCTCATTGTAGTTTATGGTAAACAGTACTCAAAGCAGTTCATCTGTATGTGTGTACACAAGTAACTGAAATATATGTAATAAAAAAATACTACAATGCCTATCAAAGGACAGAAAGCTTTAAAACACGTAACATCTATGCTACATCAAGTAAACAGATATTACAGCTAAAAGGATGTAGAAAAACATACTGCAGTTTTAAATTCTATAATAGCTGCACCAAAAAGTTGATGTAATTTTGAAACAGAGAAGAATTGCTGAGAGCAACTATTTTCTTGTTTCTGATCCTTTTTTAGCTGAATGTGAATGTCTGCCTACTGTAAAAGAAGAAGAAAAAGAATCAATTGTCAACCCAAGGTACTTTTAATTCACTATATTATTTGAAGAAATATGGTCCATGTCATTACAAATTTTATGTATATAATTATAAAACAGACATTTAATCTAAATTTAAATTTTAAAGGTTTTATATGTAAGGACTTTGATTTCAACTCAAACAAATGATTTGATGCTCTTTTATTTTTACGCTGCCTGTAAATTGCACCCATAAATTATCTTGCAGTTGAAAACCTGTGTGAGACAGACAACCAGATGGCACAGACGGAGTTTCACTAGCTGATCAGATTTTAATCACAGTTTCCTGAGGTGTTAATACAAGTGTTCAGAATAGCTTTCTTGGCACTTGTTACCAACAAGGGCCAACATGAAGGGAAGCACCTAGTTCCCCTATGCCATGAGGTGCCTATATGTCCCTGAGAACCACTGCCAGACGTTTCAGCTGAGGTTTTGGCTTGCTGGACAGTGGCTTGACTGACCCTAGGAGAAAGCCAAAGGATTTTCCTGGTGCCCCCAGTGCAGTGCTTCCCAGGAGCAGGTATTAACTCACAGTCCCATGGAGATTCCAGGGAGGGCATGCTAGTTGGATGCAAAAGCACACTCCTAAGAGCTTGTAAACTTTAAATTTTTCTGTATGGTTTCTTCAGGATTTTGGCCAGAACCCCAGAATCCTGCTCAAATTTTTTTTTTTTTTTTTTTTTTTTTTTTTTTTAACCAAGCCTCCTAGGGTTTCAGCTGGCAGCAAGGGGCTGCATGTCATTTCTATCCATGCAGCTGTGTTTCAGGGATGGGTGAAGCAACTCCTCTCTATGCTAGATTACAATAACAAACAATGAAACCAAGTCGCTGGCCAAGAAAATCCTTTGTGCAGTAGATGCAGGGAATGCAAGCAGCCAAGGATGTGAGCGGGGGCACCTGAGGGAGATGGTGCAGAGAGAGGCACCAGAAGATAGCCTGGTAGGGATGGAGGGAGCAGGGATGGGGGCTTCCAGTGACAGCCAGATGTAAAGCCAGCTCAGCCCTGCCACCAGAGCACCCCTCTGACAAAGCTGTGCTTGTCACTGCAGACCTCTGTAATACCCCATTCCTCTCCTTTTTGACTTTCCTTGCTCAGGAATGGAATAGGAACATTAAATCATCATTGCTAGAGAGTTTATAACTCAGTTTCTCTAAAGCTGTTGTTTCAGGATAGCTTCAGAATATGGCAGCTGTGTTGCCACTATTTGTATTTAAAAGGCTTCCCTTCATGACTGTAAAAAGAGAAATCCTCCTTTTTTAAACAAAAGCTTAGACTCCAGTGGTCCAGATGCAACCAAACCCAGTAATTTTACACTGATATTCTGTAAAAAGACGCTGCATTCAAAGGCCATTCTGGTCTTCCCTTCCAACCTCTAAATGATAACTCACAAGGGGAAAATTGATAAGGATAGATAATTGTAAAATACAGATTTGCTAACTGCACTGCTTGCTGTAATAGGGAGTCTAAGACAAAATGTTCTTGAGCTGTATGTTAACACCAGCAGATATATGTCATACTATAAAGGGCTTTTTAGGTACAAGAGCATCTTCAGCACTATGTTTGCTTTCCAGAACTTAAACAGTGATTTTCAGAAAAATCACATGACCTACTAGTCTGAGTTGTCTTTTTAAATACTGTTCTTGTTAAAGTGCTCTTGTACTTGAATTATGTTAATGTAAGTCAAGAGGCATGGTTTCTATTCCTGTCTGGCAAAAGGCATCTTCGGGCTCGCTGCTACTTCAGATTTCCCATCTGTAAAACAGGGATATTGTTACTTCAAAGTACAATAGTGAGGCTTAAGCCTTGATTCAAGAAGCAACCCCTTTCAGATATGAGTGCTTCAGTCTGAATGAAGATAAATCTCATCTCTTGTGTTTTGTTGCCTTAAAGATATAAATGTTTTTAAAGTTTGGTCCTAAGGTACTGATTATCAGAATGTCTGCTTAAATAGTGTTTATTAGATTTATCTTTAAAATTAGCTTAGAAAAAGAATATTATTTAAATACAAAGTGCAAGATTATTAGGTTCAATTTCAGATTATAGAAGATTGCTTTGTCTGGGAAAATTTATTCTCAAACTAGGTTAATTCCTTTTTAGATGTTATTGATGATGTCTCAAAGCTGTAAACATTTATCTTATTAAATACATTTTTGGGTATTATTTTCATTCTTCATACAAGATGCTAGGGAGGGTTAATCAAGACTCAAACATTTTGAACTATCAATTGATTTTGATAAAATATCATTTTGAAAACATCTCAGAAAAAGCATTTCAATAGTGGCATTTTGACATTTTCAGAATGAATTTCATTCCAAAACTACTTTTCAGAGTAAGTAACTTTTTAATATAAGTTTTAAAAAGACATTAAATACAAGAGCAGCGCAGTGTTGAAATATTTCTAGGTGTTTTCCTCAACTCAAGACTACTTTTTTGAATTTCAATTTGCATGAAATTTTGAAATGTGCTTCATTTCTGAGGGAAAAAGTATTTGAAATTGTGGGATTTCTTGGTAAACAAAAAATTAGTTCCCATTAATTTTGTGATTGAACTTTATCAGACCAAGATGTACTTTCTTTTCTGACCAAACTGTCTTAGTTGAATAAATAATGCTCAAAATAGAACTGCATATAAATAAATAAATCTGCTTCAGCAGCTCTTCTGAGCAAGAAATGCGAAAGATAATGAAGAGAAACAAAGCTATTTTTATAGGAAAAATTCTTACTAATGAGCATGAAGGTCATAGATTTGGGCACATTAGGCAAGATATGACAGTCCTGGCTTTTTTGTTGATGTAGGTCACCTGCCTTGTGCACAAGCCCACTAAGTTTTGTATTACGGGATACATCTTGCTGTTGAAACCTAGTGCTAAAATCCTGCTTTCTCTACAGCAGACAAAACACAGATATCTCACTAGCTTTGCCAGATTTGGGGTTCAGTGCAAGCCTGGATGGGCAGGAGCCAGGCGCAATGGAGGCAGATGAGGACTGGGGCACATGTGGCGCCCACGCAGGAGTGAGATGAATCACTTCCCAGGGGACTTTCGCTACCCTTGCAAGCAAAGGGGCAGCCTGTCCACTTCCCAACATCAGTCTTTGCACTGATGAATACAGTGAAGCAAACCCAGGCCCCATTATGTCACCTGCTGAGGATGTTTGGTTTTCTTTGGGTGTAGCTCAGCATACTCCCACTCCTCCCATCTGAAAAAGTAACTCTTATGGACAATCTGGGTGGGGAAGAAACTGGAACAGAAAGAACTTCCTTCCCAGCCTTCAGAAAGGTACTTAAAAATATGCAAAATATTAAGATTATGATTGACCCTTTAAACTTCGATAGTGGTTTTGAAACAATATAGCATTAGAAATCTTAATTAGTACAGTTATCTAATTTAAAGTCTAAGAATTTCTTTTTACTTGAAGAAGTAAAGCAAAAATCTCCATACTCTTTTTTTTTTTTTTTACCATTGTATAGTTTTTACAACAAGCTATAAACAGAGCTCTAACAATAATTCTGCATGTTTTCCTTTTTGTGCAATGCTGGGTTACAACATACAGCAGCTCTAGTTTTATCACAATCCTATACTGCTTGCAGCCCCTTATCCTAAATATTTTTAACTTTTTTCCAGAGCTTAAAATGTTACACAGTTTCTTCTGTGCAAAAGGCCTCCTCCTTGGTAGAGCTTAAGTGCAAGAAGGTGACATTTTATGGCTCAGCTCTTTGTACTTGCATATTTTGTAAGGCAACACAGCCAGGATCTGTTGGAGCAAAGGTCTTATAAACAGCGTGTATATAGCTGTAATTGTGGTGCTCTGCTAACTCCAGCTAGCAGGGCTTCAAGGGCAGGATGCTTTTTGGGTATCTTTGCCTCTATCTTTGTGGGTAAAGACAGCCAAGATAAGGGAAGCTAGGAATCGAGGCATGTCACTCCCTCACATGGCTCAGCAACAGATGGCTCCAGGATGGAGTTGGATTGGGGCTGGATATAGCCTTTTATGGATATGGATCTGTCATGCATCACAGCCATCATTCCACCCCAGCACTGCAGTAACTGGAGGGGGATCCACCTGCTCAGCCTGAATCCAAGAGCTATCCTGCTCCATGTTACAGAGGTACCAGCTTCAGCTCCAAGGAAAGAGTGTAAGTCCAGAGGAGGACTCTACCATGCTGTCAATGCAGACTGAAATCTAGCTAGCTGATAAAAATGTCACATTTGTAATGCTGATGTGAACAAAACAGATCATTAAGAAAGTGCCAGGGAGCAAATTGTTTAGGCAGAAACCAGAGGGACAAAGCAAAATTTTAGCTGCTATAAGGATAGATTTAATATAAAAATTCCACATGTAAAAACTATCCTAAAGTGTGGGAAGAGGGGCATTTGATTTCTGAGTCCTTGCCTGGGAACAGGAGAAAGCTTGCACTGTACTGTCTCTTTAGACAACAGAAAAATCAGAGCAGCCCTTGCTCACAGTATCTAGCACCACAGCCAGGTTCATTTCATGCCTTGCATGGCTGACACATTTGTTTTCTGCTAACACCTTCTTGCAGACTGAAATGCAGACTGAAAAGAGCATAGATTCTTCTTCTTCTTCTTCTTTTTTTTTTTTTCTGAGCGAGAAGCGACCAAACAACATGACAACATGACACAAGTGTTTTTTCTTTTTCATGTACACACAGTGATGGTGAATCGTGAAGTCAAAACAGCAAAGAACTGGTTAAATGGAAGCAGCACACAAGCTAATGATCCCCCCAGACACTGGATGAACTGGATTTAAATGTAATTCATCTCAAAAGGCCAAAGAAGCAAATTCTTTTGTTGTGCCCTGCTACATACATTCTTCAGAAAGGAAACACCACCAAAGGGGGAAAAAAACATAAAAAAAAAAAAAGGAAAGCGATATAGGAAAGTTAGGGATCTGACTTAAACTCATTCTACAATGAGATTCATCACCTGTAAAGAGAAACCGTTTCTTTTTCCTTTTTTTCCCAAAAGGTTTTCAAAATATTACATATTTCTACATAGTTCTCCAGTGCTGCATAGTGCATCATGTAAAAGCACTCATGTTCCAGGTTTGTTTTTTTCTGTATAAATAGCACCCACAATTCTGGATTGCACTGGTTTAGTGGTTTAAATGAGAAAATTAAGTTCATACCTATGCAATGTTTGTTTTTTAATTTGCTTTTTGACAATGGTGCACTGATTTGCACAGAACTTCTGCTGGTGAAGTAAAAGACTAGGACTGACAGAACAGCTCTGAGGACAAACCAAACAGCTGAACAGCCTCTCTCAAAGGTGTCTCAAGCAAGCAACTGCAGCCAGACGAGGGCACAGTCTTTGTAGCACGCTTTTTGATTTTCAATTAAAGACATTGTAGAAAAGACAATACTATTTCAATTTCCTTTCAATTAATTATCTACACAGATCTGTACTCTGCATTAGCTCTCACCATTTAATCATTCTCTCAAGGCAGTGCTGTTCTCTAATAATAATCTATTTTATGAATATTCAACTCAAATATGATTCTTTTACAAAAAACAGGTTAGAAAATTGAGCAATTCAATACTCACACCAAACATAAGTTTAGATAAATAAATATGTGTTATTCATAACTTATGGCTCAAGATTTTCAGACACAATAAATATACTAAGTTCTTCAGTTTCTGAATATTCAGCTTGTGATCTCTGAAAGATACTGGCTTCTGGAAGTGCACAATCATCTTTAATTTCATTGAAGAAAACCCCAGATTCCTAAGATACCTGATGCTGGGAATATAAATACTGTAACTGCATCCAGTGATTTTAGGTGGCACATTGCTTACGGATGTAGCTTAAATATGGAGCACAAACACAAAATTGGATACTTACCTGTACAAAGTCCCCCCCCCATATTTAAATTACTAAGCTCATATCCTAACATATCCTCTATCCTCCCCTACCATATTTTACCTATCCTCATATCCTATTTAAATATAGAATTTGTACAAACTCAATAGCTATTTAATATGATCAGTTTTGTTTTGCCTGCAAATATTTCACTAATATGTTAAAATGTTCACTGATACATTCATCCTAACTTGGTTAAGAAAAAGCAAATAAACAAAATCCCCAAACCTCGAGGG
This sequence comes from Rhea pennata, assembly GCF_028389875.1. Taxonomy (NCBI): domain Eukaryota; kingdom Metazoa; phylum Chordata; class Aves; order Rheiformes; family Rheidae; genus Rhea; species Rhea pennata. Next base: position 47,053,683 of record NC_084666.1, read on the forward strand.
TGACAATTAATGGTCGCTGGCAGCTGACAAATACAGGGGAGGGTTCAACTTTGTGAATAATTGAGAATCTGTCAGCTCAGAAATGGAAAAGACGTTTATAACTAACAGTTTTCTGAATGTGAATTGACTAATAATTTCTTTAAGGAGTAAAAGAGCTGTTCATTGTTTCCAAACAATTTATTGCAAATACTGGGTTTTATAAATATGAGCGATGGTGATTTAATTTTCCCTGCTTGAATGATTTTTAACTTTGCTCTCTAGAATATTGGTTTCATGTCAGTCAGTAGCAATGCAATGTTTGCAATGACAGTGTCAAGTGGTGACTCTGCCTACGTTGCTTCAGGCTGTTTGGCTCTGCATTCAGAAACTACAGCTTCTCCCTGAAACTTGTCGAGGTAGAGTATGGACATAAAGAAAAAAGACCATTTTTTTGGTCTCTTGAGACTTACCTAGCTCAGCAAGATGACTTAATACAGTGTAACAGTTCTAACATGGTGATCCTTCATTCTGTCCTAGGTCTCCAATAGTGTAAGTAATGCCATAACTCTATCTGCTAGGGCATTTGAGAATAAACTGCACGTCAGGTACATCTTTTACTGTTGATTTTGGATTAAGATAAATGATGGATGGTCCTGCTGTCAACCAAAGTGCTGCATGGATTCAAGTAAATTTCTTATGGAGGTTTAGTTTCACTTTAAAAAAAGGTTTAAGTTTAGCTTGATGGAATATATTTTCTGTAAACACATGTTAGTAAGCATTAATTCTTATTCCAAAATTCATGAGTAATCAATTTCTACATCAAGCTTGAATCAAGATGACTGCTTTATAATTATCAGGGTTATTTCATTTGTCCTTTCTAAAAACTGGCATGCCAGGAAATTTATTTCCATCTCCTGCAACTTTCCAAGTATTTCAAAATACAAAATAGTGGTTTGGACAATTACTTGGCCAATTTTGGATACAAATTATTTGGATCTTCTGCTTTTTAAAAATCCACATTTGAGTTACTGCTGCAAAAGACAGCATTTCATCAAATCCTACCTGTTTTTTTCCCCCAGTGTGAACCAGACCAAATGTTGAATAATTTGCACTGCAGTGTTATTATAAATATTTCTAACAGATTCTTTTAGGTCTGTGCAAATATAATTTTTAGTATTGCTATTTCCTTAAGCATACGTTACATTTTATGTCATTGTCATTCTTTCACTCTAATCGCAGATGGTACTTTTAACCTATGGAGAGGTTCATTTACTCATCTGATAACTTACCTTGTTTCTTGGCTGCCCAATTCACGGCTTTAGTCTCTTTCTTTGACCTTTATTTTTACATTGACTTCTGCATCTGCCAGGCTCAACATCCAGCATTCATTCAGGTTAGGGCTGGCAGATGAAGCTTCTGTGTGATCACTGCCTTGATTACTGTCTCCCGTTGCCCCCATTCGACATTTCTCTCTCCTGCTTATCTGCTTGCCCATTGCACTTTAATTTGTTTTACAATTTTCATCAGGTCCTGGTCCCTTTATATGCACTTTATCTCAAAATTTTAATCATGTAGGTGGATTGGATTACAAGGGACTTAGCCATTTTACTCCTGCATTAGTATAGCCATATCAATGTAATATTTTAGTTAACAAGTATTGACTGTATGCCTTCTGTTGATTCACCTTACTTTGCCTAAATGATTCACACAGTCAGGTCCTCTAACCTACAAAGCAAGGAGTAGGGCAATCAAACAGCAGAGAGCAGACTAGATGCTAGCACTAGATGCCAGCAGGTTTTTGTTTTTTTTTTTTTTTTTCCATGTACTATACTATACACCATTTAGGCCTCTGCTGTATTACCCTTATTGTGAGCCTAATCAGAGCTGACCCATCTCACCATTATTTTGCAACATTTAGTACTGACTGATAATTCAAGTTATTACTCCTCAGTAGGGACTAAGGGAAAAAATGCAAATAAAATATCATTTGCACTCTGTGTTATTCTAAAACATTTAGTAAATGTAATGATCCCTAAGGAACAGTTACCTTCATTTTCGTCAAGTATTTCAGTACTTCTCCAGCATTGCTCAAGACGGTTAGACATCTAATTGACACTGCAAGCAGTTTTTGTCCTGCAGAAGGCAGAAAAAGAAGATCAGCTACTGAGCCAAAGGAAGAATTGTTTGAGAATTACATGGATAGAGAAGGGTAATGAAGAACATACATCTCTCCAACACATAATTTAAAATATCAGTATCTTAGTGAAGAATTTTTCAATAAAGTAGAATAACTGCTCCATGAAGTTACAAACACGAGGTTCCCTAAACTGATGTAATCAGTAATTAATTACTGTGATGGTCCCATACTCAAAAAGCACATCATAACCCTTTCGTTAATCTCAGCAAAGAGAATTTTCTTTTTGTTTCTAGATAGACATAAGACTTGGAGCCATAAATATCTACTTACGTATAAGGTAGAGAAAAGTATAAAGTCAGAAAAAAAAGAACAAATTACTTTGTAACACTAAATCTGATGGAGGACTACAACAAAACTATTATTTACTTTCAGTATATGAAAATGCTGTATGTGCAATTGCTTTATCAAGTATCTCTTTCAAATGATTTTTAATACAAATATTTCAAAGTGGGAATATTGCTTAGCTGTGTATAAGTGATTCGTATTTCAAAGAATTTTTTCTTAATAAAAGCATATAGGAGTTTTCAGTGTCTGCAGGTTCTCTTTTACTCCTAATCCTGCTAAATCTGCTCAGGTCAGCAGGTGTTAATTCCTTGGCTGTTGATGTCAATGCCATGAAAGAAATGTACAGAGATGTATGTGATACGTAGATACATTACTCTCACCAGCAAGTTAAAATTTAGACAGAAAAAGAGCAATTCCATTAGTGCACTAGCCATTCCAAGTTACAGAGCTACTTCGAAACAAATGTTTTGTTGTCAATAAATGAATAAATAAAGGCTGCTTTATTTTGCATTGTATTTTTGTTGGGATAGCCCAGATTGTCTTTATCAATAGTGAAATTCTGGCTCCAATGAAATTAGTGAATACTTTCAGCTGAGGTGGCTATTTATTTTTCAGTTGTAACCATCTTTCTTTAAACAATCAACCACTTTTGGGGCTATTCCTGTTAAGCACCAAAACATGAGTCTCCAAATTGATAAAACTGCTGAAATCATTTTCAGGGGGTTAAAAAAGAAAAAAAGATTTCTAGATAGAGCTTTAGAGAAGATTAATAAAGCAGAACATTACTTTTATCCATTATTATGACAGACGGTTTCATTAGAGGAGAGAAGAATGGCCTGGGGATATCTAGAAAGCTTGAGTCAGTCTTGATTCTATTTAATGCTCTTAATGTTCAACAAATCACAATATGAGAGCATCATAGCAATGCTGGATAGAAGTTAATTCTCTCCCTCTCTCTTGCCTAAAGCTCCCATTGGTAGCAAACGTAAGCCTTGATACAGGCAGTAACCTGTTAAATCTTTATTTCGGGACAACTTTTCTAGCTCTCCAGAACGATGCAAAAGAGGACCAGACTATGGAGTCCAAGGATGTATTTTCATACCTTGACAGTAGGCAGAATGACTCTGTTATCCCTCAGCACTTGCTCTTGCCTGCTCAGCCTCTCACCTGTGCCATTCATGCCCATCTACGTACCCAGCCCACTGACCAGGGTGCTCCTCGGAGGCAAACAAAAAGGAGGCTTGGGGGCTCTGGCTGGTTGAGGGGAGACGAGGTGAGCTGGGAGAGGAGAGTAGGAATTCCCTATACCAGCATTACTGCCCACATACATGGATGTGCATCCTGATCATTAACTCTCTGCTTATGCCTTAGGAAGGTCTTAGTGACTAATTAGTGACTAATTTCAGTGAATATTAATGGAAAGGAAACACTAGTGGATAGGTATGAAATGAGCCATTCTGTGGGCTGCTGTGGCCTGCTGTGCCACTCACGTGAGTGTGCAGCGAGTGGGTACAGGGAACTGGTCTAACCAAAACCCACAAACCTATTCAGGGAATTGGGCCAGCTAAAGCCATCACTTTTTACTCTCTCACCACCTTGTTGCACAGTATCAGCATGGGGCAGGAAGGACCTGAAAGCAGAAGGAGCAGAAGGGTGTGCAGGAGCATGGCAGCCCTCTCTTCCAGAATGTGGTTGCCTCAGGCTTATTTTTAAGCTGGATCAATTCCCTGGCCTGATTTCGAGTGGGTTTCCAAAACTCCAAGCAAACAAACAGACATTGCAGAAGTGGTGGGGACATACATATATATATATATCTATATATATAGCATGCAAGCTGCTATAAAACATGATATAAAACACAGTCTTGAGTCAGGTGGTTTCTGTGATCATAAAGTCATAAACACAGTGTATTTTATGTGTCTGCCGGCACTACTGATATGGTCTGCTGTGTGGAAAGTCATCTTTCTCTAGCAGTGAAAGCTAAAAGCATACCGGAAATACAACACTAACAAGAAGAAAGATTACGAACAAAGCATCACTCTGGGCAGCAAACCACACCTGCTTTCCCCACCAAGGCCCCTTAGAGCTGCAGCACACTGAGACTGTTGTCCAAAATCTGGGTTCTGTCACCCGGTATGCAAGCAACAAATAGACACACAGGGTCGAGATATTTGTTTATTTCATTTCTGTGCAGAAATGGGTGCTAGGTGGTAAATCCACAAAGCTAGCACCCCTTCTTCCCCTCTCATTCTTCATTTATACACGCTTTTCAGGGAGTATTTTATACAAATCTTTCTATTGGTTACAGTTTCATTACATCAGGTAATTGCTCTGCGCTTGCGCTTTCACATTCTTGTTAATTAGCATAGGAAGTGAAGAAGAGGCGGTAACATCATTATCATGTCATTTCCATCTCATTATTCATTTAAGGGTGTGTAGTTTAATATGTTAATAAGCCTTAATGAACCTAAGGTCACTTCTGGGTTATTCTGCTGTTTTGGTCTACCTATCCCTCATGTTCTTCAAAGCGCTGTGGTTTCATCAAGGTTATTTAGCCGGAGCTGCTTATCCTTTGCAGTACTGCTTTTCTCTCTCCCTTGTTCTTGAGTCTTGTTAACTATTCTCACAGTACTTCTCTAACAAGACGACGAGCTAGAAGCTTGGTGATACATTCAAAGCTTGGGGATATTAGTAGCACATTAATACAGTCCAATTTTCACGCTCTTACAGGTTTTTGTTTGGATAATACATTGTTTTTGCTTTATTACCAAGTTTACAATGTGTATTTTTATACCAGACACATACTATAACTTGGGAATTGTCAGGATAATTTTGGCAACTGGAGAAGCAACAATCGCTAATTTGGACACCTGCAAGACACAGGAAGGCATTAGGTATATGAGCCACTGATAAGATTTTGGCACAGAGATGAAGTTTCTCTCCTTCCTCCATTTTTCAAGACATTAGATCTTCTGCACCATTCAGAAAGAAGGGGAATGCAAATATATCTAACTCTTATTAAGCTAATTTTGAAAAGAAATACAGATCAGTAGAAGGGTCCAGACATTTTTTGTCTAATTGGTCTTTCATGAAAAAGATGATTTTGCCAAAGACATACACTTCTAAACACAGATGTTTCAGCAGTTTTAACAACTTCTGTGAAAACATTTCAAGATTGCTGAAAAGCAATTTCTCAATATTTTTCAGGAGAAAGTTTTGAAGAAAAGTATTTTTTCCACCCAGAATGTTAACATCCAGTCCAAAAGTGGAATGAAATGCATTGGTTCGGTTAATACCCCTCTTATCAGTCCAAAATGTACTTATTTTATTTCACAGGACAGATTAATATTTAAGATTCATTCTCTCTAAATGGAGAAAAGAAAGCCTACTGCAAACATATCCACCCAGATATTACTGCTAGAAGTACAAGCACTGAAAACTAAAACTAAAACTGGCATTTGAACTTACCTACTTAATTTTGGGAAGTGACACCTAGCGTATACTACTCTAAGCCATTGTTTTAGGCTGGCCTCCACCATCAGGAAGGCAGTGTTATCTCATTTTTTATTTTCTTTACCACTGATGAGACATATAATGAGATGTATACACTTTTATAACACCTACTCACAGAAAGTAGAAGCTGAAAATTTGCCTTATAATCTCTGATGTTTAACAGATTTGACAGATTTCATGAGTTTACTTGGGATTTGCTTGTTGTAATCTGGCTTCTGTTCTATTCTACAACCTGAAATAAGGAGCAAATGGCATATGTTCTGCTGCTGTCACTGGGATTTACATGACAAGGCATCAAAACAAGCAGGTTTTCCCAGTAGTAGAAGCATTTTTGTCAATTTAAGTAGTTCCATTACACAGTAGTCTATTTTCATTGGCTTTTTACTCTCAGAGGTTCTAACTCTTTTTTTTTTTTTACTGTTGTTGAAGTATTTTGTTTCTTTGACAATAGTTCCACATAATATCTGGGGAAAAAAAAATTAACTATCTCTCCAACCTCTGTAACAAATTCATTCAGGCAGTATATGTGATGCTGACAATAATTTATCTGCCTCAGACCTCTAAGGTGACCATTTGCCATAGATCAGCTTTAACTTCTACTATTCAGTTTACTACAGCTAGATTATAGCTATAAAGTAACATCTACACTTTCCAGATTACAACAAAATAGCTCCTTGTTTGCCTTGCATTGTGTTTTCCTTACGGAATACAGAAACCAGCACTGCAGGAAAAGAAGAAGTGTAAATAAACTACTAAAAACAAGCAGTCCATGCATAGACTGGGATAATATTACCAAAAAGCCCTCATCTAGATTTACTAAATATATACTCAGTCATCGCATTATACTAAACCAATGTGTCTTCCTTTCAATGAGTGGCTGGTAGGCTTGCTGTTTAACCACCTCGAGTAAGAAACGAACACTTTCAGTTCCAGTTACATTGACTGGGATTCTCCCAACTGTACGTTCACTTACGGCACACGCTTTGCTCTGTGTTAAACACATTCAGGTCTAGTTCAAAATGATACGCTGACTGCCACCCCCAGGAGGGAATCTCTATTTGCAATTGCAGAAGTGCTATTATCTCAATTCACTTTAGGCTTTTTATTGAAATACCACATTCCATGCCTAACTGCAAATCACAAGACTGAAACAAGGAACCCTGGGTTTGGGGATAACCTGTCCTGTCAGTACAACAGTTTCCCTTGGCGTATGCCATGGGCATACAGAGGGGCTACGGCTCATCCCAGGGCACACTTGAGAGTCTGTGTCGCTGCCCCTCGGTTTGGCTCTGGATGCTTACAAGCTCGTCGCTCCCCAGCAAAGGGAGAGCAACGTGATCTGGGGAACATTACTGACCGCAGTTATCTGTCTATCACCACCTGGATTTGCTACAGCTGTCAAGCTCCGAGATAACTCATTATGCTGCCGGGATCACCGCTCTAAGGGCAACACTGACCATGGGGCACAGAGTTGTGTTGTTCAGTGCCAGAGCTGGAAGAAAACCGTTCACAAGAGAGGGTCACCCTCGGGCCCAGCGTCTTCAGTAAGAGCATGTGGCTTGGACACCCACGGCATGTAAGAGTGGTATGACCCTCATTCAGTTCTAGTTGGTACTGGCAGTATAACTTTTCAGTCTTACGCAACACTTGCCATGCAGACCAGTCCAAACTTACTGAAGCACTGCAAATTAAAATTACAGTCTGTATTTCAACTGTTTTCTCATAATTAAACCAGACCACATGGCCCTAATTGTTTAAAAACAGCATTTACTTTCCCAAGGATTACATGATTTTAAATAAATCTTAAGTGTGTTTTGCAGCAAAGTAGGGGCTGTTCAAGAAAGTAAAAGCAAAAAAAAAATATATTATTTTTTTGAGAATAGCTATGAGCATATTCCTTAAGAAGTATGTGTTTTCCCTACCTGCTGGGCTGCACAGCATTTGTATACAAAAGAATACAGACCTAAGAGTGGGTTAATCTGAGAGCTAGTTTCTTTGAGTCACTACATAGCAGGACTTTTCAAGGGTTTAATGCTTTATCCACAAATTGCAAAGAGGAAAAACAGAACTGAGGGAGACAGCAAACTGGAAACCTTTTCTGAAGACTGAAGATTGATCCAGTGTTTGAATGACAATGCTGTACGGGTATGTGCAAAGAGCACTACTGTCTGTGGAGTAGTGACTGTCAGAGTACACAGATAAAAGGGGTAACCAGGGAGAAATAACTGGATAGATATAAAATAAAGAGCCTCTAACCCTAGAGGAAAAACAAGGATTTATGTTCTTGGGTTCACAGAAGGGATTTATTTTTAGAAAACACACAAACAATGAAAGGCCTCTTTGCTGTAATTAAAATACTTAAGATTAAACATACTCCTAGCACTTAATTTAACCACGGATAATTCTCTTCACTTTTTATAGTATTATAACAGTTTTGTTGGAAATTTTCAAAACACACTAATAGCAAAACATGTCAACTTGTAAAAAGATCACAGTCAAAAGATAGATCCTTGTGTTACCTAGCTTGAGCCAAATTGCTGAACTGAAAGCAAAAACCAGAAAGAGGCATGAATTGAAGTATTATACTTGTGCATTCCAGGAGCACTGGAAGAGCTGGGATCTGGGGGGAGAAGACTTGTAGCTCTAGCACTAAGTAGAATAAACTAGTTCCTTTTGTTTTATTTATTTTGCAATGATTGCATCTATTCTGTGATGCAACATGAGCCACATGAGACTCGAGTTAATATCATTTATTAAGATATTGTCATGAAACAACACCAGCCCTAAACTACTCCTTCAGGTTTTGATCAAATTTAATTTTATTTATTAAATTAAAAATTAGGTTTAATACTCCCATACATTAGACCTCAGAATTTGTTTACACCGCTTCATGCCAAAGCTTCAAATGTATTAAAGGGGAAGTTCATTGCTTTTTATTTATAATTATCTGTGACAAGAAAGATCTTAGACAAGAGCAGAAGAGAGTGGGAAATGATCAACTCATCCTCTGTTTATACAGCTACTACAAAGAGGCATGTGATGGTTTTGGATTCAGTCCAACTACCATTCATCTCTGTAGGCATTTTTCTACTGACTCTAACAGGAATATCACGAAGCTCTTCTCAATCTTCAGATAACTCAGGTGAACATAGGCTGTGTCTCTCAGTCTACAAAGATGCCAAAGTGGCTCCTAATGACTAATAAACTATCAAGTGACAGACAAGAGAAAATAATTGCTGAGATACGACATTATTGTTCTTATCTAAATAACTTTACATGTAGCCTCAGTGATTCATGTTTTTTTCCCTTATGCCATTAACTATCAGCTGGTAAAATAAACTAATAACATTTGTGTGGTTGTAGGAAACTTACTTAGACAAAAATCAAAAAAAAAGTATTCCTTAAAATTAATAACATTTGACACTTAAGTTATGCCAGCTCTGGAGCCATGTCGTTACCTGGTGTGACTCCCAAACACTGAGCAATGTGCCCAGCAGCAAACGCCTCATCTCCTCCTTGCACCAGGCAAAGACACTCCTGGGCCTCAGCAGCTCTGGGGGACTTCAGCAACTGCCTCCACACCAGAATAAATCCATATTGTCCATCCATGCCACTCCTCAAGCTCTGTCTCTACAGCAGTGTGGCAAATACCACTTGACAATAAACAAGTCTTGGCAGATCCCCTCCACAGCTTGCTGAATCCTGTCTCTATATCCGCTATTTATTAAACCTTGTGAAGGCATGGAGCAGTGGCAATTTTGTCCCCATAGACCACACACTGGTTGAAGATTACTGCTTTATTATTAGGGTTGGAAATCTACTGCTTTACTGTTAAGGTATTTTCTACATTACACTGTTGATCTGAATCACAGCAATTTGATTTTACAACCATCAGCTTTTTGACCTATCCAGTACCTATGTTTTCTGCAGTCTATTCAAAATACTGCAGCCAAAAATAGAAATCTGCTGATTTCTTCCTTGCTTCTAGGCATCCTTTTCAGAGTTTTGACTACATTCATCCACACAGGCATCTTATTTCCAGTGGCTCACCCTTGTTTTAGCCTGCACACCAAATTTCTGTTTTTATTTTCTCTACTTCTTGCATGCAGCTCTGTGCCTTATTTTCTGATGTTTCTCTGCCCTCCTTCTTAATACAATCTATAGGTCCTTGATCCTATACAGACATGTCTTCCCTCCCTCCTCATCAAAAATCACTTTCCCCATAATCCTTCCAGCAGTAAACTTTAATCTTTTTCAAATTAATATGGAAGAATACACATATATCATTTTTACTCTAAGTCTGCACATTCTTGAATTTATATGTAAGATATGTTTTACATTTGGACACAAAGCTGAAATTAAAAATACTAAAACAAATGACTTGCATCCTCCCATCCGTTCTACTGCATTCATAGAAGTTATTCCATTACCACATTAATATCTCAGTCCTTGGTCCCTGTCTTTGGCTGCCTGAAAAATAACAATAATAATAATAACAATAATAATAATAACAACAAGTTCCTCCTGGCAAAATTTGCTGCTCTGTTTTTCTTCACCTATGTACTCCATACAGGAGTCATATAGGACTGCAATACAGAGCCTGGGCTGTCTCTCCTGGCAGCAGTAGCTAACCTAGAGCAGGCCTGACTTGGTGCCAGGTTATAACAGGCCCTGGTTTTACTCCTGCTAGGTTCAGACTGGGGAGAAGTAGAAATAGGCTTAAAGCTACTTTTGTCTCCACACAGATAAAAAAGATTGCAATGGCTATACACCTGCAAGTTCAATGATTTACTTTTTCTGAGGCAGGCTTACAGAGCTGGAGGTAATGGAGGAATTACCACCCCACGGTGGCTCCCCCAAGCCAGGCTCCTCTCCCCTAGCTGCAGTATGGCGGTTCCCCTGGTACGACCCAGGCCTGCCAGGCAGCCAGGGTGGGCTGCTACACGGCTCACAGAGATTTACATGTCTCCTCTCACCTGACTGCTGCAGCATCAGGCATCTGATGCTGTGAACTAGTGATGTGATTAGCACCTAGCAGCACATTAGCTACAAAGAATGGCAGCGATAACATTTAGACATAACAGTAGCCACATCAGCTTCTGAAAGACAGAGCTGCTGGACGTTTGTAAGCAGAGGAGGTCAGAAAATGATTTTCACAGGCAGGATTTTCAAATGTGTTTAGGCTCATATTCATTATTAATTCTGTGATACAGCCAACAGGATTGTTCTTCTTTTCCTGCTTAATATATACATTCTCAGTCCTAAGATCATGCCTAAACCTGTGTGCTTTAGGTAGTGGCAAATGTGTTTACCTGTACAGTTGAAGTCAGGTTCATACAAGAGAAATAGGAAAAAAAAAAAAAAAAAAAAAAGGAAGGAAGGAAGGAAGGAAGGAAGGAAGAAAAAGAAAGAAAAAGCTAGTCTCACTGGATACGCACCCAGAAGAAAGCATGCAAGAGTCAGCACGGCGTAACAGCCCAGCAGAACAGGCAGGGAAAGAACCCAGCAAGAACCAAGGAATCCAGCTGCTTTGTTCCTATTTTTGTCTCATGGCTTTTTTAAGTAAACTACAGAAACCATCTGACTTAGAAATCCCCCTTCTCCCACACATTCTCTTTTTCATTCACTCATTCAAGGACTTTGCAACTTTGGGACTACCGCATCAATGTTTTTCTCTGTCCCCTCCCTCCACATTGCTGTAATGACTCCATGTTCCTCTTGTTTTAGCAACAGATCCAACAAGACAGCTGATAAACTCTTCCCCTTGACCTATACTAATTGCTATGGTTTATTCTTTATCAATTTTTTTTTTTAAGAATATTCTTCATTTTGTGTGTCAGGTGTACGGCTTATATGACAAAAACAATATATGAAAGATTTTGGGCAGATGACTGGATGACATGCAGAAGTATGCTCTGAGTGCCCTCATGCCAGAATGAAATATGCCTAATATAATCTTCCAATTAATATGAAAAAGACTGGCATTTAATATATTTTCCCTAATAAAAACAAAAAAATAGACTCTATTGTTTATATAATTGAGGAAACCTGAGAAGTATCAGATAAAGAATATTGGGTTTTAAAGAAGCTTCAAAAAACATACATAATTGTAAAAGGATGGCTAGTATAAAACAAGATGTTGCCTCGTTAAATAGTTTCTTCATTCCATTAAAAAGCACTGAAATTAGATGACATCTACACATCATGATAGCTTTATTATATTTAGATTGACGTAGTTTCCCGTGATGGATATGAAGAAGAAACCAAGCAGAACAGTTACTAATTTTACTGTGAAAGAAAAAAACGGAATACAGTAATTTTGAATTGTCTTGTTTTGAAAGTGACCACCAGAGAAAGAAAAAAGTGCTTCTGTTTGCAGAATAGCTGTGCAATACCTATTTGCAAGAAGCTGTTCAACCTTCCAATTCCTGTAAGTGTTCTTTTAGTACTAGATATACCTACAGCTCAGAAGTGTTTCATTTGGGTGCCATTACATGAAAATGTTTCTACATAGACACACACTATGCTAGGCCTGTAACTTTATAAGTGTGAATCTACCTCAGTGAAGAATAATTTATATGAAAACAATATTATGCTTTAAGTGTTATTTCACTATGTGACACATTCCAATCAAAATTGCTCACACATACCTACACAGGGAAATTTCTTACTATAGATGGTTCTTGAATTTATAGCCTAGATTAAAAGATTCAGCAGCTGAAAACTGCTACAAATCCAAAGCAGAAATAAGAAACAGCACATTTCTAATAACAAGGATAATTAACCTAGGAGCATAATACATTCCTTACTCTAAGGCTGCTTCTGAATAATCTCCTTTTTCCTCCATTGACACAAGAACTTTGAGCTACCATCAGCAGTTAGCCAAGGCAGAGATGCTTGCTAGTTCACAAATGCTTAGAAAAGTTTCTAGCATCCCTAAGATCCTGTAGTTATGAAGATGGTTCCCCTGTACTGTCTTCAACTCACTTGAGAAAGAGCCTCTGTTTTCCCAGGACACATTAGCACAAGTGAAAATTCAATATTTGGGAGTGGTAGGCCAACTTAATTCCTTGTCCCCAGTTTATCTTTAGAATATCTAGAAGTCAGCAGATTTTAAAAAGAGGAGTTTGTCCTGAACTAGATTTTTTGAGTCTATGTTTTCCAAACTTCAGGTCCCTCAGCACACTTCACTCTGGATTAAAATGTGCAGTGAACCTCGCTGAGGCACCCCAGTATCACCAAGTTGCCATCCCACAAACAGCCAGTGGGCTGTACTCTGGCACATCCCACGCCATAGCTCCTCAGAGCAGCTCATTCTCATCAGGCAATCAAAACTGGCAACCCTTCACAACCAGGCAACACTTATGGGCCCGCACGGCAGCACGCTCCCACTGCATTTCTTACACACTCTTTTCGAAGGAGGGCTATAAATGGTTTTACACAGTTCCCCTCTACACTAAGGAGAATTTCATCTTTGCTTCTCTAGCCAGAGACCCCTGACTGAATGTGCACCTGAGCATTTCCAGACCTGACAGCAGGCAGAAGAAAATGCCTGAATTTGAACCCATATCAGTGCTTCCTGCCAAAGTGTTTTAACTGAAGCATCAAACTGATGTTAGAAGTTCTGGTTGTGTAGTTTGTTTACTACAGTGATATTACTTTACAACCCTCCCCCCAAACACACACACACACAAATCAGTTTGAAGTGTCTTTCTTGTTTTTATAGTACTGAAATATTCCTTCCAGTTATTTCCTAGCCTTCAGCAGTTCTGTTTTTTTATATATATATTTTTGCTGCATGCAGTTGCTCCTCAGTTACCATGACACCCACTAATGTGCAAAAGACTAGCGCCTAAGAACAGAAAACAGTCAAGTTGCATGAGAAGATGGACAAGTTGTCAAGCAGGTAAGGCAGAAGAGCATACAGATGTTCCTCAGCTGATGTAAACCAGTGTAGCTCCACTGAAGTCAGAATTATAAATCTCTCTCTATGCCTCAGTAAATATCTTCAAGGGATCAAAGAGCCTTACCTGCAACTTGCAGTGCTGGAACAAATGTTTTGCTACAGATGCTTTCTAGCCTGCACGGAATGATTTCAGGCAACATAAATCAGAGTGCAATTGATCCTGGGTTTACAACTTAAAACTACCCTTTTTTCCCTCCTCCTTTTTCTATGCCTGACACACTGAAACCTTAAAGTACCTGATTTCAAGCAATACCAAGCAGCTAGAAACATTTAGGAGCAATAACAAATAATAATTCCACACTGTTGCCATTTGTCTTGTTTTAAGCCTAGTCATTGCTCTGAAGCACTGGTGAGCTAGTTGACAACATGTTTGTTGCCTGCTGTTCCAGTTTTTGCTTTTTGGTTTCCCTTTTGTTGCATTACACACTGCCTGACTCCTAAAGAATTAGAAGTCTTGGAAGAACAGTCCAGAAACCCCCCATACTAGAGCAAGCTGACAGAAACACTCAGCATAGAGATATGTCTGATTTCATATTCAGCTCTTTGTGAGACTAATACAAAACAGGCCAGTTAAAACCTACTCCAAGAATACAGGAGAAAAAATTTTTTGGTAAACCTCTGCATTCACACCTAATGGCTACTTCCTAATCCAACATACTGTTATATTAAGAGCCCTCTCTGAGACATCTGTTGTGTCCAGGCACCATCCAAGGTCAATGGGCCCAACCAGTGGTTGTGGCACAAATGTCAGCAGGTCCATATAAAACCATTACTGAGGGTCCAGTCAGCCCAAGGCTTCATTATGCATGTCGCACCTTGGAGTCACTGCTGCAGGCCCGAGCATCATGCTACCCATTTCCTCAGGTAGGAGCCCTCATGGAATGAGCTTTCATTTTCTTTCCATGCTTGTCTCTAATCTCAAGCCAGGAGCGCCAACCACAGATCACAAGGACCCAGGAAAAGGAAGTTACTGCTTGAAGCGTAAGCGTAAGAGCACCATACCAAGGCAAATTGGGGTGAATGAAGTCAGTCCAGGTAAGACCCTGGCACACAGTGAAACATTTCTTGGGCTAGGCTGAATTGCTCCCAAGAGCTAAGACGTAAGGACTGTTAGTACAGGTGGTTGCTAGTGGGTTCAGGCGAAAGAAAATTTGAAGGACAGGCTTTGCTGTCACTGTAGATACAGTACAGCCTCACTTAGATTTTAGGCACCTGAATTCTTTAGGGCTCTGGCTTTTAACATCTAGGATTATAGAGGAAGTTTGTTGCTGATGAGGAAGTAGAGACTGAGAGAGATTTCAAGCACTCAGTGTTGTCAAATACTATTTTTCTTTGCATTCAGTTTGGTAGAAATCTTCTTTTATTTTCCTTAATACAACCTGAAAGGCAGACTTGGCTGACATTCCAGTGCTGGTCTTCACTTAAACAGAGACTACTAATTATGGCTGTTAGAAATCAGATTTAAGTAATGAAATTCATATCACAGGGGAGTTATTCTGAAACAGAATTTACGACTCCATCAGAGGAAGTCTAATGCATTAACCCACTAGGCTTCTGATATTACAATTGTCATAGATATATCTTAATGAAACATACAGTAGTTACTTTTCACAAAAAATGATAGACAAGATTGTAATCTATTTTGGGCAATGCAAGACTGATGAGGAAAAAAATTCAGTAGGAAAATACGTCATTAAGCAATTTGTTCTTCAAGTTCAGTATCTTGACACTGCCCATGACAAGTACATACTGCTTCAAAGAGCAAATCCTCCTACATTATATCTAGATTCTATGTATATATAACGTCAAAAAATCCTGTTGGTTCCTTAGTTATTGTAAAGCATTGGATTTAATCATCCAACTACAAACTTAATGCAGTTACCTAAAAATTCCAGCTTATTCTATACATATTAAATAATTATCATCTTCTATTATCCAACAGGATTTTAAAAGAGGACTATTTCTGCTGTAACATTTTAAACAGAAGAATATTCATAGCTCTTCCATCATAGTGCTGCACACTAAAGTTGAGTTCTGCAACCAATTTGATGAACTCCTCTGTAATCCTCAGCATGTTACTCGCATATAGCATTCACAGAATTTTACTTAATAGGGAGAGATGAGACAAAGAAAGTGAATAATATGTTTTTTGTTAATGTTAGACTTTCAAGAACTAAAGTAACAAATTTCAGAAATAACTGAATACTTATGAAATCAATATGTAATTCAGCATTTATTAGAAGACCTTCTTGAAAATACAACACAAAAAAGCAGCTAGCACTATGTATGACTAAAAGCATGGCAAGAAATGTGGAGGTAAAACTAAAACTCAGGTCCAAAGTATATCATTGTTCAAAACAAATTTGAATTTCATGGCACAAACCTCCTCCCACCACCAAAGACACTCAGCCCTGAATATCAAGTGCATATGGAAGTCAGCTATGCTTAAAATCCAAATGACAAGCAGGAGAAAATGAACCATGTTTGACAGCTTCCTTTGTGCTGTAAAGCAAAAATTCTGAAATATCTGGTCTTCTGCATTAGAAGATTAAGCCATATCTGTCTTGGAAAGCTTTATGGCAGCAGTGAGACAGGTAAGTTTTTGATGACACCATACGAAAATTTGATTGCCCTTTTATTTAGATAGGTGACATCCTGGTCCTGTTAAGGTCAATGTGACTTCTGCCAACTGTTCAGGAACCTCTATTTTATGTTTGCTTTAACGATAATTTAACAGAAATGACTGAAGTTTTTGAGAGACTATCTGAAACACGAACTCTCAAAATGCTAGCTTTGATAAGAGTCTGGATTTCAGAAGTTCCCACTTCCTTGGCCACTCATTGCCCCCTGGCCTCAGTGTACCACCTCCCAGTGGTGTTCCCATAGTTAATTGTAGTGCAACACTGTAGAAAAAAGGTTGAGATAGCTGATGAAACTCAAAAATAATCCTCCTATAAAGAAGTTATTTCTGATTTGTTTTTTGCATATGCTCTACAAAGCACTATTATTGCAGTCATGGAGGGGGCCAAGGCTCTGTGGCATGGATGTTAGAGGGAGCGGCGGGTAATGCTTGGAGCTGCTGTGAGCCCCAGAGCCAGCGTACCATGAAGCTGCAGCTTGACATTCAGCACCCTGCCCACTGCAAGTGTATGGGGGAAAGCCCAGCTTGTGTTTCTGAAGTCTCTGCCAAGTCAGTGGGCAAAACTAAGGAAGATCTGATTTTTTATAAGGAGATCCCAAGCAGGTTCTAGGATCACAGCACATTTTTAAGACTTATCATTTCTTGAGTAAAAAGCCAAATCCCCAGCAACTGTTTGGACCTTTTCACAGTGGTTAACTTGGCAGATCAGATAGTAAAATGATGGCTTTTTTATTGATAGTAGCATTAACAAAACTCTGGAAGGCCACAGCCTTGTCTAGCAACAGTTGCTAGGTAGCATAAGGTTTTTGTATGCAGTATCGTTAACACAACAAATTGGAGGCTTACGGATGGTTCCTGCTGCAACCAGGCTAGCCTGGGGAAGGGAGCAACACAGTCTGCTGGGGTATGCCTCGCCAGGGTCTGCATGCTGAGCCTAAGTGAACATCATTTTCTCTATCATTTTTATGCAGCAGGTTTTTTTTCCTAACCAACATATATATATATGTATATGCTGCTAAACTGGGCTTTATTGCAGTACACGCAGCATTAGGAACTACCGTGAATGTTTTCTCAGCTCTAGCAACTGTTTTCAGTTTTGTGTCAATTAGGCATGCTCCCAGGAGGCCTGATAGGCATAATGCTGAACAAGTTTGCAAAGTTTGAGAATTATCTATACTGGGGCTCTCAGCACCATTAATATTCATGCAACTCATCTAGGATCTTGAGGTTTCCTGCTGAATTAGGATAAGTTTTACTGCATAGTAGCCTTTTGAGCAGTACTGAAAATGATAATTGAGGAGACTTTCTGACTGAGGCATTTTTGTCTGTTTAGTTGTTTTCTAGTACTGCTTATGCGAAGGGCTACTTTTTTGCAAAATAACATGTGTAGGCTCATTGCTTTGCTTAATAGAAACTACGAAAGAACTATAACTCTGACCATAGCTGTAGAAGGTATATTGTGTTATGTTGCTTTTGTTCAAGCTTATTACATGGTTCAAATCCATTATACTCGCTAAGCTACAATAAATATTTGACCTATGAGTGCTAGAAGGGAACTGATTCTTATTCCCTCCTCCCCAGTTACATAACTCTGAATGACAAGCTACTTAATCTTGGTAATACTTAACAACCTCTGATTATGGCAGTTAATATTACCCAAAAGAATACCAGCTTCTAGTCAAGAAAACTGTGGTAACATCTTGCTAATGAGAACCTTATTTAAAGATACTCTGGCTAACAGTTCAATTCCCATTAACTAATTCTTTTTTTTTAAATAAATTTTGCTTATATAATGTCAGGATTAGTAAGAAGGTCCAAAGGTATACGAATCCTGCACATTCTTCAGAATGTACAGCTTTGCCAGCTTTGGCAATTCCTCCGAACATCCTGAAATTGCCTTCAGCTCTCCTACTTGGGCAGCTAGGTCTATCTTTTACTGCTAATAAGCAACTGCTTTCAGGCTGGTTTCTTTTACTAAAACTTTTAAAGCACTTTTCTTTACAATATATAGTCCACACAAAACAAAAGCACTGTCTCTGAAAGTGATGAGGACCCTAGGGTATAAAAAATCTACTGGTTTCTTTTCCAGGTTTTTTTGGCTATTGTATTTCAAGACCATTTTTCCTGCTGATGCTTGGAGATCTCTGACTCTTCTCTTCTGAAAAGGATTGATTGATGAATCTGAAAAAGATTTATAATGTCGATTGTTTCTTTTCTTCCCTGCACTGGGATGTTTTGTAGGATATTTGTCACCTGCTTACAGCAGAAGTATGCTATGAAGAAACAATCAGACTGCAGCAGCCTGTTTGGCTCCTGAAGTAACATCTATTTGTTCTGACTTTGAAAAAGCAAGTTTGGGAATTTTCTCTGTGAAGATGGGCTCTTGGACACAAATATTTTGAATCTTAAATTTTATATAATTACCATTGAGATGTAGATTTGAAATTCATTTAAGTTCTGAAATAATTTGCCTCTGTTATGGCTCTGGGGGATATTCAACACTAAGATCAATCTGCAGTAGGAAAGAGCAATGTTACTGAAAATAAATTTCCACAGCAGTTCCCTATGAACTGTTGTTTAATTGTATTGTAAACGGTTTAAATATTACAACTCTGACTCAATTACATTCAATACTGGTGGAAACCTTATTAGGATTTGCTCCCACCAAACCTGCTTTGCTTACTGTGACAGTTAAACTACCATGACTAAATATAGATTACAAAAGAAAGGTTCCTTCACTTTCAACTTCAAGTACATACTTAGACAAGTACTATAAATAGGCTGTTGTTTTGTAAACTAGTGCTCTTCAGAGCCACAGAATAGATGCTCTCCCATGGGAATTTTCTGTGTTCCCTCTGTGGCTTCTATGGAAACGAGCAACTGCTGTTAGATATCTAAACCCTCTTTTTATTACTATTAATTTCAGGGCCAATGAAAGCAAGATATTGACAAAGCTTGCTAGTAATGAGCTGTTAAAGAAGGCTGGACTGGGGGTGTCTAGAGTTTGGCCATAAGCTGTGGACTAGCACCTAGCTGCTAAAGTTTTGGGCCATAAGCAGCCCCAGAGCCAGTTCAAGCCAAGTTACAACTGACAGCAGAAGCTAGAAAAGGACCCACCTGGGGACAATGAGGGGAACCAATGAGCAAAAGGAAGACCTCAGATCATAATGTTATGATGGGTCTGAACCATCGCATGAGAGCGGGAACTCAGACTGTACGGGTGTCATTGTCAGGGATTTTTTGTTTGGGATCCCTCTCCAGAGGCACCCAGCTCAAGCTCTAATCACTGTACATGTCCCATTGAAATTTACTTCACTTTGATTTGGCTTCGAACTTCTGTCTCAGTGGGAACCTAGGGTCAGATCCTGTTATAGTGGCTGGTAAGCCCCATTTTTCAGACATGCAGACAAGTTTCCCTATGTAGTTCTGCCATTACATTGATCTGTAATACCCTTCTTACTTCTATCCTGGCTTCTCCAGGGTACAGTTAATTTTAAACAAGGTTATAGTACTGTTTTAATTCTACTATATTCATGGTCTTGGTGGACCTGACAAGCCTTGTCTGTGCTCTGATGCTGTTTTGGAAAACGTTCAGAAATCTGTTCATTTGAATGCATGAACAGGTGTGTTAATAATAGGGGTGAAGTTAAATACCTGCTTGTGAGGTATCCAAAACTGGGGACCCGAGTCTGCAATGTTGTACAGATCAGGTAAAACTTGGGATCTGTTCTAAATATTTCACAAATCCACCGTTTTTATTTAAAGCTCTGTCTTTTAAGGTACAATTTTGCATGCAGAGTTTAGCAACAGTATAAAGAAAAAATCCAGCAACCCTCTTGTAGGATAAACCAGTCTACATATCAGTATGTAACACACTTATGCAAACTAGTTTTAACTAGAATTATATTTGCATTAAGCTATAGCCAGACATGCTAAGATAACTAACTGTATGATTAAACCTAGCATATTTATACAAACAAACCTTAGCTAGCCTTCTCACTGACTGCACTGTTTCTCTTATAAGTAGCTATTAAAAAACTGAGACACTTTCCTGACTCAGACTAAGAATTCATGACCCCTCTTTCCTTGATATTACTGCTAAGAAATGTGTATGTAGATTTCCATTGCAAAGGATAGTGTTGCCAACAATACCTATAGTTTGAGATTGAAATTTCATGTTGATGAGATCACCTGGACTATGAGCTTCATGGTGCTGTGTTAGCATCCTCCTTTCTCTTTACTGAGATAAGTCTGATCCTCATTCTGCTATAGTTACTGGCTAAACATTCACTGATGCTGGTTGAAGCAAATTTAGTTTCTCTGTCTCCCAAGCAGTGCTATGATACATAGGCCCCAGGTATTTGCCTATATTCATGAAAATCAGCATTATTTATCCTGGAAATTTCTTCTCTCTTTTGCAGACTTCCAGTCTGCAGCTGAGAAGGATCAAGTGTCAAGCTGTTAGCTCTCTTGAAAACGAGATCTTGGCTAGCTCTCTTTTTCTTTATCCATTCCTTTTGTTGGAACAGAAAGCTTACACTATAACTTTGGTTGAGTTTAGTATACTTACGAGGCTCTGTTCCTATATGAATAAGGTTCTATCTACAGCCATTATTTTATTGGTCAACTCTAGCGCAACCTGCTTGCACGCAGCTTTACAGTACTCAGTAAAACCACTGGAGAAATTTGAATCATTCCTTGACAGTAACTCTAAAGAGATTTTTGAAAAGAATAGCAGGAAAAGGGAAATGAACCAACTGTTTAACTACTGGGATGAAGCACGTTTCTATCTATCATATGGGTATTTAAAATGACCTCTTCAGTGTCAGCAGGGCCACAGTTTGGTTTGTTAGAAATTAATGGCAGAACTAACCACGACTTTGCTAGGGTCTTCTAAAAAAAGAAACAGCTCTTTGCTTCTTTATTTGAAGTTTGCCACACAGTTATGTGAAGTATATAGCATGTTACACACCATTTATTAAATGGAGCAGGAACAGAGGACTAATACAAACACATCTGAATTAGCAGATTTAAGATGACAGTTTTGACAACCTCTGTGCAACATACATACTTCAACAAATAGGGTAAAGTTTGAGATAGATGAACCAATCTATACCTCACTAACAACAAAAAGCGGAGTTCTGCTCCCTTGTCACTTTGTTATCTTGCCTGTTTTGCTACCTTTTGTCTGTTCCTGAGATTTGTTTTCCCACCCTGTGGGAAGCAGGCTGTGATTAAGGTAGCTGCCGATCAGGCATCCCCTGCTCCATTGTCTGCCTCTCTTTTACTTTATAGTGTGACAGGGCAGCACCTCTACAGCTCCGGCCAGAGTTTGGCAGTGGGGATCCCAGGCCAGGATAAGCACAACACTGCAGGCAAAGGCTTTGTCTGGCAGCACTCCCTGCTACCAGGAGCCTTGTTAAAGGGCCCATTCCTCAGGCAGCAGCCCTGCCTCAGAAATCCTACCCTGTCACCAGGGCCCCATGCATTGCACCACCTGTGACCCCAATACACAGGATGCCTGCCTTTCCCCTCAAAATCTCACCTGTAGAGCCTCAAATATTGGCAGGTTATAGAAGCTGAAGCATCCGTCTGAGATGGTAGTCAGTTCCCATCTTCATTTCCGGAAGTGGAGTGATGTACAGTACAGCAAGCCATTCAGATATACCTGCATGTAAATACACAGGGGAAAACAGTCTAAAAAAGTAAGGATGTGATTTTAAATTAAATTAATCAAAATGTGTTAAACCCTTGTACAGAATGCCTCATTGAGAATTAACTTGATTTGGGTCTATGTTTTCCCATACAAAGAAATCTTTTATGCTTTACTTTATCTCCAAACAGCTTAAAAAATTTATCATAGACATCTCATAAAACCAGAAATACGGGCAAATGAATCAGCTTAAAAAATAGTGTTTTAATATCTGAACTTGCTCCTTTCATTAGGTTGCTTCATCTTATTGATTATTTATGTCATTTAAAATATGATATAGTGCAATACAAGGTTGGCTTTCCTCTATAATAATAATTTTCCTGTAATTACTAAAGGGCGTGTTGTCTCTCTCCTGGCTAACTCACATTTTCAAATCATCATCTAATTTTTTATGCCTTTTAGCATATAATCTTTTCAGTTGCCAAGGTCATGTGGATATTTAATGTATTTCAGTGCAGTTTTTCCTATACATGCATTTTCAGCTTTATAATAAATAATAGATTGTAGTCTTACCATTAAGCTTAGTATCAACTACCTGTCTAGATGGCAATCTAACAAGATTAAAAACACTACAGGAAGACAATACATCCACACAGTCAGCTGGTGGCCCTTCAGCCTCTGGACTGAACAATGTTTCTCACGCTCTGTCATTATTTCACACACAGCAGTAATCTCTGGCAAGCTTCTGTGCTCCCACTGGATTATACATTGAAAACAATACAGCTCAGAATAAAACATTTATATTTTTTGTATGAGGAATAATTTTTATTGAATGTGCATGCATGATGCTACTAGAGACTGACATATAGCAGTGTTAATCTCCCTATTTAGTTTTGCCAGTGCATTGATCTGCAGTCCTATGGCTATTTTTAGCTCCACTTTTCAAAGTACAGTCAATCATGACAATCTTTTCATTAAGGAGTAGGCGCTGAAACATTTTAATTTGTGACTAATAAGAAAATCACCATTTTCATTAAATTCACATGCAGTCTCAGCACTCAATACTTTTGTTCCGTTTCTTAAGCAATACATCTACTGTCAATGATCTATACTGATTAGTCAGCCAGCTTCTTCATTCACTCTCCTCCTGCCAATCTTTCCCACCCAGGAAAGATGTATTAGGTGTTACTGTCCCAGAGACATCTGACATATAGCATAAAACTATTCTTTGAATGGCAGAGAGAGAACACTACAACAAAATGGAAAACCAGGGAAATTACTGATATGTCCAGTTAAGATAAGAACTAATAACCCCTCGAAGTGGACAATTATTCTCTTAGCTCAGGGGACAGAGATCAAGACAGTCATCTAAAAGTTTCAGCCCTGCTATTTCCTTTGTAGATGGCAATAAATGGACATACATTATTGTAAACTTATGAAATTATGCAAACAAATGTACGTGTTAAAATAACATCATAATTATTCCGCCAAACTCTACAAAAATGAAAATCATAGAATTGTTAGATCATTCATGCAGCCTTAGTTCATGCTCTCCCCCGTCCTTAGAATATAAACTTGTAATTAATTATCTGATTGAAAATGTGTGTGTATTTAGGATAAGACTGTTTTGTTATTCCATGTGAGAGCTGAGTGATGTTCTAGTGAGCAATCAGGGTTCACTACTGAGGGAGTCAGCTATCTACAAAACCACCCCCAGCTAATTCGTTACAGAAAGTGGAAGCTGGGCAGGGACCACAGTGAGGAGCTTCAGCTAGAGAGGAGGGTCACAGAGTCTCTCTCAACTATGTCATCCCAGGTCAGTTATTTAAATAAGGCTCATGGCAGATGATTGCTAATTGTGCATTTCTTATTTTGGCTATCTTGCAAGTCAGTAGCAGAGCCAACAGGACTCAGATTTTCTGATGCTTAGCCTGACACTGCCCACCTTCAGCTGACCACTAATGATTTCAGTAGCCAGGCAGTCCTGTTCTGAGCACGGCGATTGCAATTGTGTGCTGGAGCAGCAGGAAAAAGAAATCCTTGGAGTGGAACGAGTACATAAAAAGCACAGCGGGCTGCCTTAACAGGAGCAAGGCTACCAGTCAAGGATGCAAAGCAGCAAGGGGTCCTTGATAGCAGTGGTTCCTATCTCCTGATGATCTTGAAGTGCTGGGAACCACTGCCTCTCACACATGCCTCTCTCGAGATGCTAGGGCTCCCACGTTCCTGCTCTGCAGATTAAAATTCTGCCTGCATGCCGTCCTTGGCACTGCGCCGAAAGTCAGTGACGGGATCAAGGCTAGTATGACTGATAACAGCTTTAAAGTGGAAAAAAAAAAAAGAAAAGAAAGGTTTGGAGGCTCAAATGAGCTCAACCATCTGTTTTTAATACACAGGAAGAGAAAAATCACGTAAACAAGGCTATGACAAAGGATGAGGAAACATCCAGGATAAGACGATGGACAGTAAGAAGAGGTTACTAAAGCCGAATAGCGGATAGGAAAAATAGGAAAAAGATTCATTTAATGTGATTAGAGAGCCTCTGGCCAAGTGCTAGATGGAAGTCCAGACACAGCAGCTAGTATGTCTGCAGTCTTCCCCAGAGATACTTTAATATGTCAAAGATTAGCACTCAAAAACTAGGAAATGCTGGAGTTAAGTTACATAGTTAACCTTAATTTTGCTTTTGTGTGTTTTATGATAACAACACAATCAAATACTGCTTTTTTCCACAGGGTCTAAGCCCTTCTTAGAGCACAGGCTGGATGTTGTGAGCAACCATCCCACACACTTAATGAGCATCAATTAAATATTTTATCCCTGTGTTCAATGAACATCCTTGTATCTTCTATATCATGTATCAAACGAACCCTGGTGAAGTTCTTACATAATGTCCACACTCTAAGAAATGTTAAATACTCCTGTTCCTTAAAACCAAATATTTAATGGATAAACCAGTATAAACCATATATAGGTGAAAATGCAGACCATAGGAAGGAAAGATTGCCTGAAACCTGTCACTTTGTAAGCAAACAGAGCTGTATCAATACTCACTGTAGCCCAGCTGAAATCTCAGAAGATTCAAATGAAATGAACGGTTCCCTTACTGCCTGAAAATGCATTAGCAGGTAATTAATCCATGTTCCTGTAGTTCTTTCCCCATACTGGGTTAAAATTCTGAAAAAGTTGACTCTCTTAGTAGCCTACAGCTGGTAGAATAAATTTAGATTTTAGGGCAACACAATTTTATGTATAAAATAAACTATTTTTAAAAAAAAGTGTGTGTCTGCAGACTCTGGAAGAGGACCTGTTGCCCCTTTTTCATGGCAGTGCAGTGAGAGCACAGTTCTCAGGGGCAGGTTTGAGAGAAAACCCTGGAGAAAAGAGAGAGCCAGTGGCCCAGAGAGAGCATGTAACTAACAGGGCCTTGGAGAGGCGAGGCGATGGGCTCGCCCCCGCGACTCCCCAGTGCGGGGGCCGAGGCGCCGGGCCGCGGCACTTCGCCTCAACGACCGTTGAGAAGCGGCGCGCGCGCGCGCGGGCACCAGCCGTTCCCATGGCAATGGCAACGCCAGCGCCCGCGCTGCGCACGTGCGCCCGCGCCGCGCGCAAGGGCTTCGCGCCCTCCCCGCCCCGCTGACGTCACCGAGAGGGAGGGCGCCCTCCTCCCCGAGCGGAGCAGGGGGCGGGGCGCGCCGACCCCGCCCTCCCCTCCCGCCGACTGCGGCTGCGCCCGCCGCCAGCCGGGCCCCGCCCCCTTGTCCCGGGCTGAACCGTGCTACCTGCTCGGCTCCACCTTGCCCTCGCGAGGCGTCATCTCCCCGCGCCGGCACGGGGGAGGGGGCGGCGCCTGTTGCCCGGTTACGGCTGTCATCCGCGCGCGACGCCCGGCCGCTGGCGCCGCTCGCCCGCTCTCCCCCCGCCCCCTCCGCCAGGCGCAACGACCAGCGGACGCGGGGCGCGCGCCGCCGCCGCCCCCCCCCCACACCCCGCCCGCCCGCCCGCGCCGCCGCCGCCCCCACATGCCGCAGAGCGGAGCGGGCGCGGCGCCGAGCCCCGCCGCCCGGCTGCCCCGCGCCGCCCGGCTGCGGCCCTAGCGGCCCCCGCCGCTGCCCGGCGCCCCGAGTGCATGCGGGGGGGGCGGGCCGCGGGCCCGGCCACTCGCCTCCCCGCCGGCCGCGGCCCCGGGGGCAGCCAGCGGGCGGCGCAGCGTGGCGGCGGCGGCGGCGGCTCCATGTGAGGCGGAGCGGCGGCGCGCCTGAGCCGCCGGGAGAGGCGGCAGCCGCCCGGGGCCCCGCGGGGGGGGGGGGCGGCCCCGCCCGGCCGCGCCGCGCCGCCGCCGCCGGCCCCGGGGCGGCGGGGGCGGGTCGGGGGGCCGCGGGCCCCCCGCGGCCGGCATCGCCGCAGCGGGCGGGCGGGCGCGCCGCCAGCGCCGGGAGAGCCCCGCGGAGGCCGTGCCGAAAGTGAGTGAGCGGGGGGAGCCGGGGGGCGGCGCGGCCCGGAGGTGAAGCGCGCGGGGAGGGGGTGGCCGGGGCCCCGCGCTCCGCGGTGCGGGCCGCGCTGCGCCGCCCCGAACAAAGAGCGCGGGCTGCGAGCCGCCGCCGCCCCCTTTTCCTCCCTCCTCTGGGGGCTCGCCTCGTTTTTTATTTTCCCTCCCTTTCCCCCCCACCCCGTGAGAACTCCGCCGAACTGCTGTGGTGGACGGAGAGTTGTGCGAGCCTCGCAGCCGCGAAACGCACGATCGCAGTGCTGTCGCGTCGGGACTTTCACAGTGTGCTTCTCTCCCCCTCCTTTCTTTTTTCCTCTTTCTTTCTTTTTTCTTTTTTTTCTTTTCTTTTTTTTTTTTTTTTTAAGGGTTGGGTGGCTCTTAATAGACCCTGTAGATGCCTCCTGCCTTTCGATTTACATAACACTTCAGTGGGGAAATGCAGCAATTACTGTCATGGGAAAACATTGTTTAAGGGGACGCTTTTTCCACATGGAGCGTTTTAACGTAGTTTACAAGGGAGAAGAAGCAGTGTTGGCCCCTCCTGTTCCTCAGAGAAGTCGCATCTTCACAAAGCACCAGCAAGTGTGTCTGCTGTCCCAGCAGAGAACCTTCTTCTGAGGTTTGGGAATGAAGGGTCTCATTTGGGAAGGGGACTATTTTTTTTTCTTCTTTTTTTTTCCCTTTTTTCCCTTCTCCAGCATGCAAAATTTCCCAGTGTGCAAAAAAACTAGTGCAAAATTCCGATTGTTTTAATGGAGTATCTCAACCAACTATTAAATGAAGAAAGTGATGCCATAGTTGTTGATCAGGAGAGGAAAACCTGTATCTCTCAATGTTAAATTGTGCCATTCTCAAGATAAGATTTATATACTGATTTGCTTCATATGACCTGATTATACTAAAAAAGTGGAGAGGGTGAGTTGAATGTCATTTTTTTTGTCAGATAGTGTTAGGATATAGATCCAGAAATAATAACTCTGTGCTAAGACTGTTGCCTGAATGGGTCTAATTTGTGTACTGATGCTTCTCCCCTTTTCTTTGAAAGGACTCTAGAAAGGTTCAAGAAAAATGTTCTAGGAGTTGCCTGGTTTTTCACTGGAGGAGGAGTAAACGGGTTGCAAACTTTCTGTGGGTCAGTTATTAGGATTCCTGTCTTCCGTATTTCCTTTACTGGATGCAACTGAAAGCAGAGAAAAATAAAACAAAGCAGCTGTGTATAGCCACTGAAGCTCTTAAGTATATCCATATAAGCTAAAGCCATAATCTAGAATTCCAGCATGGTCACTTAGGATTGATAAAGCAAAGGTGAGGTGAAAGTACTTGTTTCTGTTTTGAGTTTGTTTGCACTACAAAGCTGACAGTATGTGCAGTCTGTTTCCCAAATATGTGTTTCTCCACTGAGAAAGAGACAGCCTCTGAAAGCTTGTTAAAAAAAAACCCTGAAATTAGTAGAAAGTCCAAAAATGTACCTGATATTTCTCGGTTTCTTTTAGAGACCAGATATATTTGCAGGTGGAGAGTCTCTTTTTAAACCAGAATGTGCTCACATCTTATGTTTTCTCTCGATCAATGTTGTGCTGTATTTAATATGTAAAGATGCTAAAAAGCAGCATGCCTTGTTTCAGTATGGAGATTATGTTGACATTTATGTCACTTCCTGGTTCCAAATTTAAATCTGCCTTTTCCTGTTCAATTATCATCCTGTTTTTCGTAGCATCTATTTGTAAACTTTAAATTGTTTTCTGTATGCTTAAAATGCAGCCGCCTTCTCCTGTCTGTTGCTGGCATTTCAGCATTATTGTGAGTGTTCTAGATTCATAAATATTTCAAGAAAATGTATCACCTTTATGTTACTAAATTAACTTTTGAGGGTTTAAACTATTCTTACTATTACAGTAAATCAGTGCAGTTACTTTGTCCAAGCTGAATGATCTTTTACTGTTGCAATTCTGTCCTGTTTGGAAGCCTAAGCATTTAAATATCAGAAAGCATATGAATTTCATTGATATTAACTATTAGAGGAGCTGGTTGTAAGTAGCTTTTAAGCTTAGGGAAATAAATCATTTGCGTCTTTAGACTTTTCAATTGACAGATTAACTTTAGTTCCTCCTTGTTATGTACACATGCCATTTTGCAATAGCTTTTGCAATTAATGCACTGGAATTTCTTGTCTTCAAATTAACTAACAGAAAGAGAAGGCAGTGGTGTTTCATGTAAACCTGGCAAGTTCATTAAATCAAGAGGAATGCTATTTTTTTTCTCTTTAAAATAAGCCAAATAAGTATGTGTGTGTGTATGTGTGTATATATATGTGTATATATATATATATATATAAAATTTAGTTGATATATTTTAAATTTAGGCTGAATTTAACAAAAAATGTTTAATCTTTTAGCTCTTCTTTTTAAGAACACATGCCTGTCGACTGAATTTACGTACGTAATATTTGAAATAAAAATATCATAAAGATCACATCTACAGAGCTGCTTCAGCCTTCTTCTGTGTAGGTTATATATGGAAGGTATACCTCTTGAAAGAGATAATGAATAGTATTTTATAATCTCTTGTAAATGCTCTTCTATGATGCAAAGTGTTGTGTTTAGTGAGTTTGTGGTAGCTGATGATTCTGTGGTGAATACCTGTCCGATGAAGACCTGGAAGCAAATAAGTTTAGAAGGCAACTTATTGTTGACAAACTTCTTGGTTTTGCTTTTTGGTGGTAAAGCCATTGATTATTTCAGAGTATGTTCTGTCTTGTATCAAAGCTCAGTTTAGCCCAATATCCTGTCCCTCTCAGTGGTCAACAGCAGATGTCTATGATGGAATATACACAGCACTATATGCTTATGACTTTCTTTCCCAGAATGGTCTTCCAGTTGCTATCAGTTTGTGACTTAGGCTTGTATTGTTTCTATGCATTTAATAACCCTTAATGGCTGTCTCTTGTACGAACTTGTTTTGTGGCTTCAAAGGAAGAGTTAGTTATTTGTTTTGAATATATTGATGACCTCCTAATCTTGTATGAGGAGAGAGAATGAATATTTGATCCCTAATCACCTCTCATCTGTCACAATTTCATATTCAATAGAAAATGAAATGAGGTTGTCAAGTTTTGTGGTTGTGTAAGCTATGGGTGAAATAATGTACTAATCATTTTAGCTTCATTCTCCAATGAGCAGTAGTTAGTAAATATAACAACTTGAATAGTTACTTGAATATGAATGTACACATTTACTTTTTCCTCTGAGAAGTTTGGGTGTGCAAGATGGACATTTTTGGCTTCAGTGAATGGGAAAGGCACTCTTAAGTCATGTGCAAGGGAGTAATCTTGGGAGGGAGGGGGAAACACGGGTAGCCGATCTGGTTGTGATGCCTCATTCTTTCACGAGCAATTCTAATCAGCCACGCCAATGTTCGTCCTGTATCGATGCATACATTACAGTTAAATGCTTGCTAATATATTCATGTGGTTTTCTTTCAGTTATGTGGGTATGGTTTCTATCCATAACCATTTTCACTTGCAGCCCGTATTCATAAAGTTTATGCTTAAAAAAAACTAGTAACTTTGATTTTTGTTTTTGTTTCTTCTCCCTTTAATTTTATCTGTTTTGAAGTAGCAGACTTATTTTGATTAAGAGCTTAACAAGAATATTTTTCAAGTGGAAACATATTGTGTATATTTATATAATATATTAAGGTTACAAGGTCAAATTATTCAAAACTTAAGGAATGTTAAGATACGTAAGAAATTACTTAATTTGATCTTGTTCATTCTCACTGTGATAAAAAGTACGTGATCATCTGGTCAAGACTGTTGATCCTTGCAAAACAGACAGTTTGTGTTTACTCAGCTCTTCAGTATCTTGGTTTTCTCGGTATTCTATGAAACAATTGCATTTGATTTTTGTAAGAGTGAAACAATGCGTTTTCCCATAACGTCATGTATTATGATACCAGCAGACGACTCTTTCCCGTAATTAGCTGGGGCAGTCAAAGATGTTACCATCAGCTAGAGAATACAGCATCCAGCTGGCAGGGGGAGATATGTGAAATACTTCTTATTGTTCTAAACTAGCTCGCTTAGCTGGGATAATCTTCATCTTCGGCTTGGGCTGGGATGGTTGGCTCTGCGCTGAAGGACGAGGAGTGTTCGTGCATGCTGTCTTACTGGCGGAGTACTGACGTGATAATTTCAGCAGGTGTATGCTCACAGCTGGCTACGAGAGTGAGATCGCAAAAGGCAGTTTACACTTACTAGTCTTACAGAAGGTTGAGACTACTCTTCAGATTTGATTACCCAGTATATTGCTATGAAAAATTAATGAGTATCAGTGTGCCCTCAATGTCATGTAGGCGTGAGGTCATTTGGGATGTTTTAAACAACAACAACAAAAAAAGTATTTCTTAAAGTGGCTGGATCTGTATTTCTGATTGGTCCCACAAGACCATGATAACTATGTATTATTCTGTGCTTTCTAACAGCTACAGTATCAGGGAAGGTTGTAATAGATAATGAATGGCTAATCTGGCCTAGATGAACTTAGTTTGTCTTGTGACCTGAAATTGGATGGCTGTTTTTAGCAGAGCAACAGATCTGAGTAGTTAAAGTTGAGTAATGCTTTCTGTTTAAAGATTGACTATTCCAAGTTGTCCAAAATGTGAATGTTTTGAAGTGCTTTTTTGCTAACCTTTCAGTCATATGGATTAGAGCTAGGGCATTTGAGTAGGTAATTTTTGGAGACATAGGCCTTTCCCCCCCACCTTCCATTCCCTTTATAAGATTTATGGATGTGAGTTTTTAGTTTATTCATGAATTCACCTAAATAGATATATTTTTACGTTGGTCTCTTTCTGGAGCTCAAACTGTGGCTCTGATCTGGCCCTCTTCTGATTTTATTTGCTCAGATCTATCTCGGTTAGCATGTGGTATCTGTAGCATCCTTGGAGAAGCAGCACTGGAAAGATGGTTTAACCCTTTGGAATGGGCAAAGCTGGGGATGCTGAGACCAGGCGTGCTTTGGGGGAGGGGGACAGGCATCCTGATGAAACAGGACTCCTCCTTCCCTCCCTTCCCTTATTCCCACTTTTTATTCGTGGTTTTCTCTTAAAAGTTAAAAGGCTAGACTGATTCAGCAGTAATCGTTAGGCTGTCCCAACATTCCCTTTCCCAGTTCCTTGTCCTTTGGTCTTACATTAATACCTACCTTCCTGAAGGGGAAAAGGCTGAAGATGGAGAAATGTGCTGGATAACTCGAAAGGTAAGAGATCTCAATGTCATAGAAGATATCAAATTTCAATTGTGTTTTGTTGTTGGGATTATAATTATGCAAGAATTTAACAGTGGCGATGGAGCTCTAACTGCACCAGAAGTATTGAGAATTATTTTTAAATAGAATGAACTACTGCAGATTTCTAGTTAAGGTTACTCAGCTGTGGTTTCGTGTTCTGGTAGATTTTGGCAAGTTCTGTAGACTTCAGAAGCACAGGAACTGCAAACCCCAGTTTCATGTTGTTGACAGTATCTGCTTAACTCTGCCCTCTTTGGCTTACTGTCCTCAATATGCACATTGGCACTGCATTCTCACAGATGCTGGAGAATGCTTTTAGAGCACGTACATTGCAGGATAAAGTCTATCATGCTTTCCTACAATAACGCAGAACTTCACATTTAGATCTGGTGTAGCATATAGGATCTGCCTAGGCTACTAAGGAGTTTACCTTACTAAAAACAGCAGATGAAATGATGCTGTTCTTTATATGTAAAATACATCATGTGCTGTATGAGATAAAATGTGTATTCTAATGGTATCTGCAGGATTGAAAATGGCTGCAGTGTTTTTGGAAGTGAAGTGGCTACTTGTCTTACTGAGTGAGTGACAAGCCCAAAACACCAGAAGTCAACACCAAGGCCAATGGGGAAGAAAAGGTTTCAACCTTATTTTCCCCACTTCCCTATTTAGGAAGGGAAGCCGCTAAATGTGTTCCCTAGTGAGTGCAAACCGTTTAGCATTGTCACATAGCTCATGTTTGAGAAGTCTCTTGCTAGCTGTGAAATCTGGTGTTACTTGCTGGAGCTGACAATAGTGGATGCATGCTCTTGTTGACTTCTCCATCATCTAAGGTTTGTTTTGAAAAGAATTATCTTCTCAGTGTTCAAGATCATAACCACTAAATAACGATAACCAACATTTCAACTTTTGATTTGGGCCTCTCTGGAAAGTGTTATTCATCTCTTGTGGCAAGTGTGGTCCTGTGTAGCCTTGCACATGTTGGCATCCGGGGAAGCTCTGACGTCTATGCGTTGGCTTTATCAAATGCTCTGTTTTCAGTAAGCAGTGTAACCTGTGACTGCAAGCTAGGGTCAGATAGTCATTAAACCTACAGTTTGTCAGAATTACTTTGGTTGCTGTTTGTCTTGTCTCTTTTTAATTCATGCAATGACATGACCTCTCAAAACAAGAAATCGTTTGAGTTTCAGCACAATAGGAAAGGGCTCTGAATCCGAGATCCAGGAGACATCTTTCTGTAAGTAATTCAAAATACTTGTTTCTGAGTTTTGGCACGGCATTTTTTCTGTTGTTGCCAGAGCTGAATGAGGAATATGTCTTCAGATCAGCAGTGTTTCTTTGAGTGGGTGGATCACTGGAATGGTGGGTACACTTTTTTTTCTTTTTCTTTCTTTCTTTTTTTTTTTAAGCACAATGTATGATAGTGACAGCTTTTATAGATTTTCAGGGATCTTCAGCATTTCTTAGACTGTCCTAAGGGAAAGTCACTATGTACTGTTTTGCCAGGAAACTTCTGATACTGACTGTTCACTTCTTAAGTATGTGGGTTGCAGGTCTCATCCAGTATTCCAGCATGATGTTTTTTGAAATAATTAGTTTAGGGCACCATGCTTGGGAATTGTTTTTCTTTTAACTCAGTGCTTGTTGAGAGAGTCTTGAGGGAGGAAGGCAATGATTCTACATCCTACACTTTTTCTTTAGACTGTCCATATTTAAGCTTTTATGTGTAGCCAAGAAGGGGGACAGATGCACACCCATGTGACAAGCCTCTAATATGAGGGGACAGTTGTGCCTCTGCTTTCATGGCATGTATTAGCTGTATTATCAGTGGTAGCAGGGAGTCTGGCTAGTGGTAGCAGGTGTTCTGACTGTCCTTCCTACGGTCCTGCTAAGAGCTATGATTAGTGAGTGCTCAGCTCCCAGCTTGCTGGATTCTCTCTTGCCTCGGCCTGGCCTGGCACTGCCAGTGTGCAGCACGTGGTCCTGGAACTGCCTCTTCTTGTTCATGAAATGTGGCAGGAATGGCCTTTTAATGCAGCAGTAATTCCGACTGTGCTTTGATATTGTGCGTCTTCAGGAAAGTGGTAATACGTGCAGAATAGGTCCAACTAAGAATATCTTATGTGGGCTGTAATCCTATGTAGGCTCTAGAAGACAAATATCCTAACTTTTCATTTTCAATCCACAAAAGTGTGTTTTCATTTTCAATCCACAAAACCATGCTGATTACCTCTGTAATGGCAGCTCCCTAGCTCTTCTAAGTGTTTCACTTAATTTTGAAAGTTTTATATACCCGAAACTGCACCAGAACTAGGTTGGTTCTTAGACGTGCCTTGCAGTAGCAAAACAAGTTTGGCATTTGCAGCTACATTTGATTAGTCTTTAGGATGTTCTGTTTCTTCATTTTTGGATTTCATTTTGTATTCCCGGTTTTATAGCTTATTGCCATGGTAAATCTTGCAATTTGTTTAGCTGTTTGTCCTTTGCGTACTATTACGCTTGACTGTTTCAAAACTGCATAATTCCTGATTTGCAATAGAAAAATAGTGGGCGATCTTAAAATACCTTAGAGGGTCAAACTTCAACTCAGCTGTTACCGATGTTTGGATGTTTGGTTGTGCCTTGCATGAGCACTAGATAACATTCAGTATGACTCAGGAGCAGGAAGGAGTTTTTTTTTGTTTGTTTGTTTTTGTTTTTGTTTTTGTTTGAAGGATAGGGGTGGGTGGTATCCTGTGTTGCTGGGTGGATGTGTGGCAGCCTAGGTAGGGAGCTAGATACTACAGTTTCTATCTGGCTATGTAGGAGGTCTGTACAGTCATCCAGCTCAGCTTGAGTGTTGTTTACAAGGGCTGTGGGAACTTTTCAAAAGGGGGACTGGGAATGACTGCAAAAACAAAAGCTTGTTTGGTGGGACAAAAGAAATGTTAATATTTGCATCCTTCTCACTCCTGTTATGGTGTGTTTACACTGCAGTGTGATGGAAACAAAATTGATCAAATAAGTCATGCACAGCATAAGATTAGAAAAGAAAAACTTAAAATTGAAAGCTCATATAAACCATCTCCATCTTTGCAGAGATAACTTACCTACTTACTTTGTCCTTAAAGATTCCTGAGATGCATTCACTTGTCCTTTAGAGGTTGCAGTTTCATTCTGTATTTGATTTGATCCAATGGTTAGCTACTGTTGAAAGGGCTGGTTCCACATAGTTTCCCCACCACCAAGCCTTTTCTTTTGCTAGCTGTAGATTTGATTTGACTTTTTGGTGATTAAATTCAGGTGCTGGCAGCACAAAGGAAAGTGAAAAAGGAGATGAAAAGAATCAAAACTGGAGTTGTCCCAGTGTGACATGGGATGTATGTTAGAGCTGGCACAAGAAGCGCGGGGTGTGTGCAAAGCTGGTGGGGGATCCTTTGGGCACTAGCTAGCCATTAGATCAGCTTAGCTGTACCCTGAAACCTCACGGTTATGGTTTGATGATTTGCTGATTCTGGTGTGCTCCAACCAAAAGGGCCGATCTTGCCGTCCTTCCCTTCTGACTTCTGTGGCTGCGCTGTGTACTTCTCTGATCTAGCTGGTTGTGAGCCAAAATGAGTGCTAGAGCTGTCTGTCGTCCTAGCCTTTCGGGTAAGGGAAGGGTGGGATTACCCCTTTCAACAGCAAGACAGAAGTGCTTCAAAACCATATGTCAAGCCCCAGAACTACTGTCATATATATATATATCATACTGTAAACTGTATGCGTGACAAAATGCAATCAGCTACTCCTGCCAATTCAGCCTACAGAACTGAGCATGCACTTTATCTTCAAAGGTTTTTCCCTGCAGTTCTCATCATATCACAGTCATAGCTTTGCCACTCTGGACAACTAATCCTTTTATTCAATGGAGTTGCACTTAACACAGTGATCGAAGCTAGAGTGCCCAGAAATACTAGTATTCAAATCTGTTAAACATGAGGGAAACAGATTGTTGCATGTGCAGCAGAGCTAACAGAACCCGAGTTTCCTTTGGATTTCTATCCTCTAGCTGCTTTATCCCTTCTCTGCAGTGACTGAGCCCTCATTACTGTCCTCATATCTTCCGTGACTTCCCTCACTGCAGTACCTCGAGGCCTGCTGCCTGAGTACTACTTTACTCCCTGTGTAACCTACCTATCATTTTAGTTTGCTGCCTGGGTTAAAGGCAGCATGTGCTCTGACTAGTTCAAAGTTGTGTGTATGCTGGCTGGCTGATGCCAAAGAGAAAAACTTTCGGTTAGACTTTTACTGATTGCATAGTCAAGAGTTTAAGTTACGCTATTCTCACTGCCTGTTCATTGCCACCTCCAGAAGAGAGCTAGGAATTCATTACAGGGCTTTATGTGTCTGTTCCATTTTTTTACTTTTCAAAATCACTTTTTGGAAAAGCATAGGATGCTATCAGATAGCTTTCGTTTATAAACCTTTGAGTAGTTTGTTATTTCTTCATACTGGTCTTAAAATGGTTGTTAAAGCTTATTATGGTACTTTCTAAGAGATGTAATCCTTTTGTATATTATGTTAGGATTTTAGTTTGAGTAATGTCTTTTGGAACCAAATTTTGAGGTCTAAACAATCACTGTATGGAAATAATTGTGTCGTTAATCAGGAATTTCATAGTGAAGTTTGGTGTTGATGTAATTTAGACGAATGTATTCTTGTTATAAAACTCCAGGTCATTGGAAGTTCTTAGATTGTTTTGTTTTCTAGACCTTTTCCTATGTATTACTTTAGAGCTTTATTACTTTAATGTTAACATACCAGATCCTTTTGATGTCTTGTGGCATCTCATTTAAAATGATTGTTTTCAACTTCTACTTTTTGATGCTGTTTTCATTTAAGTAGCACTTCAAGCCATTTTTCACATCATGTTGTCATATAGCAAAATTTAAGTGGAATAATGTATTAAATTTATAAGGTACCCATTGTAATATCCTCCACAATGATTTATGTGCATCCTAGCTGCTGCTGCTGCTTCTTTTTTTTTCCTGCATGACATTCTTCAATGAGTTGTCCAGAGTGAACTTGTTTCCAAATTTGGTGTTAAAATCTAGCAAGTCAGCAAGTAGTGTGGTGTTCTTGATATGCAATTCCTTGTCAATGTTTCATTTTGTCTGCCATATACTAGACTTTTTATTTAGTTTGGCTAGAATATCTGAAGTCCTTACAGTTGCTTTGCTTGTCTTTAATTACCCTTAGTAATTTTAACATGAGTGGATTTTGCCACTTCACCACTTTTCACCTTCTGGACTGTTAGTGAACATGTTAAGCAGCCTCAGTGCAGAACGCTGCAGGATTCTATTCTTAACACCTCCTTCAAGCCAACAGACTGTGTCTTGCTATTCCTTTTTATGCTTTGTTGCTGGCTGTCCTGAACAATATATTTTTTTTCCCTTAAGATCAAGGTTGATTTTACTTAACAGACTCTTGAGACTTTGGGGGAGGCTGTTTGAAAGTCAGTTTTTCAACTATGTATGCTTAAATCACTGTTGTTTTTATAGAATTCTTCTAGCCTGAAAATAGACGTTTTGCTTTTCAGAAATTGTACTGTGTATATTCTCTGGTATCAACCTGGGTATGTTTTGCAATACTATTCTCTAAACAATTGCTTCAGTTAACTTGCTAATGAAAAGCTTGTCTGCAAAACTCTAAATCATTTCTACTGCCCCTTTAAATGCAGGTAAGCACTGGGTTTTCCTCCATTCTAATATTAGATATTTTAGGAGATTGGTATCACTCTCATATTTGCACATTAAAGTTAGTTTACTTTCTCTTACTCCTAACATAAGAGCAGGAATCAGAATGAGGTTAAATTGAGAAAATGAAAAATGTAACCTTTTTGAAAATAAGATATTAGAGAAGTGTGTTAGCTCTGATCCCCTCCCCCAGATTGCTTAGTTGTGTTACGGCAGCTTAGAAATAAATCTCTTAAGGTAAATGTGATAAACTTAGACTTTGAATTTAGGACCTCAGCTATCTGTGATTCAGATGACAGAAACATTGCAAGATGTATTGCAGTGGAGACAGAAAGGAGGTCTCTGCAGTTAAGGAGCATAAAGGTCTCTCCAGTTAATGAATAGACTGATTCCTTCTGTAGTTTATTTTTATGTATTTTTTTTGTAGCTCTTCTCAGGAAGGTAGTGTGTGTGAGGGAGTGGGGGGTGATAAAAAAACAAAAACAAAAACCACCCAGATGAAATACAAGGTTGTTCGTTTGGCTTTTATGAGGTTCCCCTCATAATGATGACCGTCAGGACTGTGTTAGGAGTAAACCATTTTGCTCCCTACTAGTAACTACAAATGTAATGTGTGTGTTTTGGGGGGGGGGGGACAAAGTTACCAAACTGTTATAGAAGTATTAGTGGAGAATAATCAAAGTTGTTTCAGGTGAGGTGGGAGAATTATTTTAGTAGTTTGAATGAAATTTTGAAATCTGTAAAATATTTGAAATCAAGATATTTTATCAAGCTCTTTGGGGAAAGAAAAATTCCAAATATTAAAAGTACTTTATGTTCTATTTTAAAACATAAGTTAATTAAATATTTTTAGAACTCAAGACTAGCCATGCTGAATCACATCGAAGGTCTTTCTAGCGTACTATCCTGCCTTTGTTAGCAATCAAATAAAAATAATGTATAGGAACCTGGAAGTTAGTGGATTGAAACCATTCTTCCCAGTTCTTCGTGTGACCCATCTCGGCATCATCTTTAAGTGGATTTACAGGGAAAATTAGGGAAAGGGTAAGTGTCTGATGCTTTTCCCCTCATACTTGGTCTCCAGGTACTTTTACCTCAGGGAAGCCTTGAGCAAGAGATTGCGTCTGTTTGTTTAGAAACCTTTGAAGGATTTCTCACCTGTGAACTGGCCTAATTTCCCTGTGAATGCCTGTAAAGGTTTTCATTTCCACAGCACACTTTAGTGAAGGTTTCCATAGGTTTACCACGAATTGCCTGAAGTATCTCTTTATTTTGACTGTGGCTCCTACTAGCTTCATTAGATGCTGTCTAGTTTTAGTGTTGGAAGATGCAGCGAAGAGCCAGTTACTATCCTTTGCTCTCTATGCAACTCACCTCTGTTGTAGTTCCTTGAAATTGGGCTTATTTAGCTGGGAAAAGAGGCCATTCCTCAGCTCTAAGTTCTATACTTTTTACCATTTTTGGTAAAACAGTGCACTTCCATGGAAAGACACCCCTCCTCACTCTCCTAACTGCTGTTTTTTTTTTCACTGAAAAGTAAGTGCTATTTGGGATCTGTGCCTACTAGCATTCAGAACTGAAGTGAGTCCTAGGGATAGCAACTTGAACTGAAGTTTAGGCTGTAGAGGAGATGTTTACTGAAGAGTTGCTCACACCTGTGGAGAAGATGGGTGCAAAAGTGAGGATGTGGAATATGGCAGTTCCCATGTAGTGTGGCTTCGTCTTAAATATTTAGGATATCAGCTTAGAAACTCTTAAGTTTCAGTGTCTTGAGGATATGGATTATAAAAATATACTAATGTGATAAATAGTTACTTTCCTGTATTAGTATTACACCTGTTGTAACAGGGTGAAGTAACCAAAAGTTCAGCTCTTGTGATTGAACCTATCTTTGCAGTGCTTTTTTGATTCCTACCTAACCTAACAATGCTTTTTTAATAGTGCATTGTCAATTTTAATTTATTAATCACAGATACAAGAACCTCTCTGATGAAAGATAAGTTTAATGCTTATAAGTTTCTTGTAAAACTCTAAGATCTTTATTTGACTGGGTGGTTTGCAGAAGATAATCTATAAGAAATAGATGCTGCAAACTGCATCTTGCGAGCTTAAGGTGTTAATGGCTTGTCTTTAAAGTCTGATTTTAAGTTACGCATTTTAAATAACAGGCTTATAATACTTTTTTGTCATAATCGATTGCTATCACAGACAAATTTGAAGACATCTTGATGTATTTTAAGTCAGTGATTATTTTCTAGTGTCGTTACTGATAGGATGTCTTATCAATTTTGTAAAATTCAAGTGAAGATAAATAATTGAAAATCAGGTCTGATCCTGCAGTCTTGAAGTATACATTTATCTTTGGTTATAAGAATACCTGAGTTTTGTTCTGAGGCAATAAAGATATTTTACTAAACTTGCATCTATTTGTAAAACTTTGGGGAAAGACTTGGTTGGGTATGGGGGGATTAGCCAAATGTAAATTAAAACCTTAATTAGGAAAGCATGATATTTAAACTTAGTTTAACTG
The DNA here is from genome assembly GCF_028389875.1 of Rhea pennata. NCBI lineage: Eukaryota > Metazoa > Chordata > Aves > Rheiformes > Rheidae > Rhea > Rhea pennata. The sequence goes on from NC_084666.1 coordinate 47,093,941, forward strand.
GATATTTAGTCATGTTTATTAACTCTTAAGGAGAGTATAGGAAAAGTATTGTATAACTTTATTTTTAGAAGTTGTCTTTGCAATAATTACCATATTGCTATTTTCTCTGTCATTATGCTTCAGTGATGCAACAGTGGTTCAAAGACTTTGAAGTCCAAGAAGAGCTTTAAGTGAAAACTTTAGAAGATGGTGGAAAATTTACAACTAAATAAAACTGCCTGTCCATTTTTGCTATGAAATGTAATACTTGCCTAGTAGTCTGCATGCTTCTTGACTACTCATTGATGAATGAGTGCAAAACTTATTTGTATGACTTGATTGTATGACTTCAGCTGGTATTTTTTCCAGTGTATGTGGTTAATCAATATATTTCTATACCTTATCAGGTTCTTTGACAATCATTTAATTGAGAAGCTTCACATTCTAAGTAAGCACTTCGCTCCAGAAACGGGATGTAATCTCATGGCCTGATATCAAGAGTCACTGTGTAGGGGTATGGATGTTGTTGCTATCCTAGATAGCAGACTGTTTTATTTTATAAATACAGATTATTTTTTCCAAATAGCAAGGCACAAAACCTTGGTTAATTGTAAATCTCTCCAAGTGGATGAAACTGTTTTACTGTCGTTCTGTTACAGGAACTTTCATTGAGAATTAACACTGTGTAACAAATTGGATCTTGTCTCTGGGAAATTGCAGTAATAAGTATGAAACTTATTTATTTTTACTTGGGCAGTCATGCACATAGAAGCTAGTAGTTACCACTGTGCTTAACAAAAAGAAGGAAATGAGAAATGGTAGCAGAATGACTTCAGATTGCTTCTATACTGGCTTACCTCTAGGACAGCAGGGACTGACCTGTTTAAGTACCAGTAATAGAGTGCATATACATTCTTACTTTTTTCCTCTTGTCTGCATTAATGTATTACACTGCTGAAATACCTCACTGTCAGTAAAAATGTATTTAACAGATTTTAAACGTTTTCAGGAACCATCTGCCCTGTTTTTTGCCTAGCTGAGGGCAGTTAGATAAAAGTTGCTTTTTTGGCCCTACCTGTGACCACAGAATGAAGCTGACTTGTTTCTGAGAGTGTGTTTTGAAAAGTCTTGAGTGAGGGACAAGATTTCACTTTAATTCTTTTATGGAGTTCTAGTATTGTACTCTTAAGTTTACTAGAGCAAGAATACTGATTTTGCTTGGAGAAAGTTTGTGTTTGTAGTCATACTGAAGCTGGTTAAAAACCACTGAGCACCACAGGATTAGAGGATTAAAGTTAAACTTTGTATGATTCAAACTGATTGAAAGCAATACACAGGTGCTCACAGCGTTTTCAATCCTGGCTTTGCCACAGCTCTTCCTCTTTCCTCTGTTTGTCAAATCCTAGCGTCTTCTGTCAGTATACTCCAGTCCAAATGAATTTTTGGACCCAAACTGAGTGCATCTTTGTACGCATTTCAGGGTGTCTCCTTAATTCACTGAAGGTTGTTAGTGTTGTGTAGGAAGCTTTGCATAAATCATATGATAAAGGTTTAGGCTTTGGGGAATACCTTGTCCAAGAACCTTAAATGTTTCTTATTATGAATAGTCATGAAGGTTTGCACTGCAATTACTGTCTTTTTAAAAAGTCAGTCTTAATCTTTTTTTTTGTTATTGGCTTAGGGACGTGGAAAAGTTAACAGATTTTAGGAGAACTTTCGAGTTTGTGATTTTAAAAAAAGCATAGTTAAATGCATTCTATGAGGTTTCTGATGTTTCATAGACTAACAAAAGGTTGCTTTATTAGTAGCTTTAATGAACAAATCGCTTTATTGGCTTAGACATACTGGTTGCTTTGTCGGCCCAAACAGCTATGGGTTCTTGTTTCAATTCACCATTGTGCTAGAGTGGAGAAGTGATAGCCATTGACCTTCTGTTAAAGCACAATAAAAAGTTTTTTGTGAAGAAGAAAGTACAGGGAAAATAGCAATGCAGTTCTGAGTTGAGTTCAGTAACGTAAAAATCGAGAGACTGTGCACCTCTCCTGTTCCTTCTCTTGCTAGGTGGTTCAGTATATTGAACCACCTGAAATGAGAAGACATGAGACTGATTTCCGAAGGCTATTTTTCAGAGAACCTGTATGTGAAATAAGAAGGTATTTGTATTGTAGCTGTAAGGAAGCATATCGAGTTGATACTACTTTAATCCTGAGTAGAAAATGTGTTAGCTTTCAAAAAAGTTTCTTTTAGTAGCTGGTGTGTTTCGTTAAGTGGTTAATGCACATGACTTAACAGTAGCCTTTGATTTGTGTTAAGTGGCCACGTTTTACTTTTTGAGTTAGTTTCTAAGTATTTGGTTAAATAAGCAAATATTCTTATATTCTTCTGGCTGTGTGGACAAGACAAAGAGGAAGTTTGTTAGATGCTTTAAACTTTTTTCAGAAGACAGTGGTTAATTCTAGCAGTTAATGTCTGTGTACCAAAGGATGCTAACTCAGGTGGTTTGACTTTGCAGTAACTATGCTTAGCCTTAAGTTACATTTTTTTTTTTTTTTTTTTTTTTTTTTTGGTAGAAACTAGCATTTACTGGTAAAGATTTTCCTCTAACTAGAAAGATTGTTGCAGTTGAACCTGGAGATTTTGCCAAATGTGCTTACATTGTATTGCACGTGATGTTCTAATCTTGATTAAAAGAATTAGAACTTTTTAAAAATGAATGTGCTTTACAAGGATATTTGCAAAGAACAGTAAATTTTATTTTCTAGGGTGGGGGAAAAGCAATGCAGATGAGCTGTTCTGTAGCTGATTCTGTTTTTCAAGTTTAAACTGGAATACTGTCAATTGGGGGGGAGCAGCTGTTGGAATAAATTTAATAGTGTAGTTGCATATTTTGCTGTATGGATCCCGCTCTATGTTATAATGCGGTGGAGCTGGTTTGTAGTGGTATATCTATTGTATTGCAAAATAGTGTTTAAGTTTTTTTTTTTTTTTTTTTTTTTTTTTTTTTTTTTTGATGGAGCAATTTCATGCTCTAATGTGTCTTAATTTTTCAGGTAAGCAAGTTTTCCCTAAGACAATTTCTTTGGGGGAAAACTGTGACAAGCAATCAAGTTGTCCTTGCATAAATTTATCTAGAATTAATTTTTGAGACAGTTGTTCCCTGTAAACTTGTTTTTGAAATTAGGATCGAGATTGAGAAAGTTTGCATATAAATGAAGAACAAGCACACTGAGAATGTACTGAGACTCTACATCACTGATTCTGTTCAGAGGGGACCTGACTTGCCATGCTCTGGTGTCAGCTATGAATTAGCCTGTGCTATTTAGAGAAGTAAGTTTTTTGAATTCTGAATATTTTTCCTCTGAATCTTATTGTATCAAAATGTCACTAATGTAAAGTTTGTGCATTTCTGCATTAAGGGACTGTAGAGCAGGAATAAACACTTTTCTTCATTCCCTTTTTCATGAAGAAAATGACTGGAGTTCTTTATTGCTGCCAGTATTTCAACGGTCTGTTTATATCTTCCCCATTTTTCATCTTTGTCTCAGTAGGGATTTTTCACATGTACTGGGAGGTTCATTTTACTTTCTAGTGCATTTTTTATATTCTTGTCTCAGCGCCATCTCCCTATCTCCTTCTGGTTGTAATTTTTTTTGACTTTCCCTCACTTGTCCAGTTCTGCCCTCCTATTCTTGTGTTACGTTTCCATGTTATTTCGGTAGTTTTATGCTTCTGCAAGATATTTGACTTTCTTCAAGATCCTAAAACTTGACTTTAAAAGCCTCATTCAAGAGTTAGTTTTTCATTATTAGAATGTATGATAAAAATAATTTTCATTCAAATTGTCAGACAATTACAAAACTTGCCTTCTTTATCATGGTTAATTCATCAGTATGTTTCATGTATGCTCTGCCATCAAATCAGAGATTGAAGACTTCAGCTTTAGTTATGATTCTTTCATTATTTTGGCAGACATTCACAGATGTTCCTGAGTAACTCTGTACAGGCCACTGGATTTATGCATCACCTACCCATATATAAAACTGGAAGGTAACCCTAAGAATGGTTTAGAATAAATTTAGGTTTGTGAGGATTTTGATATTACAATGGGTACTATAAAAATGTTGTACATACACTCAACATAGAAATTCAATTCAAGAGGCTGCAGTTGGCTAAACCTAAATGATATTCATAAATCCTTTATGTCCAAAAGTTATTATGAGTAGTGGAATGGAAGATGTGTAGCTTTCAGTGATACACATATCTTCCTGTCATCTTTCTATGTGGAATTTTTCTGTGTTTGAATAGCTTGCTATTGAGAACTGGTTTTGCGGTTGTGTTGAAGTTGTAATGACTGTGAACCATTTGTAGCTCGAATATGTGATGACAGCTAATGCTAGCTGTAATTATGAAAGAAAAGTGGTAATTCTGGTACAGGTTTTGCTGGAAAGCTAACTTAAGTAAAATAAAGAAATAAATCAGTTCGCAGAGTTCTAGCTATCCAGAATCATGGTGTGCTTTTTCATTGTATGTTTCTTCATCAACTTCCTAAACATCCAGCTCAGTGACAAATGGCAGCCCATAAGCTGCACATATTAAAGAAAGATGACACAGCCTAACACATCTGTTGTTACGAAACCAGCAATCATCTACAACGTATAATACAATGTGTGCAGTTGGGCCCTCAGATATCATTGCTTCTGCAATAAAGAGAGTGCTTTTGATATTCATCTTGCAAAACAAAAATGGATCTACACCTCAGAAGACTATTCCTCTAGAGAAATAAATAACATCTCTGAATATCATATAAGAATGTACTGCAATACAGTAAATAAAAGAAGTCCCCATGGTAGTTTAGCATTCTAGTTTGGAATCTATGCAGAAAAATGATTAAACGTTACCACCTTTACTAGAAAACTTGTGAGGAAGAAATTTCACTCTGGCCTTTCTCCTAGCCTTTGGATAATCCTCTACCCTGAAGTTCATTGGAGCCAAACTTTTTGCAAACTTGCATCAAATAGTATCAGATCCTGAAGAGCAACAGATGCAAAGCTTACCAATGAATCTTCATCTCTACATTTTGTTTGCTCTTCTCCCTCCTAACTCTGTTTCCAGTAAAATCCACAAAATCTGTGGGTCCTGCGTATTCACACACCAGTGTGTAATGTGCTTAATCCAATGTATCAAATGTTCTTATGAAAAAAAAAGTAAGTCTTCTCTATTGCAGGTGCATTGATATCTGAAGGCCAAAATGCACAGTTTATTGTATGCTGTAGAAAATGTGTTAGGCCGTGTCTTCTCCTAAGCAACAGAATGAATTCATATCTCCAAATGAGAAAAGACGTAAACTTTTGGGGCAAGGAAGAAAATCAAGATGAACTGGGAGGTCAGAGTTTAGTCAAGGTAGGCCTAAAAGTGCATTCAAAAGTCAAACCTTCAAGTTTTAAAATATGTGATTCTGCAGCCTGTCATGGGCTTAAGGGAGTAGGTTTGTGGAACAGAGTAAACTTTTCTCCTTCTCTAACTCTTCAGTGTATCACAAGTAAATATTAACTCCCTGTTTGTCCTCTTTGTCCAGCAAAGTTTAACTTTTTCCTTCTTCCTTGAAAATCTATCTGTCTCCACTCCATAGGTTACCAACCACTCTTATATTGATTAACATAACCCAGTTGAAACCACAGCAAATATTCTCAACTTTGAGAAGTTGATTCGGAAAGAGTGTGGGGTATTTTTGTTTGTTTTGAGATCTGGAGTTCTGTGTGGCTAAAAGTTTGTCTAGTCTCTACAATTCTTGTCAGTTTGACTAATAGAAGATAACTTTTCCATCATGCTATTAGTGCCTTTAATAGTGTTCTTCAGATCAAAAATTATTTTCTTAGAAAAGTCAAATCCGTTTAGTTGAGCAGAATGCTAATCTAACCGTATAATGTGAAATCCCCCCAGCTTAGAGTCTAGTTCTATCTTAAAATCTTTCGTTTATTTAGTTTACATAGAACTTCTGTCTTCATCACTGTCTTGCTAATAGTAAGTTATTTTTAACTTATGTAGCTGCTGTTTTTCCATCAGTGCTTTGACAGTGGACATGTAGAGAGCAGTGGCATGATACTTGGGAAAACTGGATTTTCTGTTCCTAGCTTCTGTCTTTGACTTTCTCTGAGATTTGCTTACTTAAGAGTATACTGCTCTTTTGTGCCTCATCTTCTGAAAAACTTGAATACTTGGCTGAATTTATAAAATGCTTTGAGATCCTTGGGTAAAAACTACTCTGATTATTAGTGTTTTTTTCTTTTTCCAACAGGTGCTGTGATGATTATGTAATACTTTGTTATTTCATTGGGGGGGGGAAAGCAGCAGCAATATTTCAGCATTCTGCATTCAAATGGTAGTGGTATGTGTGGTGTAAGTCATCTAATAAGCTCAATTTAATGGTGCCTTTAAAAGGTGGAAAGACAGCAAAGTTGTTTATGTACAGTATTTGAAGTCTCAGCTCAAGATTATTATTCATTGTTTAGAAGGAGCAGTGACTTGAAATTACTTGCTCTTAGTTTTATTGGACATCAGATGTTTTAATAAAATGTGAGTTTATTTTAATTATTTTAATGTTTGTTGAAGTGTTTTAGCAGGTGCTACATTTGTCCTTTCTATTGTTCAAAACACATTCAAAAAATGTAAGCAGTGATTTCCTGTAATGCACAAATTATCCAAAACAATCCCACAAATGCAAGAATGCATAAACTTCCACTGTTTAATGGTCCCTACCTTATTTTATTCTCATGAAAAGGGCTTGCTGTCATAGTTGTTGCATTAGTCCATGATCCAGTAAAGGGGATTTAATTGAGAAGTTGAAGGCAGAGAGAAGAAAAAATTTCTTGATAGTGCACTGTGAGCAATAGTTATGCTAAAGGTAAGAGAAAGACACAGATGGACACGCCAGAGTTTTTCCGTGAAATGTTAAGGTGTGAGTGTCTCCTGTTCCCTACTCCTCAGGAGAAAAAGCCACACCAACAAACCAATCCAAAAAAGAAAGAAAGAAAAAAAAAACTCAGACTGAGTAGTTCCTCCTGTTATTTCAGTTGTGACAAATGTAGGGATAACTGTGGCTATTTAAATCCGTACAATTGGCCTGCATGCCAAATATCATATGTCAAATGAACACAGAGCCGTAGCTCCAGGAAAAGCTGCCTCAGTGTAGTGTGTAACTCTCCAGCAGGATACCTCTCATGCTTCTAATAGCATATGGGGATGAGTATACACCCTCAAATCTGTGCTGCAATTTAGCATGGCATATGCATGTCTGGTGTGGAAACTCCTGCATCATGTGTATGTAGTAAAATGTCTGAATTCAAGTTGTTGTTGACTGCAAAGAATGGATATGATCAGCCTGTAGCTGAAATAAGGTTGGCAGATTGTGTGTGTGGATTTTCAAAGCTTCAGAGACAAAACTGAGAGGAGGAATGTATTAATATTCCTCACTGAATATTTACAGAAAGTTCAATGGCAATCTGCTTCCTCCATAGGTATGCGAAGATACGTGTCACTGCAACTTTTGATGCCAGTACATTATTGCTAGAAGTGCATATTTTTGTTTTCTTTTGCCTCAGGAAACTAAGACCTTGATACAGCTTCCTCTGAGTTTGTTGGTGTTTCACAGAAACCAGATGCAGAGCCTTAAAACAATATGAGCCCTTTTTGCTAGAGTTGAAATATAAAATTACGTGACACAATCTCTGGAAAGTTAGCTGTTTGGGAGTCTGAGATCTAGATGTCAGAAACAATTTTCTTTCCTTTCTCTTTCTTCTGATGGAAAGACTTTGCCTAAAATTTTTAAGCAGCTAGCAAGGAACTCTGAAGAAACTTCCTCAAAGTGTCCAGGGTATTGAGAAAAGATAATGTTAGTACTTTCCTTTTCCCCTTTGAAGACAGCTTGAATTCTAAGAGCTTTTTAATGCCCTGTCTGGATCTTGTAATTCAGTATTTGTAAGACAGACTATTCATATTTTATATCTTTAAAATATTGTTTATTTCCCATATATGAAATGAATTTCAAAAAATAGCCAAGAAGGCATGCTGATTTTAATGGTTGAAAATTTCTCATGCTAAAATTGTTATTTAATGAAGCAGTGCTTTACTCTGATTTCTAGTATACTGTTTAGATCCTAGGAGTGGATATAAAAGTCTACAAATCATTTGGTGCACAGATATTCAACACTTATCTTTCCAATTCAAATGAATTGGAAAGAAGTACTGAACAGTAGTAAGCTACGGCATATGAATTATAGGCCTAAACTTTGGGTCTGAAATCCTGCAGTCATGTGATAATTCAGAAGCAAAGCCTTGCATTCTCTGTACAACGTTTCACCCGTGTGCTGCAAAGAGGAGCCTGCAGACATCATCCGAATATGATCTGAAAAGTGATCCCTGCCTGGAGCTGGAAACACAGCAGACAGAACCTGCTGTGGACCTCTAGATGATCCCGAAGCAACGTGAGAGAAGCAAAACGTTGCTTGAGGAAGCCTATCTCAGTGAAGGGCACTAAGAGCCTGACACTTCACTTCGAGTCAGATCCAGCAGTGGCTTGGAGGCGAACCTCATATTCTGGCCTGCAGCTCCTCCTTCCTCTCTTAAATGGCTCTGGACTGGTAGCTTCTAAAAATATCACGCAGAACTGATGCTCCTGTTACTGCTGCAGGAAGAAACAGGATCTTTCTGCTATTGTGTGGGTAGAATTACAGCTCAGGAGCAAGAACAGAGGCAGAGCCACAGGAACCCGGCCGGCTCTTGGGGGCAGAGATGTCTGGAACACCTGAACCTGCTGCTGGTGCTCCTCAGTTTGCTAAGATGTATTTTCTCCCATGTTTGGGTTCTGCAGAGCCTTGAGTAGCTGTCATGCTAATTTAAACAAGAGCAGACAGAAAGGATCTGACATGCTGCATTAGAAAGGATTTGCGTTTTTTAGTTTCTTTCAAGTTTGGGGATTTGTAAAAGTGGCATCCAAATTGTGGAAGGAAATACTCCTCAGGTTGTGTTGTTAAAAAAGATTTTTTTTTAGCAAAGAAATTCTTTTTTTTTTTTTTTTAAGAAAAAAAAGATTGGTCTATTTTAAATTGGTTTCATTTTTACTCTTTGTGCTTCTGGGCACATTGGTTAGTGGGAGAGAGAACTGTATCCCATTTAAATTCTTTTCCGTTTGTTCGTTCTGAGCGTTGCTCTCAAAGTCAGGCAGAATATTTTGTCAGCAGACAAATGGGAAGTGTAAAACAAACAGCCCTTCCTTCCCTAAAAAATGCTTCCATTATTCTTTATTATGAGTTGGATAAAATTTTATATAATGGGCCAAACTTGAGTTGATGGTCAATCCTGAATTGATGATAATGCTACAGTTGTGGGAAGTGAGGAGTTTGTCTGTATCCTCGTCTATTTTTAGATGCCTGGTGTCCTCATGAGGGAGTTGTCTTTCTACAATTTAGACTGATTTTGATAACTTACTATAGTAATATTTTTCTAAAATTTTTTTTTTAATTTTGTGAGATTAGAACTTAGTATTACATAGTGTGATGCCTCAAACTACTAGGAATTGCTGACATGGTTTGCAAAGAACTGAACTTTATTCTATTAAAATAGGATGATGTATGTAATAAATACATTATTTTCCTGTTTAAATCCTAATATTTTAGAAGAATATTTAGATGGCTATGGAACTGAAGGATCTTGAAGACTTATTTAGTGATATTGCATATGAATCTGGATGTAGGCTTAGATCAACTGTTAAACTGAGTATTTTACTTATCTCAATTTACCAAGAGTACTGCACAGAAAAATCGATGCCTTTATGAGAATCAGTGAGAACCCAAGATGTTCTCATGGAGTGTTGTTTCAGAGTTGTATATAGAGTACATGTATGCACTCTACATACATTTATACAAAGTATCTGTATATAGAGCACCTTGTGGTAATTTGCTCTCAAGATAATAAAGGCTTAGATCAACTGAACTTTCTTTTGTAAGAAATGGTATATATCTAGATAAATGGATCTACTGCATCAAATGGGACCACTGGATTATGGATACAGAGTGGAACAACACAGATGATAAAGTAGACCAGAGTACTTATGTCTTTGAGTCTTTCACAATTAACTGCACATCCACATTAACACAGAAAAATGTTAGATAACCAAGACTGCTTTTGGCATAAGCTTTTCCCCAAGATCATTCTGGGGAATTTCTTGACGTATATCCACTTCAGTGGCACACTCTCTGCTAGAATGTGAAATTTATTCTGTCTAGTAGTACAAGATAAGTAAACAGAATTGCTAGTTTTCCATACCTGATACTAAATTTGGATTTCTCGTTCAAAGAATTTGAAAGACTTCAGGGGCTGTTAAGAACTGCTTTGACACAACCTTATTTAATCTTATCTAAACTGAAACAAATAGGAAATAAAGAAAATTTCAAAATTTTCTTAATATCAAAGACTTGATCACTAGGCTCTCTGTCAGCTATTCCAGCAGAAAATTCGGCATCCTATCTTTTTTTGAAATGAGATACTGAAAATTCCCATTATTCTGAAATTAGCTACATTTGCTCGGATATTGTATCTACATATGTATTCTTCTGTGAAGCATTTTTTGTTTGTTTGTTTGCAAATCGTGGCCTGGAAATCGGAATGGAGAGCGATGCGTTACAACGGTAACAGAATAAGCTAGTCTAACTTTACGTACATAATTTAATGGCAAATGAAGAAATGATAGCTATGGAAGGTGATGCTCAGGGAATCACTATATTGACAGTTGCTATAAAAAGATTGGCATATGATATTAGTAATAAAAAGTTTTGACCTAAAAGTATTATTTCCCTAGTCTGAGAGAAGTTATGCTACATTACATTCTTCACCCCTAACAGGACAGATGATTCCTAGTCTCTGAAAACCTCATTAAAAAAAAAAAAAAAAAAAAAAAAAGCGTATTTGTGGTACTTACTCTTTCTTCCATTCACAAAATAGTGTGCGTGTTTGTGAGTAGCTTAGTTCACTGGGCTGGAACTGTTTGAGGTTTTCATGAATTATTCTTGGGAAATACTGCATCCTGAAAAATTAGTTATTCCAATGTAAAAACAAAAAAACCCTTTCTTCAGCCAAGTTATAATTAGTGGTAGTTTCAAACAAAATCTTGGGAGAATGACCCCTTGATGTGACCAAAAGATCAATGTTAGTCATTCTGTTAACAGTCTATTAATGTTTTGTCTGTCTTTATGTATGATGCTGATCAGAAGATGCATGGCAATTGCTTCTTCCTTCTAACTCAGTTACCTGATTAATCGAGGGTCCCCAGAGGGGATGTTGAAATTACTTGTTCTTTTTTTTTTTTCCTTTTTTTCTAGGAAATCTGAGAAAATACTTGCATTAATGTATAGGCTTTTCTGTTGTTTACTGTTTTCACTAAAGTTGTTTTAATTGAATCAACATCTGTAACAATGCATTAACATCCATAACTCTGTTAAATAACCTCTATTGTTCAAACAGGACAAGTTTAATGTAGTACTTCACCACCTCGCCTCTTTGTGATTGTCTATTTAGGCAGTTGGTGATCAAAATGCACAAATAACTCTATGATAATCTTCCCCAGTGGCCGTAACTTAAGTTCCAGTGTTTCTGTAACCATATTTTCAGTGTGGATTCATGCATATGCTGTATGCTGTGGCATGTGTATTTTTTTTATGTTGTTGCAAAATTGCTGAATTCCTTTCCTTTTTGTTTTGCAGTTACTAACTTGTTTACTCAGTTTTGTTTAGTGGAACAAAACCTTTATAACCATAAAGAATGAATTCAAACTGTGAAAAAGGTACCCTTAATTTTTGATTTGAAGGTTTTAAGGCTGTTCAGATATAACTGAGGACCTAACTGGAGATTAGCATTTATGTTGCTTTGTGCAAAGTCAAAAAAGTCATCTCAGCTTTTTCTGATTCTATTCTTTGTTAGCAGCTTTGAAAATTATCATTCACTTTGATTCAAAATTTCATTAATTCCACAGGAGTTATTCAGCAGTCTCATTTCCTCCTCTCTCAGAATAAAAAGGAAAAGGCAGCGTTCATAAAGCAAATACTCTGCTCAGAATCTCTAGCTGGATCCTTGGGCATCTTGACAGAGAACATACAACAGTTCCTCCTCTTCCTGCTATCTTCGATGTATTATTGTACTGTTGTGATTTTTTTTTTTTTTTTTTTGGCATAACATTCAGATTTTGCAATGTGTCATGGAGTTTGGGTCAAAAGATTGTAAAAGTATGCAGTTGAGATACCTCAGGCCCATGGCAGGGTGATATGAATATCTTTTTACTCTCTTTCCAAAATGTCATACTCCAAAATGCATCTGATGGTGACAGAATTCTTAGCAAACATTTTGGTCGCACTGCTCTGAACCTTGCAACTTCTAAAATTTTGTTTCAGTATTAACTTCACTTCTTGAAGGAACATGGTTAACTAGAGCTTCCAGATGTCAGGGAAAAGTGAGTCTCTGCTAAACAACCTTTCAAGTCTGAGTCTAGTTGCTCTGTTGTGAAGTGTTATCAAGGGCAGGAAGGCAGGAGAAATCTAGTTGCAGAAAACTTGCTGTGCAAGAATGAAGACTGTTACCAGGTTTGCATTTTCCAGAGTGAAGAGCAAGGATTTAAAATGGTCTGTGGCTACAGCTCCTCCCAGTGGCAGGTCTTTCACTGTTTCACTGTTTTCATGGCATTGCCAGGCTTAGTGGTGCTCTGAAAAATGTCCCCTTGTCCCCTCTGCAGATCTGTGAAGGTGAGAAGGGGACACTTTTGTGCCTATTCAGCGGGATCTGTGATGCAAAAAATGATGCAAAAAACTGACTCTTTATCTGTAGCAGCCTGCTGGACAGAAAGACTGCCTGAGACATGGATAAGGTGTGCTCCCTCATTCAGCAACGCTTCCTGCTGTCTCAATATGAGTTTGAAAAATAGCATATCTTCAGAAGCAGAACCTGCTGTTGTCATTTTGCACATGGAGTAACATTGATTCTTTCTGCAGAAAAACTGCAAGATACTTATTCTGTCCACATAGCTAAACCTCTCATTCCAACTCTCATCATCTGGTATCACGATTGCTGCAGCATCCTTTTAGCAGGCCTTGACAAATGCAGTCTTGTTCGTGCTGTATCAGCTCAGACTGTGCTACATGCTGAATTTTATTCTTGTATGTCAAGCATTTGGGCGATGCTTTCAAGAGTCACTGTAGCAATTACCACCACCGGTGACAACAACTGTGCTTGGCTGCAGGCCAGTCTGAGTGTTTTTGATATGCTTTCTGTGCTGTAGTTTATATGTATAATGCCATTTGCTTTATATTGTTAACAATTATATGGTATTTTTGAAAATCATTGACTCATTAGGTTTTCTTTTGTTTCCACTTGCCCAAGCAGTTGCATTTACTGAAATCCTTTCCACTTCTTCTTGTAAATTCCCTTTTTCTTGTATCTTTATTTCTAAATATCTACATGCTTTAATAGAGCTGTTGAATACTTATCTTCACTATGTCCTTTAGAAGTTTTTGAGACTTGACTATTCAAAGCTCTGAACAATCTGGTCTGAATTCAGTATTAACCCTCATTTGAGTAGAAGGTTGGATTAGAGACTGCTGAGATCCCTTATGTCTTTTTTAGGGTAGGCAGAATGAAAACCTAGCACCGTAGTCAGTAGCAGAGGTCAAAGCTTCAGTATTGGAGGGCTAATCCATTGGAGAGTCAGGGCTTCAGCTTCTACTCGCTCCTGTCGGTGTACCAGAGCTCCAAACAAATGCATCAGAAGTGGCCTGGATTGTCCATTCGTTTTGCTTTGGGTGGAGTGCAAGGATGCACTTCAGGGCATGAGCAGGAAGCCTCCTGGCTCTGGGAGTATGTACACACTCCATACTCTGGGGTACAAAAGCTTTGAAGTGCCTTGAGTGTCACTAGTGATGCCTGTGTCACATTTTGATAGCCTGTATTCTTACCTGTTAGATCATGCTGGCCTCGTCTCTTAAAGGCTGCTTCCCCCACCATTGCATCAAGCAATTACTATTCGTATCTTCTTTTTTTTAAGGCTTTCATGGTGTCTCCCTATTTTAGCAGTCATCTGTCAATCATTATTAAAATAGGTCTGTATAGTTCATTTGATAAGATTTTTTTTAAAAGTCTAGTCTTCTGTTGTAAAAGCAAATCATGCTGTTTCAAAACAAACGTGAATTTAGTATTTTTATTTAATTAATATTACTGACTATTGACATTTTTTTAAAAGATACCTCAATTTTCATTATTCAGAGATAGAACAGAACCTTGTGGAGACAAGAAGATGACCGTCTAAAAAAAATTGATATTTATTTCTACATCTCTTTCTTCAATTCTATACCAGATACAGAGTGCTGATTGATTTTTGAGTACATGTGTGTTAATATATTGTTTTATAATGGAACACTTGAAATGATTTTGTAATCCTCCTTTCAGTTTCATAGTCTGATAGTTTAGATTGGAAAGAAATTTTGGAAGTCATCTAGTCCAGCAAACCCCCGCCCCCACCAGTGCACAAACACTCAAAGCTGGACTTGAGCTTACATTAAGTTGCTCAGAGCACTGTTCAGGATGAGCTTAGAGTATCTCCAGGGATAGAAATTCCATAGCCTCTCTGGGCATCCTGCTCTAGTGTTTGACTGTCCATGTTGTGATTTATTTGTATTTTTTTCAGAACATCTAATCAGAATTTCTGTTGTTGCAATTTGTGTCATTGCTTTTGTCCTGTCAATATGTGCCTCCAAGAAGAATCTGCAAGAAGGACTGACTCTAGGATAGGTTGTCACTTTGTTACATGAAGTTAGAGTCTCTTTGTTACTCTTCTGTGACAGTAAAATATCCTAGATAAAAGAAGTTACCTGAAAATATTTTTAGCCTATTCACTTTAAGACCTGAAAATTAGTATGTTGGACATCTTGTAGCAAATGTGTAAATTAGAGTAATTTATACCTTACAAATGCTCTATTTGGTATGAGTTAATGCATGAAGTTTGTCTTCACAGGGGTTGTATCTTTCTAATAGAAATTTATATTTGAGACTTCTGATACGTGGAGAGAAAGCTATCTTCATTAAAGCCAAGGTAGGGGGTTAAATGGTGATGAAATGTTTTTTTTTTTTTTTTTTTTTTTTCCATTTGCTGGTAAAAGTAGTCTTTTGTAATTTCAGCATCTGTACAAAATTCTTAGTTGTTCTATAGTATGTAATACAAGGCAGGTTGAACTTGAAAAAACTTGGGAATTTTGGTTCTACAGGAGACGAGCTATGGAAGGGAGCACAGACAGTGCCCATCCATTCCTTCTGCTTGCTGCCAGGTGGGAGCTTGCAAAACTCTTCACTGCCCTCCTGGGACCCTTCTGGTCCATTAGTTTTTGGTGGTCATAAATGAGCTTCTACAAGGAGCTGTTCTTGATCGGGTCTTGGCCAAGAGTCTCCTGAGCTTTAGGAATATTGTTCCTCTGTTGCAGCATGTGTGCTTTCATCTGTCAGTTAAATCTGATCCATATCTGAACCTCTTGTGAGCCTGTGTTGTTTATGTGAATTGTGTGCATTGCAAACTTTATCAGCAATAATACTTTGCAGTAAAATAAAGTTAACTCAAAATAGTGAATGAATTATTTCTAAAAGACATTTAATACAGATCACTTTATGATGATTTGCTAAGAGGCGCAAAGATGAAGTTGTCCAGCAAAAATGTTTCTGCATCATTATCTGAGGATTCACTTGTAAAGTAGCTTGCTTTCAAGAATTTAACACCTTTTTTTTTTTTTTTTTTTAAGTGTTCTCAATGAAAAAGAGTTTGAAATAGGATCTCTTGGGACACTCATTCCAAAAATACTGCTTTTTTGTTGTTGCTTGCTTTAAGTAGTTGTGGCAACTTCTGATTTATCAGAAATGTTTCTTTCTTTGGAACTCTATTTAAAAAATTCTTTTTAGCTTTTTGTGTAACCTTTACTGTTGGGACAAGTCTTGAGGCAGATGTGTTCTGAATAATTAAATGAAAGTGTATTTTCTTCAGTTCTTGTTCACACAAAGATCCCAGATATTTTCTAACATACTAGATAGGAATTGTGAATTGAATTTATAATTCTGTTCCTTAGCTTTAATGCCTCAGAGAACACAAATTAGTAACTTCACATATTTTATTCTTCTGTCATCTGGAAATTACAACATGCTTCCAAAGCGGCACTTGGTGCATGTTACTCGCCTTTGTCCTAGAGCTGGTCATTATGCACAAACTTTTTAGCTGCAAAAGTCTGTTCTGCTAAGAAAAAATAGAGGCTATTGATTTTTAACTGATGGTCAGCCCTTCATTCTTTAATGTGTTTTATTCCATTTCTGCAAAGAAGGATGCTTTTCTGTTTCATGTCTTTTCCTTGAATGGCTGTTAGGAGGATGGCTTGCTTTCAGTGGGATAGAGCTGGAGGGTGGTCATCGTTGCTTCAACACAAATGGTAACCAGTCTAGTCATCTTGACAATGGTCTCTGCAATCTGCTTGCAGGAATGGCGAAGGAAGTCATTTTGCAGGATAGTTTATGGATTAAGCTCTGCTTGAGACTGCCTGGTGGAATTGGGACAGCTAATGATATTACAGAATATAGTCTGCATTGTAATCTGAGCTGCTTATGAAGCAATTCCTCAACTATTGCAATTCATAGTCAAGCATTTTTAAGGTAAACAGGCACCAATTTAGTTTGGTTCAGAGTACCACTTTTATAATTCAGTTTCTATGTGCAAAATATATAAATATTTAATGATATGACTTGCAGTTGTCTCTTTAACTGAAGTTTTGCAGTACATGGTGAATTGCCAGCTACTGGAGGGTGATGAAATATTTAGCTGAATGTAAGCTTTAGAGAATGGTTCTTTTGGGAAAAGTTTAAGGGAAATGATTCCTTAAATTTGGGTGAACCTTTTTACTTGTATAAAATACTAGAATAAAAATAGAATCTTGCAGTTGAAGACAGTGTGCTCCCCACCTCCTTTTTAATAGTTACAGGTATTGTTTGTACCTAGAGGCTTGTTAGAAAATTCTCTGCTCCTCACTGAAATTGGTATTTTGGCTCATTGGTTCAACAAGTGACTGATTGGCATACCTTCCATGAAGGCTCATTTACATTAAATAGCCAAGGATTAAATATTGAGTAGAAAAACTTGTGGATAAGAACAGAAAATATCTGCAAGGAAAAGGAAAGAGCCAGTAAAATAGCATTTTTAAATACTGAAGATGACATGAATTCCTAAAAGTGTTAATCTTATCTGACTTGCTCCTAAGATGCTACTATCTTGTTAGATTGGCCTAGTATGCAGAAACAGTCCTAGAATGAGCAAGTAAAATGGTTGGAAACAGCTGCTCTGAAAGGTCCCTGCTGCATTCAAGAGTTCTGTAGACCAGCTCTTAAGAGGCTTGTGCCGGAAGATTGGTTGCTCACTGAAAGCAGGAAAACTCAAACTCGAGTCTTTAGGAGTATGGAAACTGGACCACAGTGATGAGGGCTATGGAAGCAGGTAATGTTTCTAGGTACTAGAATAATATGGAGAGGACAGTTGCAGTCCTTTATAGGAAAAGTCATTGCCTGTGTAAATAACCACAGAATGCAAATAAATATTATCTGTGTGTTTTATTAAAGTCACTCCTGGCTGATGAAATCTAGAACTATAATGTTCCTGTAAAAGTGAAACGTTGAAGGCGTCTCAATTAAAAAAGCTCCAAGAAACAGCCTAGGTGAGCTCTTAATGGTCTTCTGCTGATTTAAATCTTATTCACCGAGAAAATAAATATTTGTGGCAGATCGTATATGCTTTCTCTTCTACCAATTTATAAGCTTAATACCAAAGAGATTTAGATTGATTTATTTATAGTTTACATATCATGGTACGCGTGAGATGTAGCATGTCACAGACCTCCTGAACAGTGGATACAACGTGTCATAATATCTTTGCAGCTGTGATAGTTGAAGAACAAGAGTAAGGGAAGGTTTGTTGTGGGTGGGGGGAAGAAGAGGAGCAATATCCCTTATTATACCAGCTGATGGAAGGAAAAAAAAGTTTTGTGGTGGTTCAAATAGCAACTGAAGTTTGAAAACCATCAGGTTTTATATATTCTAAAGGTTACTTGTAAATTGAATATTCTAGGATAAAAATGCTGAGAACTGGAGAGAAATTGAATACATTCTCTTAATTGTAAAACCAACCCTGTTAAAAGGTACATAATCAGATATGAATTTAGCAAGTGTTTGTATGCGTATTTCTGCTTCCTGTGAATTGTTTTTAACTTACTAAACTTTATTTGACATTGTGTGGCCTTCTTCTTTCTTTATCCTACCTGCTTAGTGCTTAGTGGGTGCAAAAAGATACCTGTATGTAAAACTTGGCTTCCAGCTTATGCGCAAGTGACCTCACTACTTAATTGGTCTTATTATCATGGTACTAATCAGAGCTTGTTATCATCCAGGAAAATGATGAGCCTTAAAGCCCAAGGACTTGTCATTTAGAAATAAACCTTTGTTTTGTCCAACATGTTTGGGATGTTGTATTGATGACTGATTATCCTTTAGAGTTAGGTTACTAGCTCTAAGTCCATTTTTTTGTCCTCTACCTGCTCTCCCCCCATAATATCTTAGGTCTGCTTGCTGGTCAAATGCAAAGGCAACCTTATTTAACTAAGTGGAGTCCTTTGAAAAGTTTTGCTTGAGCAGCGTGTTAGAAGGCATCCAGCTCTTCCACTGAGCAAGATTGGCAACATTTATTGTTGCAATTCTGTTCTGTTTTGAGCATTTCTTCTGTGGCAAGCTGGCTCCATAATAGCAAAAACCTTAACATCCATTTCACCTCTACTTCAGTTACAAGGAAAAGAGAAAACTACTTTTTTTCCTTCAGTCAACTCTTTTCTTGTTCTGTCTTTAAGAATAATTGTATCCCTCCTTTTTTTTTATCCCCTCCTAAATAATTAATTAAATGATTTATAGTCTCTAACTTCTTTCTCTTACCAGAGTGCTGTAAACATAAAGTGGTGTTTGTCCCATTTTATAGACAAAGTGAGGGGTGGAGCAGCAAATGATTTCATCAGTGTTGCACATGGCATCCATGGGTTGGTTGTACGTGGCAATCCTGCTGGCTCAAGCAGCAATATCCCTGGACACGTCTGTCTGTCCTGTTCTCCTTTTCCCTCTACCTCATCATCCACCTTTGGCTTATGTTGACAAAGTCATGTGTAAAATGGTGCAATGATACACATTGGTGATCCTAAGAAGTGTGGCCACTTTTCTTCCCTGAGTTATTTTTCATCTGGATCAATTTTCCTGTTCTTCCCTGGACATCTAAATGAAGATTTACACCTTCTGTGTACCTCTCAGAATGGACAAATGTGGGGATGAAGCAAGGGATCAAAGGCTGTGTAATTTTGCATTGCTTGTAGCTTGTAAGCTTCCTTGCTGCAGAGAGTGCAACCGTAATGTCAGGCCAAAGTTTTAGGAGTACCTTTCAGGTAGGCAGTGCTTCTGAAATAAATTCTTTTGCTCTGCTTCTGATTTCTCTTGTGGAAGAAGTTTCTGTGCATTCATGCAGTAAACTGGTTTGTGGATCTATTCCAGGTTAAAACTGATCTACCTAGAAAAGAATCTAAAACGTCTCTGCAGCCTGCACACGTTGTACGAATTCCTGTGCCAGCAGGAGGCAAGGGATGGCATGGGGGTGGAAACACCTGAGAGGACAGCAAAGTGTGTTTGTGAAGCTACTTAAGTGGTACTGCTGCCAGCCAGTGTTTGCAGACCTGCGGCAGCCTTGGGTGAACTTGTTTCCTGCAGTGAGCACCGACACCAAGTTAATCTAGTTCAGCAATATTAAGATGCAATTGCAGTGTGCGCTAAATAGTGGGAGCTGTGCTAGTGTCTGCTATCTGGTGCCTTTCATGATGAAGGGTATTGGTATTGTATTCTGGCACACACTTAAAGCTTGCACTGAAGAATCTGTACTGCTATAGTTACTCATGTTGTCTAGATTAAGTTAGCGCATGATAAGATAATACCTTGATTTTGTTGTGTGGAATACACATCTTTGGGATAAAGAGGTGGGGAGAAGTTAATTGTTATCAATTTATCTTCAGGAGAGAAGAAAAACAACAAAGTAAATTAACAAATATGTCTGATATTTTTGAGAAATCCAGCTATTTCTTCAATTCTTTTTGTATCAGTGTCTGATTTTTGAAGAAGCAAAGAAATTGGAAGAAAGTTTCTTATGGCTGTCATGTGATTAAAAAGACATGCATGAAAGTATTCTAAGAGGTATTGAAATATGGGTGTGTAGCAGTTATGCATACAGAATGGCCTTAATTGTTCTTTGCTACTCAGCCCAGCCCAAGAACTGACATAATGTGCATTCTCATGTAGGAATTTTGTAAGGCATCTATGCCTGTGTGGAATTTCTTGCCTCTCTTTCCATCTGTTAGGATGTTGATGAACAGATGTAATTTATCTGTTTGATGCCTCGAGGTAGATTGGACTTCGTATTTTTACTTGCTTTACTTTTAGAGTTGAAGTTCCTTTAGTCTTTGTTACTCTGTTGGTTAAGGAAATGGAAAGTATACTAAGGAAGTGCAGTCTGCAAAATGCTCGCTTTCTCTGCTGATAGCTTTGAATTACCTTTGCTTTTCCTTAGCTAGAGGACACTGTTTCCTTTTTAGGTTACTGAATTGATGATCTTGTATGGGAAAAAAAAAAAAGTGAACAGGCAAGATACTTTTTTTCATTCTATTATGTCAACATCCATTAATGTTTTCTGATGTTATTGCCAGCTTCAGCTATTAAAAAGACCCAGCTTTTCACCAGAAAGTTAACGGATATATAGTATGTAATTGTGTGTCGTTATGACACTCTATCTAGATTTAAAAACAGCTTTTTAAACTTTCATAATCTTCTGGTGTTAAGCTAGCATTTTTTCATGGGACTAACTCATACAGATTGCATGAACTAGCCATGGGTAAGACTGTTTAACGAGATCTGGACCATGACCTCCAAAGGGGTAATGAAAACGTATTTGGCAGTGACTATCGCTAAGGACTTTGGATATAAATACTACCTTCTGAAATATTCTAGTGAATGCTTTGCCTGTAGGGTAAGGCATGAGTGGAGGAAAAGGCCAAAAATGTCTGTTGTCAGATGACAGTGCTGTTAATGTTCATAAGCTGTTATTTGAAGAAGTCAGTCATCTTTGGGTGTTCTGCATCTTAAATTACTAAACGCCAATCTATTTGTTTGTAGGAGCCTGAAGAATTGGAATAACATTATTGTTTGTTTGTGGTTCTTGATTTTAACATGAAATATAGTAGGAACACTGCTTTTCATGAGGCTTTTCTTTTCCTTCTTTCTTAACTTTGAAATTGGCTTTCAAGGGTTATTATTTGAAATATTCACATCTGTGAACCAGGAAGCAAAGGACTGATTTCCTGTCTATTCAGCCATGGATGAAGCTCAGATTTCTTGTTTGTTATGATAGTTTCCAAAAACATTGCTGAGAGACTGGATTTCATAAAGCTGACCTGTATCTGCAATCCTGTGACTGCCTAGATTATGGAGGAGTAAATAAGTTGCATTTTAAAAAGAAACTCATAATTCTGAATAATGCTTGAAATGAGTGAACAAAAAGTGCAGTTCACCTGTACTCTTGTTTTAGGGTGTGATTTGACTTGGGCACATGATAGTAACAGTATTGAATAGTCAGCTGACTGTATTATGAAAGAGCCTTTCTCCTCTTTAGCCTGTTCTCCGCAGAAATGGTGCCCACGTATCCAGCTGGATGAGCACAGCACTCCTTCCAGTAGCCAGGGAGGGAGCGTGCTCTGGCCTTGTCGTTTTGGCTAGAGCTGCCAGTGAATGAGCAGTGCAGTCAGTCGGCCCATTTACATCAGGCCTGATGCTTTTTGCAAGCGTTAGGCTTCCGTGACACATGAATGCAAGTTTAGGTAAGGTTAAGCCTGTTCCCTCCTCATTTGTTCCAGGAGACAAGGTTACCTGGCCTGAGGTGCTACCTCCAGGGTGAATCATTTGGGGCAGCCTTGCACAAAGGGGGTCGCAGTCTCTACTGGAGACCAGTGTTTCAGCCTCACCAACTCAAAGGCATGCTGTGTGGCAGGAGGTCTCTGGTTAGTATCCTGTACCTTTTTTTTTGTGTGTGTGGAAAAATTTATGATGTAAATCATCAGCTCTCTTCTTACAGGTTTTGTAAGGATTTCTTTTGTTGTTCTTTTTCTCAGAAAAGAGGTAGCGCTTCTAATTAAGTCACCTTTAGAAAGAAGTACCAAGCATAAATTGATAGTGCTACCTTCTTAAATCAGCAGACAGCTTGAAACAATAGCTTTGAAAGAGAAATATTGCTTGCAGTGAGGTTCGCCTCTGAGGAAAACATTAACTATTTCAAACCTCAGTTATAATTTGGCAGAGAGCTAATATGCCTGTTTCATGATCCCAGACTGCTTCCCTGAGCTGCAGAGGAGGCAAATCCACAACTGTTAGGAACAGACGAATGGGGTGTCTTCAAAGCTCTTAATGCCTAGGAGGTTAAACTCTAGCATACTGAAGATAAGTAGGTAAAATGCAGTAATGGGAATTTATTATTTCTTTGAAGGATTACTGACTTCTTGAATTTAGTTGTTTATGATCTCTGTTTTCCTGTGCTATGTAGAAAACTGTCTTGTACAGATGGTTTCTAGGGAAGAGGGGAGACACAAGAAGAGAAGGGGAAATAGAGACTACTCAGTAAAACCGTAAGTGCGTTTGAGAGGACTGGAGGAGAGGAACAATTCCTGCGCAGATGTCCCTATATCTAGCTGTAATAGCTGTATACCTAATTTGGTGTTAGTGGCTCTGACAGCTGTGTTTGACTCAAATGTGGGCTTCCTATCTAACGCCAGGGACCACATGTCCATCAGCAGCACTACTTAAGTTAAGTGATTTCACTTCCAAGCCAAATTATAAAATCTGTTGTCCTTCAGTCCACAAGAAAAGGCATCCAGAAAGCTGCCACAGGGTCATCTCCTGCTCTCTCAGGAGACAGCCTCACAGCCTCTTGCAGGTTACCCTCATTAGACTGTACTCACTGTCCAGGCTAACCTCTCATATAGAAGGGAGGCAGCAGAAAGGATTTTCTTTCATCTTGGCAGATGCCAGGAATTGTTCAAGGTGCGTAATTTTACTTTTCCTCTGGGCTTACTACCTATTTAGAGGTAAATATGATGGGAGGAGGAAGAAGCCCTGTGTGGAGAGAAGCATAGGGAAGTTATCTGAAGAGGCAGGACCTGTGGCTGGGGGACAGCCCTGGTCAAAGAGATGTTAGTAATTTCTCCTTCTTTAGTCTTTACTGCTTGCTTCCTTGCTTGCCTACAGTAAAGCTAATTGAAGCCATGGAGTGAAAAAGGCCCTGTGGGAGTATTGCATGGCCAGGAGAGTAGAGAGACTAGCCTACACTTGGCCTGTGGGTAAGAGCAAATACAGCATATTCTCAAAGATTTTACAGTGTACTCCCTAGTATGCAGCTCCTGTGGATTGGAGAGATTAAATTTTAAAGTAGAAAATATCTTGGCTTTAATGGAAATGTTAAATTCTTTCCACTTACTGTCTTATCTAGACTGCTTTTTTCTCCTCTCTCCACCTCATACCTCTGTATTTGCTGAGCGGAATTAAGACTTCTGTCTAGCGTAGGCTCTGTTACTGAGTGTTGTTCGCTGAGCAGGGCAGAGCATTTCACACCGTCAGTATATTTGGTATTACGGACTGAGACCCACCAGTTGTGAAGTGGGTAACGCAGAGTGAGGAGGAGCTCCAATGGAAATGGCAGTGAAATGCCCAGTGTGCTGCATCACTTTCACAGAGCACAGGCTCACTTGCTTGATACGTGTAAAGACTAGATTAAGTTTTCTGGATTTTAACCTGTAAGTGATCTACTTCTTCATTGCCTCAGTACATTAAAATAAATGTTGAGAATACTTTAATTGTATGCAGGAACAACTTTCCTCCTTATAGCATCAACTTGCAGTAGGCATCAAATGATGCCTCAGCTAGGAGAAACGTTGTAGCAAAGGCAAAGATATGCAGTTTGAGTATAGTGAAGGAACTCAGCCAGAATCTGGTCAGTGATGCGGTGCTTCTTTAAAATGATCGAGAACAAGTTGTCACCCCCAACTTCCCTCCCCCAGAAAGAAGAGTCCAGGTAGCTGCGAGATAAATACTGAATATATGAGCAGAGCATTGAGTGTACCGGGAAGGCGGTGAGATGAACGCACCTGTGGGCAAAGGGAGCCTCTAATCTGGAAGGGGAGTGACAGTCACGTGCCTGCATAGTGAACGTTTGGCAGTCCAGTTAGTTAGCTATGTCTCTGCACTAGCCACAGTGAATGCTGGTAGGAAATCAGAATGGCAGTGGTATAGATTCTTATTTCAGAGTAGATGAATAAGAAGCAGGTGCCAGATCCGCTCACGTTATGATGCTTTTGTGCCCCTGGAAGGTGGGGTTCTGGCCTGTACCGCTCACGGGAAGGTGGCAAGCCCACTGAGGTCCCCAGGAGACCAAGAAAACGCATCCTGGTACCTGTTACCGTGAACGTTAGGGCTTTTAATCACCACGTGTGAGGTTGGGAAGAGCGTCGCTGTTGGGTTTTGGGGGAGAGTGTTCTTTATGGTTTTTTTCCAAACCGGCAAACTTGGCATCCGCAGATGGAGTCAGACATGAGATAGTGTCCCAGGAGGTATCACCAGTGTCTGTCCTGTACGAGGCTGTACAAATTACACAATTCTGGAAGAGTACTGTCTCCCCTCTTTTGAGGGAGGGGGAAGAATAAGTTAGAGTTTGGCTACCCAGGTATCTGCTTGGCCAAATATAGAAAAAATTACCAAGGCTTTAAGAAAGGCTGGTGAAGCTGAGAACCACTTCTGCTGCATTGTGTATTGGATCACACTACTGAAATCGGAAATTCCTTACGGTAACTGCTTTGAGAATGCCCTGTTACAGGGACAGTAGACTTGTACGAGTGCGTTCTTGTTTTATTTCAAATTTTTTATTTTGTTATTTTACAGATGAGAATCCAAACATCCAAAGAATATTTTGACAACTTTAAATTGAAATATTTGAGCTTTTTGGATAGTGCAGGAGATGATGCCTCTTTTAAGGCAATTTACTGCTTCTCCAACTGGAATCATTTATTTATTTAAAGTTTTTTTATTACCAGTAGTAAACCTTCAATTAGAAACTGTCATTTATCTATTTATTAGTATTTCATACTGGTATATGAATGGGCTCTTGATATATGTCAGTGTTTATCAAGCATTTTTTAGGATTCTGATGAAGC
Organism: Rhea pennata; assembly: GCF_028389875.1. Classification (NCBI taxonomy): domain Eukaryota; kingdom Metazoa; phylum Chordata; class Aves; order Rheiformes; family Rheidae; genus Rhea; species Rhea pennata. Next base: position 47,119,299 of record NC_084666.1, read on the forward strand.
ACATAGCTTAGATTCACAATAGTATAAATTCTTAATAAGTTGTATTATTTTTAATTAAGTTTGAAGAATTTCCTTCATACTGTTGTCATCTTAATTTGAAAAATAATTTTAAAAAATGCCTGAATTCTTATCTTGTGCTAATTTGTCTTGCACAAATAGATGTGTAGTCTGACTGTATTTAAATTTAGTTATATATTGAAAATTGCCTTTTATTTTAGCGACAATTTTGAGAGTCAACTTTGAGAAGACTGATTCATTGCAAAGAAGTATATGTACATATCAACTAGTGAGGTTTTTTTTGATAATTCTGAAAAGTATAATGTTAGATGATTGTGTTACATTGGATTCACTTTCTGAGAGAGTGGAACTGAAATAGTTGTGCAGGTAGAAGAATGGAGCTGGCCAGGCTGTCGAACAAGCCAGAGTGCTCTGCTGTTTCATACACTCTTTCAATGAGTTTCTTTAAAACTCATTCATCTGTTGCAGAAACTTTCTCTCCCATCCCTCTGAATGTGTAGCCTTTCTGGTATTCTCTTGCTATTTCCTAAAGATGTAAGAAATAAACCTGTTGGCTTTTCTCAGCTTGAACATCGTACTGTATATCGCCCTGTTGTATGCTTAGATTTTTAGCAATGTACTTAAACATTTAAAAGAAATGTATACAATAGAGTGTTTTTGCTCCTATATCTTTATCGTGAGTTTTGTTCATATAAAAGTTCTTATACCTATCCAAAGTTGTATATTTTTGTTTGTTCAGGAACTTTTTATTTCCATATTTATGTATTGTTTCTATATATATTATTGTGAACAATATAGTCAAATATATATATTCTGCACATTGTTTTTCCTATTACCACTTATGCTTTTCATAGTCTAAGATCTTTTTCTGTGATATTTCTTCTAGGCTCTTTAACTAAGAGTGTGTCTGGCTGTTTCCTTGTTTAGTTTTTGCATACAGAAGAATATGGCCTTAGCTTAGCATGAAATCATCTCCCTGTCACATTTTTTTTTTTAAACAGCTGTTGGTTGTAATGGAGGATATTACAAGAAAACTTTATTAATATGATAAATGTTCCTTTAAAACCATAAGCAATGCTGCCTTTTTTTATATATGTATATATATGTGTATGGTTTGGATTTGACCAAGTTTGTAGAAATAGTGAGAGCTAATATGCTAGTAAAACTAACTGGAATTCTGAAACATAACAATTCTGAGGATGTTGTCTGCATGACTCTGTCCTGTCAATGAATAATATAAAGGATAACATTACGCATCTAATGTTTTAGTTAGAAATAGGGAAGTAATGAAAAAAATGAATAGCAACCAATTTTAAATTCCATTGAAACACAGAGGATAAAGATGTATTGAAAATTTTTGTAATATCTGACACTAGAAGAGTAGGAGAAACAAAATATTTTGGTAACACCAATGTAAAATTTAAGAAAATCTGTTCTCATTCTTTAAAATGATGCTATAGGACATTTACTGGTGAAAAACAGTTTGTTCTTCTTTGTTGAACTACATCAGTCTCAGAGGGACTTAAATTCCACTGTCTGTGGATAGAAACAAAAATTCTGCACTGTTGTTGCTTAGGTATTCCTAAAAATATTAATTTTATTATGCAGATACTTGCTCTGTACAACTGTGGCTTGTCTGTCACGAGCCCTATCTGCATGCATCCTAGAATCAATAGTACATTAAGGAAGCTGACATGAGGAAGGGAAAAAATCATAAATAATGAATAGCAGGCTTTACTGTTGGCGTTTCATTTCTGCTAAAAATAATACAGTTTCTAGTGAGGTACTCTTGTACTGTATAACCTGATTAGACTCAAACTCATTATCCATAACACTAGTGACTTTATTTAGTCTGTTTCTTGTTAAGAAATATAATAGTGTAATCCTTAACTATATATACATGGATTTCCATGTATTAGAAATGCTGTATGTACAGTATGAGTATTTTTATTAGACCTCATCTGCAGTCTACTGAGAGACCAGGCTGTAAAGTAGAGGGATGTGAGGATTGTTTTTAACCACTCTTTTCTTAGCTTTATAAACAATAGGAGCTTGTGAAAACAGTTTTTTTGTGGTATGCAGGATATGTGAAGTTTTGAACGTAAGAGCATGATCCTTGCACTTTAAATCTGTGTATTAATTTTTTTCATTAGCTCTCTCTGCTTCCACATCCTGCACATTGCTGGCAAGCATGCATCAGCAATAGCAATAAGACTTTCTTCACTAATGTGTCTGACATATCTCTGAAACGTGGTTGCTCAGAGCGATAGCTGATTTTTTTAGAAGTTGATTCCTTTCTAGCCGTCTGAGTAATTTCACCTGATATTACTTTAAATTTCCTATATAATGTGCTCTTTCGATGAATAGCCGTGTAGAATCGGCACAGGAAGAGCAAGTCCTTGGCAATACCAGCTCAATTGCATCTGCAGATGAGGATTTAAAATTCTATGCAGCAGACAGTACCTCCAGCAGGCGAGTAAAAGGTTACTGCATTATTTTGCTTGTTTGCATCTGTAGTCTTTATCTACCAAAGGTTTTCTTTTATTGTTCAATTTGCCGTGCATGCTCGTATATGGATGTTACTGGAAACTGATTTAATGGGAACACGAATATCAAAAGGGCAGAGCAAGGTGAAGGGAGAGGCTCAGTTCAGCTTTAAAACGGAGGAAGGGAGGGGGGAGGAGAGAGAAAGAGTAAAGGGGAGGGGAGAGAGGGAGCAGGAGAGAAATTAAGCCTTCAGTGCGTTGCAGAAACGAGAAGTTTTTCATCAATGTATTCATTTAAGCTGCTTTCGTGTCACTTGCATTTTTCTTAACCTTTTGATAAAGAGGATGCTCCTGAAGCAGGCAAGCCCTGATAGCTCTATAAATGTAAGTGACGATTATTTCAAGTCAGATTATCCTGTAATCAGGTTAAGCATTTGTGTTAATGTGAGACCTTCTGCTTTCAGAAACAGTATTGCATACTCTTAAACCAATTAAAATGAGCTTTTTACAATATTACTTGCATCTTTTTATTAAATATAGAAAGGAAAAAGCGCATTGTTCCTGTACTAGTCTCATGAAAATGAGGTATTTCTCATAGTGAGTTAATTGCATGTGTTCAGTTAGAAAGGTATTCACTGTTGAAACTAGAGTATACATCTTTTTAAAGGTTAGAAGGTCTTTTTATGCCTGACTGCTCATTTGAATTAGTTTTGCTGCTCCTGGATCCTTTTTTTTTCTCTCCAAGTGAAGGACTTCTACAAGACTTTACCAAAGCCGCTTATGCTCGTTGCCCCCATAACTTCTCTTGGGAGTTGGCTCCGTTACCTTTGGACATGCTACTTTAAATTCTTTCCTCCTCCTTTCTTCCTCCGTTTACATTTTTGCTGTTGTTTCCTAATGTCTTCCTGGCTCTCGCAGCTGCCTAGCAGCCATTTGGGGTTTGGGTAGCTCGCAGCACACTGTTTCTCAGGACTTTCCCATATTTCAAGTTGGGGGGGGGGACGGGACGGGACATTTATTATTTATTTATTTTAAGGCAGTGCAAAAAGTCCCTTGGAGAGCCCCGCAGGGCTCGGCCGGGGCCGCGGGCGCTCCGACGGCCCCGCCGTGCGGAGGGGAGGCGCGGGCGCAAGGTGCGCGCTTTTTAAACCCCGGTCCGCCTCGCTAATGGGGCGGGCTGATGCTCTCTGGTGAAGATTTTTTTTTTTTTTTTCTCCTTCCTCCTTCCCCCTCCTTCGGTTTATCAGTCTTTAATTTCAGCCAGGGAGCTGCAGAATGAGGCAGTTGAGCAGTTTTGAGTGTTTATGGGACGCTGCCGGTCCCGGTTTCTTAAAGAATAAACTCGTCTGATGAGCAAGTCAATGTGCGGCTGTGGCTGCAGCATTATTTCTTCCTTAATGAAGAGGCTGGGCTGTTCGACCTGCTGCTCCGATCTGCTATCTTGCAGCCGTACATCAGAGCAGTTGCAGAGACTATCCATTGAATGTCTCAGTCAGCCAAAGAAGGTAACTATATTCAAAAATTAAAATGTACCATTAACAAGATGCTTTATAATTTGGACTTAAGTGATAAAAAGACAAATTTCAGATGTTCTTAGCAGTTTTTTTGACCTTGCAGTAGCTATCCAATATCATTTTGCCATCATCAGGTTGTGTAGCAATAGAAATGTGCTGCAGTAATTGATTTTGTAATAGGATCAGGTGATTTACTGGCTGCACTGACAACCACTTGCTTGCTTGTTCTGAAACGTGGAGCACTCTAATGGATGTTTTGATTGCAGCCTCGAGTTGCTCTGAAACTGCTAGATGCTCAAGGATGTGGCATCTCATTTGTCAGAATAAAAACTTCTTCAGTGGTATTCTCCAAGTAATGTTGGATTTCCCCCTTCCCCCACCCCCAAATACTGAGTGCATTTTCTGATTCAGGATTCTTTGTACTGTTCTTTATAAATAGAATTGGAAATTGTCTTCATCAACAGTATGTATGTCAACTTAGCCCTTTTTCTTATAGGCATTTGTTTCCTGAGAATTTGATCCATGGCAAACATAGCCCAAGTCTGCGCTTAGAGGAGAATATGCAACACTTCTTTATTGGTTGGTCTTAAATGTTTTCTGCTAATAGATGATGGTTGGGAAGCAAAAAGCTGACTATTTAGAAAACAAACCAAACTAAACTTTTTTTAAAAAAAAAATCCATGTCAGAGCATCAGCTTTATTGTAGAAAAGTCTTTAGGAGCTGTGAATGGAATCCAGTGAATGCAAGTGGAGAGCTTCATTGGCTCAGCCTTTTGGACCAATCTGTCTCTGGCTGATAAAATTGAAATAGGATTCATCTACCAAGTTAGTTGGGGAATAGTATAAGCACCAAATATGCTACAGTGGTTGGTAACAGTTTCCATTGAATTCACCTTCAAAATACATTTATAGGTTTTCTCTCTTATTGTGCAAGAATGAACATTCCTTGCTCATGGATATATGGCATAATGTATAAGAAAGAAAGCTTAAAAAGTGAAAATAACTTGTGTTATTAAAAATTGCCTTCAATTGTTGTCATCTTGTGTCTATTTTGAACTGAAAATCTATGGAAGAATTTGCATCAGGAAATAGGAATTTCTGGCATGGACTTTGAAGTAATAAACAGTCAAAAGATAACTTCAGCATGCTGAAGTTCAGAGGATGACAGTCACCTTGGCTTAATTAACATTAAACAACTAAGAGTTAAGATCAGATTGGTAACATTTTTTCCAGTGACTGTATAATACAGAGATTTTAAATGGCCCAAAATAAATCAAAGCGGTTTGATTTGAAATTGTTGAACCTAATCATAATTAAAATTAATGAGCAAGAAACATTGGATTTAAACCAGTAGATTTTAATTTTGTTTTCCATTTATACTTCAAAGATTGCTAAATGGGAGTTGATTCTCACTCATGTAATCTGGTACATTTTTTCCTAATGAGAAGAATATTCTGCTACTTCCATGTTTGTTCAAGCAGTGTACAGCTTAACATTCAGATTATTATTTTCCCAACTGTTATGCTGTGAAGTGAGCATGAGTACTCTTGCACAAGTAGGTGGTGTCTCTTGCCAAGTTATACATGTGAAAAGAAACCAAAATTCCCATTTTCCCATTCCCAACACATAATATGTTTCTTCAGTTTGAATGAACTGACCATTAAGTTGGAGTAGCAGAATGAGCTCAAACTATTTTTTATACTTGAAGAGGAGTAGTGCGCAAAGGTGTGCATGTGGGGAGATGGGAACATTTCTCTGAGCTCAGGTTGCAGGGCTTCAGTCAATGATTGCAGAGCTCAGTGTTTTGAGTTTTTAAAAAAATTTTGGGGGTCAGCAAGCTTATTCTGTTGCAGTTGTTTGCTTTAGATTGCCTTAATAGGCAACAGGAAATGCAGCTATTGGCTTAGGAGAGAGGCTAATTAAAAATTGCTTCCATGTATAGGTGTTCACTTGATAGGAAAAATAAGCTTAAATACCTTTTTTAAAAAAATATTTATTTTATTTATTTATTTTACTTTTAAATATGTTTTATTATTCCTATTATTATCTATCTTTGCCAAAGTTAGTTTATATTAATTATAGCTTTTTGGGACCATAATACCATAATGTTGTGGTTTTGTACTAGGGTTTCTGAGAAAGCTAATGTGATCCACTGTGTTTTGTGTGTTTAAACACAGTGATAAAGAGCTAAGGAGTCATATTCTGAACTTCAAGAAGAAAGTTTTGGTAAATCACTGGGAAAAATGAGTTGGAAAGAATTCCATTTTTTCAGGTAAAATGGAAAATGGAACACTATCATCTTATAAAGACAGCCTGTGCAAAACTGCACTGCAAAATGTAACAACTCCATGAAACTGTAGCAAGGGTAAGAAAGACAAAAGACCCTTCTATTGATGATGATATATTACAGAAATAGTAGTAAATACTAGTAATGTGTTCTCTTGGATTATTGTTGTACTAACAATAGAGCAGAATGAAGACACTAATTAATATCCTAAATGTTATAACTAGGTTTAATATTCTGAAAGTTCTCCAGAGATTTATTCCAAGTGCCTCCTCTAAGCAATCGTAACACGTCGGTAGGGTGGTCTGAATGTGCCCCTGCCCCAAAGCACTTACTGGGAATTCAGTCAGTGACAGAGATAAGGGCTGTTATGTATATGTGTAAGGTAAATGGAGGAGTTGTTTCTGATATGTAGTGTATTACTGTAGCTTCTGGGACTTTAGTAGTACTCTAATTAACACAAATCAATACTTAACCATATTTAAAACTAGTGTTTTTGTTCTTACTGTTTAGCCAGACGACGTTTGCAGTGATAGCCACTACAACAGCTCTGAAAATGACCCCTTTTAAAGAAATTGTATGAGTTGCAAGAACTAAATTTTGAATGTGTGAAACATTGGACTAAATATGGTAAATCCATATTGAAGTCAGAAGGAAATTGACTTTATCTTAAATGTATATACACTGTTGAAGATTAACCTTAATATTTAAGCTGCAATATTTGCCAAGATTATTTTGATTTTTGCATGCCATTCAGTAGGATGACTTTCTAAACTTGAAATGTTGCTCATTTAAAGTGTCTGCCAACATGATAGTAAAAGAAATCTTGCAACAGACTACTTTATTAAAAAAAAAAGTATGTGTGTGAAAGAGAATTATATTGATTCTGTAAAATTAATGCTAATAATACTCGTTTCACCTGCTTTAAGAGAAATTAGGTGTCTCCCAGAGAAATACAAATGATATTTCTGAGAGGGACTTTGCTTAATAAGCAATGTAGTTTAATTTGATATTGCTGAAACAACAGTAGTAGGTTTTTGAATGCTGATAATTTTGTATAATCATACTACCATTTAGGGAAACAAAGTGTTATCAGATTGTAAATGCTTGCTACTAGTAGGAAAAAATGTGCGTATCTCTATGACCTCTTAGCAAAAATTAAATTAATAACTCGCTGTGTAATACTTCTCAAATATTTCAGTTCTAAGTTCGACAAGTTCTAATATATTCTCTGTATTCTGCAGATGGAACACAGACTTTGATTCTCTTGCAAGTTAGCGTTAAATTAAAACTGGTGGCACTTGATAAAGAGCTGGACATGCACAAGATACGGTCTAATGGAGTCCTCATTAGACAGTATAGTTTTCTGTGTGTAGGCAGTAATTCTAATAGTAAAAATGGGATATACATCAAGGGCTCTGATACAGCTTTGATCCTCTCGCCTAGCTTGGAAGGGATTGGACAAATGACGTTAAGAGATTTCTCTTCCAATTGCCTCAGATTTGTATGAAACCAAGTAAGGTTCCCCAAGTCTAAAATGATATTTGTTTTGTTACTTATACACTACTGTCCGCAGCAGAGTGATAGGCATGTGGTTGTGTCGCAGAAGTTCAGATTTTCACATCAGCTGAGCCACCATACCTACGTTCCTGCAGCAGGAATATGTGCAGCTCGCTCAAACGCAGGGCGGTGCGAACCTGCCGGTTGCTTCCCCTCCGCCGAGCAGCAGCTCGGCCGCCCCGGCTGGTCCGGCCGGCGGCGCGGTGCCTCTGCTTTCGCTCGGGCAGTGTCCGCCCAGAGCAGCCGCTGGTTTCCCCGCCCGGGAGCGGGCGGATGGTTGCAGGTGCTGATCTCTGAATCCAGTTATCCCACCTCCATCCCGCCGCCTGCATCACACCTGGCAGTGTTTGAGCTGGGGTGGGAAGAAGGGACGAGAGGAGAAAACAAATGAAATTCTACGTGACTCCATAAGTGACGGCACTTGATTATGTATAAGTTATTTCTTGAGAGCTTAAAACCTCTGATAGTGGAGTTGGGGTACTGACATTGAGCTAAGTTTGTTTCTGACACTGAATCTCAGAGCTAAACTCTCTCTAATAGTTACATCTACTATAGTGAGGGCAGTGCTGCTTCTAATGTGTATGTAGCTAAAGACAAAGGATAACGATCTCCTAAACTGTTTTTCTCACTCTTCCTGATCTCCCGGATCAATTGATGGCTTTTGTACCTGACTACTTAGTGAGGAATTGATCAGTTTGATTAATAGCATTTTTTTGGTTTGTTTCTCTCTTTCTCTCTTTTTTTATTTCCCCTTCCTGCTGATTTCAATAGGAAGAAGTATTGGTTCTTTGGCAATCGCAGATATTTTTAAAGCCTCATTCAAAGCTAACTTGAATCCTAATTTGAAAAGAAAGCTATGAAAATGGATGCATAGTGTATCTTGTACCTGCAAATTTATCAAACATGTTCATTTTGTAAGTAAAGGAATAACTGTATATTTATGTATTAAGCCCTCATGTCAAATAAACTGAAGAAGTATCTACTGGAGAACAGAAGTTGTCTGAAAATAGGAATTATACACAAAGTTGGAAGACTTGAGGGAGCTGAAGATGGGATATTAAGGGGAAAAGCAGTAAGTTACAGGGAACTAGAAACAGAGCAGTTGCTCGAGGAAGGAAAGCCTTGCTGTGAATCTCCCTTCTTACCTGCACGTGTATAAAATTTGCACAGTAACTCAATCAGTTTTGTTTTTGCTTTTGCAGAAAACATGCAGTGTGCATATGTATATGTGTGTGTATGTGTGTGCGCATGCGCACATATATATAGATAGATAGATACAGAAGCACAATAGTTTTCACTGAGATCTGTGTTTTGTGGTTTGTTTATACCTGCCCTCCAAATTGCTGTTGTTAGAAACACTGTGGGAGCTGAATGTCAGGCTTTGGTCTGTCTGAAGTAACATTTGTGATCATAATTCTGCATTTTAGATAGTCATCCTGATGTATCTGAAAGGAACCTAGTATGCTCTTCATGGCTAAATTTAGTTCAAGGCCAATGGTTTAAAAAAAAAGCCTTCTCTTAGTGAAATGAGTAGTTTTAAGAAGGAATAGGTTTAAGTATATCTAATAAAAAGCCCAGTTTTGCATTTTTAAGTCAAGACCTTCAATAAATTTAAGATCAATTCTTCTTCTAAATGGATTTTAATGCTTGTATGTCATACTTTACAAATGCTATAGACTAGATACCTGAAGTACCTAACTTCTGTTTCTGTGGAAACAGTTTCTTCCTATATTCCTTTTTTGGTTATGGTGCAACCAAAGCAGAGATGGCATAACAATGGCATGAAGTATTTCAGCTGAGTGACATGATCCATATTTTTTGGTTTCAGGAGGGATTTGGAAAGGGGAGCAAACTCAAAAGCAACTTTGCTAGAGAGTGCCATTCCTAATGTTGTTTAAATGCCTTCCTCCTAATTTCTTCAGTTGTGCTGTCTTATGTCTGCTTTCTGGTGCTTTATCATTACACTAATCCCTTGCTCGAGAAGGGAGGAAACTTACTGAATTCCAAAGTACAGTGGTGTATGATTTCTTTTTTTGAACAAATGTTGATTTTGTTGTTGTTGTTTTTGCTTTGTTTTGTTTTAAACTTCTGCTTCTCAGTGAGCTGTTCCGTGTGGCAACAACTTGGCAGAGAAAGCAAACCCGGCAGTCTTGCGGCCGGGAGACCGGCAGGGCCTGACACCGTGCAGTCACAAAAGATGCCTCTTGGTGGTCAGACGGGCAGAGAGGATAAAACAGGCTGTGAATCCCCTGCCAAAAAACTTGAAAGGATAGAAAATTTCTTCTGAAAGTAGGGGGAAGTAGAGCATCTTTTACATGGTTCAAATGAGGAAGTGGTGGTGAGGGTAAAGAATCGAAAGGAAGGAGCGTAGTCTGTGCGCAGGAGGCAGCAGATCCCAGAGAAACTGGGGGGTGAGAGAAAGGGCTAATAGATTTTAGGGTCAGCGGAGCCATTATGATTATGTAGCGAGAGCAGCTGCCTAGCACAGCATGCGATTCCCCCAGTGCTCAGCCCCGAGCTTCGGGCTCAACTCCAACCATTTCTTAGAGCTCGTGCACTTGATATCCAGTGTTCTGGACTGCAAAACCCCAGCGAACCTGAAATCTAGGGTTAATTGCATCGTCACCTAGTAACTCTTTCAAAATTTCTTTCTGTATTGGTGTTTCAGTTTCACTTGGTCTTTGTCAAGCTAAAGTGATCTATGTCTTTTACTTTTTTTAAAAGAGCAGCTCATTTCTTTGGTCCTGTTTTTTCAGGATGTTAATTATCACCAGGTTTTTGGACGACTGCTGGGTCAGTTCATTCAAAGCTCTTGACTGTTCAAAACTGGTGGTGTTGGTAAAACAAGAGAAGTGGTGACAACCCAGGAAATAGTAACATTTTGCTGTAAAATCCTGTTACTGCCATCAATACTGACAGAAGGACAGCGGTGGGAGATAACAAAGCATAGCCAAGTCTTGTTGCTCAAAGCTGAATTTAGAAGAAAATCGATTTTGGATACAAAATGAGATTTCCCCAAAGTACAGATAACTGTATCTAATTGGGATGGTTTTCTTCACCCCAGCAGGCTGAAGTCCCAACACTTGAGATTGGTACACATTCACTGTCTTGCTAATGACATTACAAGCACTAGAGCAGACAATCCTGTTAGCAAATATTAAAGACAATGAGATTCTAGGGTTCAAAGTAAATATTGCCAATTTAAATCAAACTAACTTCTCGCGTACATTCTGTGTAAGTACCCCCCCCCCCCCCAAAAAAAAAAAAAAAGGTTGTTTCTGCACATTGGATTACACAAGGCAGCAGTGAGCTATGGAGAGCTTTTGCTCACTGTCATTGCAGTGGCAGAGATCTTTAGGGTCTTGAGCAGCAACACTGCCGGAGCCAAAAGGAAGTTGCATTTGTGGCTTGGCTTGGTCTATAGACCCTCCAAGAAACTTCTTACCTACTGGTAGTAATTGTTCTGCTGTTGCTGGGAATGATTTTTCACTTTACAAAGTCCCAAACTTCAGTCTTTGGGACTTTGCGCATGATTGTTAAAGCTTGTTGATTTTTTTTTTCAGCCTTAGTAGATGGTATTAAGAAGTAGGTGAAGAATAGAGCTGATTTAGTATGAGCAATTCCAGTCATTCTTGCAATACTGTCAGTTGCTTAAAAAATATCGTATATCCTCACAAATTGAATGCTATACTTTGCTCCCTGTACTGATAAAGCCATTGCGAAGATTTTTTTTCTTGTATAGTTTTTCAGGCTTCTGTCTTGAGGTTTTCAAATAGTGATTGATCCAACACTCTTTAGTTACAGTTTTAGTAACTTTTTTTGTTGTAGTTTGTGTCTTTTGCATCTTTGCAGTTATATTCCAGTACAAAAGAGAGAGAGAGAAAAAAGAGAAAATAAGTATCTCCCATATTGGTAAGTTATGTTTGATGACTAAAGATAGAATTAAATTGTAAATTCAGCAACTTGTTCTCCCACAACTAAAAAAAGTATATATGAAATTAATACTTGTAATTTTCCTTAATTCTATAACAGACATCCCTTTTTTCCTTTATCCTTCCTATGCTTTTTGAGATGTCACTGATGATATTGTATTGATCCATTTAAAAGGTTTGCAGTGAAGCTTTTTACTTGATGTAGGCTGTCTTTTAATTAAAACTATGCCACTGTGCTGTGCAGAACACTATAGTTAGGGTTGTGTCAGCACTTACATTTTAAATCCCTTGTTTTTTAGCAGCAATTTAGTACTGACAATAAAAAATTGCTCTGAAGTAAATCATAGCAAGATCTTAGCCTGCAGAATGAGACAGTGAGAATTCACTATATTAAAAACTATTCAGATGAATCTGAGCTAATGAAAGGTTAGATCCTCTTTACACACACACTTTTTATGTGTGCATGTAACTACTGCTTTCAAAATATTTTCTTTGGTCTTAAGGCTATTTTCTTATTTGAGGCAGTATCACCCAATATCTAAAAAGCAGCAGATTTCATTGCACCATTCTCTGGGCATCTCTAAGGGATTTTCAGCAGGTCCTGAAACTTGCTTCCCTCTGCTCTTCCCTCTCACCAGCCTTCTGTTGTTGTGAGGGGGCCCTAATGAGAGTAAGGATTGACTGTCCTTGTATCTGCTGTCTTATTCTTAACTCAGAGCGGGGTCTGCCTGAGCAGTGAGTGTGCGCAGAGCGATGCTAGATGGTCATCTGGGGCTCCATGGGTATTGGTTGAGTTCTGCACGCTGTGCACTTAAGAGGCCTTGCTCTCTTACTCGGAAGGAACGATGAAATCCAGGGTAGGACTGGCAATCTTGAGCATCTCGTGGTAGACAATTTTTTAAAGCTTTTTAGAAATGGAGGAGAGCATAGGTTAGCTGTAATATTGTGCCTCTGCTGGTTACGTACAGGGGAAGCAGAGGAGATTTCTTAAATAACTTATCTTGGAAAAAGCTGAAGATGGAAGTGTCTGAGACTGGAGTATGTATGCAGCTTCAGGAGCTAAGTTGTGTTTGCTATGTGTGTAGATACATATGTGTATATGTATTCAAATATCTGATCCTACTTAAGAAAATAATGTGTGTGGAGGGGTAGCAATTGTTTTCTCCTTATATTACAAACATAAAGCTATTACTGTAATGTTTCAAAGATTGCAGACTAAGGCTGCAAGGTCAAACTTTTGTATGTTGGAAATGGCTGTGCACTGGATACCTGTACTTGCTTGAGAGCCAGAGCACGGTGTCCCTAGGGAGCCTAAATGAACAGGACTTCAGTTCTTCCCAAATGTTATCAGTGGTAGGGGCCTACCTTTTGCACAACAGGGTGATGACTAGAGCACTCGAGGCCAAGTGCATGTTCCTTCCTAATCCTGGACAGATATAAACTTGCAGCTCTTCTAGAAGAGTGCTGAGGAATTGTTTGGGTGGGGACATTTTCCTGCTGTGCTCTGGAAGTAGGCCACTACACAAGCAAGAATGAGGGAGAAAGAAAGCAAGAGGGAGCATGGTTTTGCAGACTTAGTGTCCTTTGTCGTGAACTTGGGGAAGAAAGGGGCTGTGGCTGCAGAATCTGTTCCCTGCATTGGTTCTGTGTCCTAATCCTGTCTGTTGTTCTGCAGTTCTTGATAGAACATTTTACTGAGAAACAAATACTGGTTTAATTCTACCTCATTAAATTTCATTCTGATTGTGCAGAATTTTTCATATCGCTTACGCCTAACTGGGCTTGATATGCGGAAGGTATGGTCTTACGTCGTTTTTTTGTTTTAGGGCCAGATGTTAGCCTGCTCTTAACTGGACCGTCAAGCCCTCCTGGGATAGGAAAGTGCTAGAAGAGAAAGAAATAGAATAAGCACAGACATTAGCTGATGGTGGGCACAACAAGTGAAGAGGAAGTGTAATGCTCAAAAATGATTCTGAAGAGGCAGAGGTATAGCATAATTGTTTTCATGCTTGAGGAAAGTAAGACCAACATTTGTGACATTTAGTCGGCTAGTTTCATCAGTGTCAGCCTTAGAGAATGGCTTCACTTTCTTCTTAAGATAGTCTCAGACCATGCTAAGGCCAAAGGGGACCATCTTGTTCTCCCTTGTTGCTTCGCTTGTGATTCATTTGTACTAATGGTTGTGTGGCTGCATAGCAAGTTTCATCAGCCTGCTTGTGTTAATCTTTTCTTCACTTCACTTTCATAAGTAATTGCCAAAACTCTGTTAGCCCTAAATGCCTGCTCCATGTTTTTTTTAGTTAGGCGTGCATTAATTCTAAGTTTTATGTTACTCGCATTTGGTAATGATGGTTCGGACTTGTGTTTATTTTGTAGGCGTTTGTTCTGTTGCATGGAAATTATGTTAAAGTGTCTTGTGATGAATCAGAGTTTGAAGTAGGTTTACTATATATGGCACCTGATAGAAGAAGGATGTTTTTCAAATTTACTGTAAATGGTTCCTTTCTCAGTTTTGTATTCTGAAGGAATGATGCCTTCAAGTTATTGGAGTGGATTGAGCAATGATTCTGCTCGCACTGAATGCGATCAACTAAGACGTTTATATGCTCAGTGCCCTTCGTTTTTCAATTCGATGAACTGTAAACATAGTCAATAGCTGTGTCTAGATCTTCTTACTTTTTCAAAATATTCTGGGGTTTTCACTTTTCCAAAGTGCTTTTGCAGGAGGCGTAGGTAATGAACCTCGCTATGAATGGACAAACAGGCTTTGAAGGCGACGTGACTGAAATTCGCTTTTCAGGCCATTGGCGGATTTGAGCATGGAAACCAAGTCTCCTCAGCCTCGGTTCAGTGCTTTGCCTGCTAGATTACGTTTTCTCCATATAATTCAATCTTTTGGGGAGAATCACAAAGAAAAGTGAAGTCTGAAGTGTTTGAAAGGTGGCAAAACATTTGTCTGGCTGCATATCAAGTACCTTACAATGGCTGGAGCTTGTATGGCTGGAAGAATAAGGCACAAAAAGGTAGTGACACCCAGATTCTCACATCCGGAGTTAGAATAAAAATCAGATCTCCTGATTCCTATCTCTTAACTACTTTTTTAACCAAATAGTCTCTGCAACCTCTTTACAAAAAGATGGAGCTTACTCTTCCAGTGCCTCTTCTTCACAAATACATGTGTAGCATTTTTGCCAGCATTCGGAATTGTGTGCCAACTCATGCAGCTGTCATTTGTGTGGGTTTTTTTTTTCCCTAAAGCTTTTTGGCTCCATCTGTTTGCCTGGTCACTTTTGTTGTTTGCTTTTCGCATTGTGCTGACTCCCAGATGCATAGTTGTCAGTGACAGTCCGTTTTCCCCCCTTTTTCCCTGAAGAATACAGATTTCACCTTTCCTTCTTCCAAATGCCTACTCCCTTACTCACAATTCAAGATTGCAAGTAGAAGAGGCTTTCTGGACTTGTCATAACATAATGTATATAAAAGCATTTTCCATCTGCTTTCCACCCACAACCACAGTTATTGCTCACAATATCTTGAGTGACAACAAAATATTTTTCTTGTAGTTTTTGGCTAGGTGACATAAATTGAGGAAGAAAGGAAATGGCTAGACAGCATGGCCTGAATGATAGCTCAGGAATAAGGAAAGCAGTTCTGTAATTTGTTTCTGTTAAAACTATGGCAACCTGTAATTTTAAGTGGTAATTTACTGATGAAAGGTAGGTCACTTTTTTTAATTTCCTCTTTGGAAAGATACCTTGCATAGCCCTAACAATTCAAGATCTTGAGATGTGAAAACCATGTTGTTAAGTCAGTGCAGGACATCAGAATTAGTACAGTGAGCCAAGTGAATTTAAAACAAATAGGAATTGGCAAGCCACTTGATCTAATTTAAGTAATGTGGATAGACTCTACCTCATGCCTATCTGAGGATTGCTTTTATATGGTTCTAATTGTAGCTGACTTAGTGTTGATTTTCAGTTTGGAACCCAAGCAAACAGCAACAACTACAAATACAGATGCACTGACAAACTTAGTAAGTTTTGAGACTCTGTAAACACCTTGGGTTTAAACTGTTTTCTTGTTCCATATTTGCAATCTTAAGATTTCTTGGCTTGTTTGTGTGTGTATAACATGCATAGCATCCCCTTTAAAAATAGAGCTCATGATCAGATGAGAGCACCAATGCCTATATGTAGGTTAGTCTTAGTACTTTATGTACTTTACTTACAGCTGCGTACACCTGGTATTTCTCCTTTGAGAAAATATTTTGGCTGAAATTCATCTCCGTAGAGCTTCTAAAATCCACAGAATTCTGAGACAGTAAAATAAAATAAATGCTGCATGTGAAGATAATTTTCATCTTGAAGAGGCAAAGAATTGCAGCTTCAACTTCCCAGTTTGCACCTTGTATTAGAAACTTGGAGTAATTTTTCCTAGACTACAAAGGTTCAGCCTGGTGTGTGTAGCTTCCGTTCCAGGCAAACTTACAGAACAGACTTCTTTCTTTATGAAGAACATTAGTATGTTCTTATGCTTTAATCTCAATTTAAAGGCTTCCTCAAACCAGTTTTGTACAAGATTTAACGTCAAGTCTTTTGCTATTCTACAGTGCCAGTTGTTTGCATGGAAATTATTTTTGTGTCTCACCAGTACTCTGCTTTCAAGCTCCTTGTGGTATGTACTCTTCTAAAGAAAGCCAAGTAAAACAGTAGTCCTCTATCTGTAGAAAAAGCATGGCAAAGAAGCTTGATATTTTTGATGGAAACCACATTTAATGACTCAAGCTGTTAGGCTAACTACGTGGCTGGCACAGCTAGCAAAAAAGATTTGGATTTTAGAATAGTGTTTTAGATCCTTTACTGTCCTTAGAAATCTAAAAAAAATCTTGAAACAGCTCCCACCACCACACACAAAAAGCCCCCAACCGAACAAACAACAAAAAATTCACAAGCCTGATTATATAAAAACAAAGATACAGAATACAGATTGATATATGATAGACATTAGCTCATTTTATGGTGACTGTGCTTTTTCTAAATACATCAAGCCAAATCTTGTCCCTTAATTATTGTATCACATCTGAACAAGCAGAGGAGATTCGTCCTCCAAGAGGAACCTACCAGCTAGGCCAGGCGCTGGGTTTCCACGCTTGCAAAGGCCGCGATCAGCCGGTACACGGCAGGGGTAGTCTGGCGGTTTGTAGCAGCTATTATTTATACTCGGCTTTGCTGTGGGTGGCTAAGTTTCTTCTATTTTTGAATAGAGAAGGATCTGCTGTCTTTTTCAGCTTTGCAAATTCATGGACATTAAACATGAAAGCAGATTTCAAAACAGTAAAGCACAGAGCTGAGGAAGTGCAGAGTTGTTTTTGCCTTTTGAGCTCTGGCAAGAATTTAATGTTCAAGGTGTTTTTAGAGGTCTTGTCTTCTACATTTAAGACTTGGTCTAAAATCCGTTATTTAGATCCAGTCAAGATCAGCATAAAACATATATTGAGGTTCTCACAGTAAAATCTTACCATTTATCAAGTACACTAGCTGTCATTTACTGTCCAGGTCCTGCTAGCAGCAGCATTAGGGCGTAGGATTTGATCTCGCTGTGTGTCAGATGAGACTGTATGCAGAGTGCCTTGTTTGTGGAATAGTGGGTCACAGAAGCACTAAAAGCCAAATTCTTGTAACTTGTGGAACAGACTTGTATTGTATTTGCTAATGTAAAAAGCACCCTTTTAAAATGTCCTACATGTGCTATTGTTCTCTTAGAGGAATAAAAAAAAAGAAAGAAAGAAAGAAATGGAGGAATCAAACAGAATTCACTGAGCAGTTCAGAAATTTCATACTTGTGATGATACAAATTTATCATTAAGGGATACTATAATTAAGAGAAAAAGAGGAATATGAGATTTCAGTTGCTGCAAGCCAGAATAGCCCACATCAGAAAGCTTCTCTTCCTTTTGATAGTTCTGTTGGAGCAGCTTGCGTGTCTCTAGCGTCCTATCAGATGATGGTAAAATGCCCAAATGTAGTATTCCTTCATCTTCACTAAGTTTTGTGAATTGAAGGTAGAGGGGCTAGCTTCTATCCCTGTCTTTGGGAGGAGAGTTGAGTTGAACTGTTGAAGGAACTTGTAAGAGTCTTTCTGCCTTCAAGGAAGCTCCTTGTTGATGCCAACTATGTACTTCTCTTGAGCTAGAAACTTTAGGATAGTTTGTTGTGTCTGGAAATTTTCAGTGTAAGGTTTGTTTGATTATTTTTGGTGTTTTCTTTATTGAAAACATTAATGATCTTCTACAACATGAGAATATAAAAATACTGTGATTCTGCGTCTTCACTTAGAAGCACATCTACTGCTGTGGGGAAAATGAATATTTCATTCTATATGTTTCTAAGCTTTTTCTCCCCTATTAGCTGGCATTGTTTTGAAATATATGTACTTTCTCATTCAACTCTTCCTGAGGGTTGGGGGTGTGTGTGGAGATTGGCAAATAAAAATATTGTCTGACTCTGGGAAAGAAGTTCTCTGTTACTGCCTCAGATCAGCTTTTTCAATGGTAAGTTTAGACCTGCTACAGCAATATTCCTAATATATTAACATTTGAACAGCAACAATAATTTAACATAAGCATTGCTAATTTGATGAAATATAACCAGCTAATCCAGAAAGTAAGATTCATTCATGCATTCCGTTACTCAGCCATTATTTAAGGTATTTGTAACTAATGGTTTTTGATCTCACCATTTTACCCTAAATTATGAACATAATCAAAATCATAGCATCTTTTTTCACCAGTGTGTGGACTATACACATAAATAAGAATCAGCCAATAGTTCAGACAGTTTTTCCAGTGAAGAGGGCTGGATTTCATCTGAATTGTCTGTGGACTAGCTCTCCAAACACTGTATGAAGTGGATGTCATTCCAATGTGTGTGGTTGATCTTTGACTACAGAATTTAATTTCCAAGTCTAGGATCTGTGGAAAATAATTCATATAAGTGCTTGCGGGAACAGCTGAGAAATACCTAATGTACAAATCCTAATGTACAAAGAAAAGTTATGGCAGTTCATTGAGTGCCTGACTATAATCAAGTAATTCTAGCCATTGCATCTGAAAAGATTTGTATTAGCACAAGTAGTTTTACGGATATTTGTGGTTAGTTCCACTAACAGGAAAACTTAAATATTTGAATACTTAAATCTTGTGCTTACTTACAGAATGATGGCCGTGTTTGATGTCCTGGTGACATAAAGTATATAAAGTGGCAGAAAGCATCAAACTTCAGTTACAGTTGTAGCTGGTGGTTTTTTTTTGAGGAGGAAACATTAAGAACACACAGATATTGGCAATTCATTTAGCCACTCCTATTCACAGATAACAGATTTTGTGCGTTTACTCCATGCTGCTTGAACGCAATTATACTTCTGGTTTTAGAAGGCAAGTGTTCAGATGGCCTATTAAGACATCCTCGATGCTGAGAAAAGTAGATAATACTGCTGTATAAATTCAGTCTTCTTTTTATTTGTATAAATTTACATTGGTTGTTGTATCTTGGCAGGCTGTCCATCATGGTAACTCCATTGATACTCTTAGAACTGATTTTACAAGTTCTGAAGTATAACTTAGCCTGATTTTAAATATAGTTGAATCCTACTAGTCATAAAGACTTTTATTTTTTCTTTGGTTGGTTTATATTAATGATTGCACAGGTGGCTGGTAAGCAGTCACTAGTATCAGGCAAAATCTGCCACAAACAGAATATTTACTTCCATTTTCAGGCAAAGATTTGTAGTACAGTCTGTTTTCTCAAGTAGAATTCTAAAAAAGCTACTTTGATTTTTTTTTTTCATTCTGTAAAATCTGCTACCATTAAGTCAAATTTTTCTCTATGCTGGTCCCAGTGAGAGAACCTGTTTGTAATTGTCCAATATTAGTCTTAAATTTGATTTTGCTCATGTTCTCAGTTAGTACTCTCTTCAGATCCTTGTTGAACTGTGATACCTGCCCTAAATGACTTGGTTCTTACAGAGACTCCCATGCAAAGAGACTCCCATTCTTCTGCTGCATCTCCACGGTGCTGCATCTCAGCTTGTGCAGAGCCACCTTTACTTTTCAGGGTCAGGCACAGATATGCACAACCCTATGTTGGGTGTGGCAAATACAAGGACTTCAGAGAGGTGAAGATACTTTGAAAATATTCCTTTAACTGCTGCAGTTACTTGAGGTACTAGTAAGACTAGTCAGTGGTCTTCTCTGACTAGCTAGATTAGCATCTGAATTGTTAGTGTTTCCATTAAGAATGTCCTAACAATATCAGCAATAAGCTGCAAGGGCAATGCTGCTTGGACTCCTTTCATCTCAATTGTTAGAGAAACTTTAAATATTATTAAAGAATTGAGTTCTTGGCCTTTATGACAGTGCTCCTCTTCTGGGTGCACAAAGCCAATTTATCTTGAAGCATAAAATAAACAATCAAGTACTAATGTTATGAAATGTCCATTTCTGCTTGTTTCAGCTGTTAGTAAATATAAAAATTGATATGCTGGAACACTTACTCCTGAGTCGTCGTCTTTTTCCATGCCCTGCATAAAACAGTAGATCAATAATGCACTTTCTTGGCTATGGCTACTGATCTGCTCCTGCTTACTGTATGTCTAGTAATGAATTATCTATAGTTTGTCTGAGACCATATATTGTATGACTTATTTTACTCGTCGTTTTCTTTCCTTGTTCACCCTCATGCTTCACTTCCAGTTTTATGGTGCCACGTCTGCCTGGAATTTTCTCGGTCGTGACACAGCTCCTGACGTAAACTTGAAATTTCTTCGCAGAACCCAGGTTTTTGATCCACTCATCAACAAGCCCCACTTGCCTGCATTACTGCTTCTCACTTTCCTAAACTCTGCTGGAGGAATCAACAAGCAGCAGATCTATAGCATCACAAGCAGCTAATTGTATATCTTGATTTTACGTATTCTTTCTTTTCCTTGCCTTGCTTATAGTTTGAAAGTTTAGTTTCTTGGTTATTTTGTTAGGCAAACGTTATTCTTTACAAAGTGTAAAAGAAGGGCTTTGCTGTGTGAGAGACGCTTGGTTTATTCTCTGTGGAAAGTTAGGTGCGTATTGACAGTGATGCGTCCTCGTTTGTATGCGTCACCCCGTAATAGAGGGGATAGGGGAATAGGGAATTACCCTTTCTGAAGGGCAAGTTGCAGCATCTGTGTTCAGATTTCGAGTTACATACTGGGCATGAAGTTTAACTGGGTACTAATTTGCAGGTGACGTGCACACTGAGAAGCAAGCTCTGTTGATACTCTAGTCCCACAGATCCTAAAAACCTGAAGAGGCTTTTCACAAATGTACTGAGGGTTTTAAGCAATACTGGGCATTTCAGCTGTGGGGTGTTGTATGGTGGGTTGGTAAATGCAATACATAAACAGGGACAGATTTCCTTCCTAGATCCTTTTATGGGGTATGTTAACATTTTGAAAGAGATGTTAGTCTTTCCTCCCCCACAGATTTCCTCTCAAAGGGTAGGGCTGAGTTTTTACGTGCCACTTCGTTGCTATTCTTCACTACCCCAACTGTCTTTCAGTAGTACGAAGTATGCAGTAAGTCTGCATGGTCGTTACCTAAGCAAATAAATAAATGAATGCTTAGAAACAACTGCAGATGCCTTTCAGAATAAACAAAGAATCTCCTCCTCAGGTATTTTGGACACATCATAAATTTATAAAATGTGATCAGAAGTCAAAGGGCTTACATATAAATACATGATGTGCAAGTGATTTTTGAGTTTGTGTTCGTGCCTGACTGATTCCAGATCCCTTTTGAAGTGGTGTATGGCACTACCGCTATCTGAGCAGAAGAGGTTCATTTGCCATAGATGAACCTGTATTTCATATCATCTTGTACTGCGACATCTGAGAATATCAAAATCCTGTGGCCATCTCTTTGTTCAGTTGTCATATTTCCCATTGCTGCTTATTGATGAGGATTTGGTAAGAATAGCCTGTGCTCCTTCAAACGGTGGGTACTATGTTTTGTCACTAGAACTGCCTCATTCTTCAGTCATGTTGAATGGATTGAATCTTCATGAAGTAGCCAGCTCCATCCTGTCACCTTGGAAGGCATTTAGAAAAGGAAGTGGTTTTGTAGTAGGTTTCAGAGGTGTAGCTTTTCAGCTCCTTATTTTGGATCATTAGTATGAACAGTCTAGCTGTGGTACATGTCTGAATCTCAGGTTCTTGCTGTGTGTGAACTGATTGCTTTGCTTTCTACTTCTAGATAAAGAATGCTAGAGGAAGGTTGTGCTCTTGCAGCTTTTTGGAGAAGTGAGTAACAAGAAGTGGTAGAAGAACATAGATGTATGCACAAGCTAATGTTGTAGGAACAATACTAAACACTATCTTGAAAAAGATCTTTTGTCGTAATTAAGAGTTGTGAAATGCATATGGCCTTGAATGAAGTGACTTGGGACTGGTGACATCTTTGCTTATTGTTTCATAGGATTTGCAGACTTGGTTTATTTTCTTAGCATTTCTTGAGGTTATTTCAAGATCTTAAGGAAATTTTTTAAGAAAAACTAAAGCAAATTTGAGAGTACAGCTTCTTGGCCAAGCAGTAAATTCTGTGGTGAGTTTGCCATCTCATATGGTATATGCACGGTCTTGTTTTTTGCACTTCAAATTATCTGTTCTTCTCAGCTTTCTCAGGATGATCACCTATGGAAGTGACTGCAAAAGAAGAAAAAAGAATGCAGATAAGGATAGTAAGATACAATCTTTCTGGTAATTCCAGTTAACCAATAGGCTTTTTCTCATTTATTAATCAAAAATTCCAACAAAATAATTTGGTCCCTTGGCAAATACTTGACTTTTTAATCATAGTTAAAGTTTGTTTTTTACTTAAATAAAAGAAGTGGTAGCAGTTGGTCTTTAAAGGTCGTTTATAGGTTCATCTAATTTCTATCGGATGTGAGTTACGTCTAGAACTCAATAGCAGGTACTTTGTAATCCTAGACTTGAACGCCTTGTTTCACTTAAGATGGATTTTACCGATATTGGGAAGCTATGACATGGAGTAGGCCATGAATTTAAAGTGAGCTCTTACTAATTTTCTCTGTGGGTGTTCTTGGGCCATAGCAGACATCCAGTTCTGGTTCGGCTGGGTTGGTTGCAGGTTACAGCCAGCAGCCACTTGCCTTGTCCTCTGCCTGAAGGAGGTTGTTCTTCCCTCTAATCTATTTGGGGAACTGCTCGTGCAAGTGCTTCCTAATCTATTTCAGGCAAAATGAATCTGCTTAGTGAAGAATTTAAACTCGTAAGCTAACCTGGCTCATTCAGACTGAATCGGATTAGTGATACTTTTGTGCGCAGGTACGCCAGCAGATCTAGTTGGGCACTGTGATAAGCGGGTTGGGGATGAGAGGCTGAGCTACAACTCAGGAAGAGTGTATGTATGTCTGTCTACACTCCATTCTTTTTAAAAGTTTCTTTAAATCGCTTATTTTAGTGTGTTAGGAAATCTATTTTGAAAGCAAAATAAAATGTATGCAGAGTAAGTGTGCCAGGCGAACTTATAGAATACGTGCTTTCTGTTAGCTGCTAATCATTAGCTATTCCAAACTATTTGTCTGTGTAAGGGCTCTGTTTTATGACTGAATTGAGTAGAACTAGGATTTCACTGTGATGCTTGATTTAGCCTGTGACTATAAAATGTTTGGCTAATATTTCAATTCCCACTGGAATTGCGCAGAATTAAACAAGAAAAGAAAGGACTTAAATGATCTTTCAAAAATATCTGTTAAACTCCTCTCAGGATTTTTTAACGTCGATATGTTATTTTTTATAAAAGTCCTGCCAGAAAATCTGCTGACGCTTTCTTTCATTTTTCAAATAAATGCCACCTAGTTCTATTGCATAACAAAGAGTTTCTGTGCAAGCTCATAAGATCTCATGCTTTCTTGAGGTTGATAATGTGATTTTTACTAAGCCAACAATTCCTTGTTGACGGATGGTACCTGTATCCAAGCTACTTAATGCTTGTTGGTGTATAAATGATGAGTAACCTATCATCTGGTCTCTACTTCCTCACTAATGGCACAAATATAGACCTAGTGATATCTAGCCTGTTGTCATTCTTCTGTGGGTTGAAACTTTTCCAGATTTTGTGATTCTTCAGAGAAAGTTTCCTGACTGCATTCGGTTTTATCATCTGGGACTGAACAGACTTTGGATCAGATTTTTGTGACTTGGCTCCTCCTGTCCACTTGTTACAAGTCCTGTAAAACAGAAGGCTCCTAATTGGTTCATTTAAGATTTTTTTTCTGCGAGCCTCAGAGCTGAATGCTACAGATGTTTGCTCTGCCTGGGAGAATTGCATCTCCCAAGCAGATGTGCAGCAGGTTTATTTCCCACACAGATCCAAAAATCAAGGGATGCAAGACTGTATTTGGACAATTTGCAAAGAGTGGTTTGGGATCAGAAGTTCCAGAAGTTGAGAACCTCAACTGCCCAAACTTACCATAACCAGTACTTTTAAAGCAATCAATTCTTCGACAGAAGAGTCAATGCTGTCCTGAAACAGCTGGTGTCCTCACTGTCATAGTAGTTAGTTCAGGTGTTGAAGCAGGGTACCAGAAGCACCTGACAAGCACATGGAGATTTCAAGTCAGTAATTTGTCCATGAAGAAAGGACATCCTGGAAGCGTATGCTCGGTTTCAAGGAGTAACTGCAAATCTGTAGACTCCATTGGTAGTGTTACCTTGGGTAAACTTTGGATTTCAGTACTGTACCACCACGCTGTTACAAGTAGGAAATGTGTTCTTGCCAGTCTTTAAAATCTACAAGCGATGTCACCAGGAAAAGAAAGCGTTTCTCAGAGCCTAAATTTTTTTCCAGAATTCTTACTGGAGAAAATATGATTGCTGGAGATTTTCCCAGATGTTGAAATGATAGGAAAGAAAATTTAAATACTACATTTTTTGTGTCATTATATAAGAATAATTTATACCTAATCATTGCTTCTGTTGTGCAAATAGCTGAATCCTACATCGTGTTGGTCAAAAAGTACTTTGGATACTTTGAACTTTGAATAGAGTGGTACTGTTTATTAATCAGCCTTCCAACTGAGAATATGGAAGCTTGCAGACAGATGAGAAGAGAAGTTAAGGTAGGAACAGACTTGAAGGCCATGATGTATAAATTGGACTTTGCATTGTCAACATGGTCTGTACGATACTCTGTTTCTTTCGGTTTAAGACTTGACCTTTTGAGATGTTGAGCTATTAGTGAGAGAGCCTTACAGTTATTAAAAGACCTTTTTTTGGTATGTGGCAGTGAGAACTGTCTCCATAAGGTCCAATTTATGGGTTTCAAGCTAAGCCTGTCCTAGGACATAACCTCCATAAGCGTAAGACAGTGTTTCCCATACGGACAAATACAGGTGCCCTGTTTTTTAAGATGTTACTGCTACTGCCAGTCGATGCGTTATTTGAAAAGTCTTCCTATTTGCTATTATATTGGCAGAAACGGTCGTAGTGAAATATAGCTGTTAGCAGCTGAACTGTTGGCTACATCAGTTTTGTATGGTGGTGATAAAACCATGTTCTGAACGTATTTGAAAATGGCCTCAAAATTTGGTTGGAATTGTTCTGTTATTTTACCAGTCTTTTGCTCGAACAACTCTTCTCTTTTAGAAAGCAAACGGACAAACAATCCAGAAACATACCGTACCTGCTCGGTGTGTTCAGAACACCTTCTCCTGTGTCGACCAGGTCAGACCCTTTGGGCTCCCTTCCCTCTCCATTTGTGGGTACATCTGGCACACAGAGAAGGCAAACAGTCTTGTCTCAGAGATTGTACTGTATCAACTACTTTGAATTTCCACCTGTTATCAGCTGTCTGACAAGCCTCTCCCTCTGAAAATCAATGCACACTTTGCAAGGCGCTGAGCAACTTCATGTACTTGCTTCAGAAATGTGCTGATCTCCAAGATTTGCAAGGCAGCTGTGTGGCATAGCTGCTGACTTTTGCAAAACACTATGCACTTGACATGGCTGCAAGGGCAGGTGCCAAGTTTGGAAGGGCAGCAGTGCAGTCTCCGTTTGATCAGTACAGCTGATGCTGTTTAGCTCAGTTGTCTAAGAAAGATAGTGATTACTTATGTGTATCTGCACTGACAACACCCTTGAAAAGTCAGGAGTGTGGGCTGTCCTATTGAAAAGGTGGGTCAAGACACACATTGGTACCTCTCTCTGCTTGTAACTACCCTTGTGATGGGCTCACAGTTGCAAAGAAACTATCCTAGCCCTGCATGCCTTTCCACATAAGCATGAGAATCATATGTACAACAAGCATGTGGATCATATATACAGCTCTGACAGACTGCTGGTTTAGTGAGATTGGAGTCTGCATAGGATGCACACGTGCTTACAGTGTCATCTTTGCTGACTATGTTTCAAAGACATTCATTTAGAATTGATAACTTTTTGTTTTATGGTCTATCAGGGAAGTGATATGGAAACATTTTAGAAGGTGGAAGTGGAAAAATAACTGCTTTGGATATTCTCCATTTTTGTCTTAAAGCAATCTACTCGTATTTGGAAAAGGCTTCTAAAGTGCTTTTTTAGGTTTTTCTGCATGATCTACTACAAAGTAGTACTAAGTCTAGCCTTGTTTATATGTAAGCGCATTGTCAAGGGGAAAATAAGGAAAAAATGGAAGAAAAAAGCTATAAAGTGTTGGAAATGTTTGTCTACGTAGTTGGGTGGTATAATGTTTAGCCATGCTAATAGCTGATGCATGAGCCTATAAAAAAAATTTGTTGAGTGTCAACATTTGTGAAGGGAAGTGGAGAGGAGAACAAATGAAATTCAATTCAAAGATGAAACCTCTTTCACATTGGTGGTATTCTCACCACCAGCTTTCCAGTATTTGTGCTATGTCAGTTTATTTTCTACATGAACAGTTAGAGATGAAGGTGAGGATGAGAGGATTTTTTTTTCTATGCTTGTATAAGAATTTGCTGTTACAGTCAGTTCAACCTGAACCACATTATTGCCGTTGAAATTAATCTAGGATTGATGTATCAATTCTTCCTGAATTTGTGCTGAGGAAATAGAAAAAGTAAGCACTTGTTTGTATACAGTTGAACCAAGAAATACACCAGTAATATCAAGTAGCTTTTACTTGTGTAGCTTTGTTCATAGAGGGAGATGAATTAATTGTGCCAATGTAGCCATATTTAGATGGAGAGGAAGGTGAGGTGTATCACTGTCTCTCAGTTAGTGAATTAGGGAATGTATAACTAACTTTAAACGTTACTTACTTTTATTGAAGAACACAAGGTTTAGTTTATGGATACTTGTTTATTTTCCAGTGGTACAAGTTGTTAATTGGTCTCCAGCTGTTACTTGTCCTCTGTTGGAAGAGCATAAGGTCCACTGACCTTAAAGCAGTTCACAGTAGTCGTTTTTAATCCAATGCCAGCAACATCATATAGATCAAATCACCAGGTTAAGGTAGTTTGCCTAATTTTGTCTAGAGTGGATTAGAGAGCACTCAAATAGTTGACTGTATTGATAGAGTTTTGGGGACAATATCCTGTGGTTGAGAGGCAGTAGCCTCTCAAACCATTTTAGCTGGTCTCAGAAAAGGGTCTCTATAATCTGTTCTTTTTTATGCAATCCAGTTACGACCCTAGTTCCCAAATGCTAAGATTGTCTGTTTATACATGGTGTACCAGTATGTCTCTTAGCTGGTAGATCAGATAAATGATTTGGTCACTGTTTCTCTGATCAATACTTTCCTGTTGTGGACTTGCTCTTTACTGCTTGTATCATCACAGCACCTTTGTATAGGAGGAAAGTACTAGTAATCACAATCCGTAATTGTGGAGAACATTCAAAGTTTGCTTTGTGGGGTTTGAGAGAATGCTTTCTCTCGCTGATATCTTAGGCACCTAATGTTCTTAGCGGGTTTCATCTCTGGTCGTGCAGATTCCAAGAACTACTTTCCTGGTCACAGAAATAGTTCGGCCAAGCAAATTTAAGTTGCCTTAAAGTTGTTACCGCAAATGTCCTACTGCTGAACCATACTGCTTAATCAGTTACTGAAATAAGATTCTCAGAGACCCATTTTAAGGGCATTAAACCAATAACAATTATTGCAACCATTTCCATTTCTCCAGCGGAGCCTGCTAAGAGTCTGTTTGGGCAGGGGCCAAGTTCACTTAGACAGGTTGGGATATCATCTTCCTCAGCCCTGGCTGTCTTGCAGGCTGTTTGTTAGCAAGAGCCTTGTTGTTCTGCAAGGTCAGATTTTAGATCTGCTCCCGGAAAGCTTCCCAGTGACGCGCAGACCATAACACTTAGAAACCAATATGTGGTAAGCAGTGTTCTGGAGATGTGAGGTTAATGAGGAGGCATTTGCTTTTTTAGTACCATGTGGAGACCTTAATTGTTTCTTTTTTGTTGTTGTTTTTAAGTGAGACGCTAAGAAAGGGAAATTGTTCTGCTAGCTCCCACGAGTATGTGAGCTTGCTTTATTTGCGTCTTTCTGCTACTGAAGATGCTGAAAATGCATGCAAACCAATGTATTAACAGATTTCAGCAAGTTTGGTAATTGCAGCCACTCTGTTTTCTTTCTCTTTCTTCATACTTATTGCTTTTATTTAGAAGGGGAAAAAGCAGGTGAAAGGGTTCACATCAGATGCTGATGCAAAAACTTTTTATGAGTTCATTGACTAGCTCTGGAAGAAAGTACGTGATTTTGAGTTCATCTTCAAAAATATAGTTTTCAGAATGGAACCAATATTGCCCAATGGGTACTGCACAAAATCTAATTGAATGTATGCAGCTGAGCATTTCATAAGATATGAATTGGGAAACTGCACTGATAGGCATTCT
Source organism: Rhea pennata (assembly GCF_028389875.1). NCBI lineage: Eukaryota > Metazoa > Chordata > Aves > Rheiformes > Rheidae > Rhea > Rhea pennata. Next base: position 47,147,998 of record NC_084666.1, read on the forward strand.
TCATAAAACATATATTACCTCTTGGTTTTTTTGCAGCAACCTCATAGGAATAAGATTGAGCTGTTTTTCTCTAAACAAAACTGGTGTTACTGTCTTGTGTTGCTTACATGAGGCATGTTTTCTACCCCGACCCTATCCCCAGCTGCATTTTCTTATCTCACAAATTCAGTTTATAACTTTGGCAAAGTAAACCCAAATATGAAATTATCTGTTGTCCATAATATATTATAGCCACTTACTCCCAGCTGTTTTAGCAGTACTGATAGAATTACTTCATTTTTTTTTTCCTAGCAATTAGGGCTGCATGACATCTAAACAATTCAGATAACAGTACTTCAGACTTCTTTAAAAATGGGCAACTGAAAACAGGAAATTCAAAATAGAAATATTTTGCAATAACCTTGAAAAAGGGTTGTCCAATGTGGATCTTCAGATAGGATGTGATAGCTTGGGAAGATTTGGGGGCATCTGTTTGTTTGTTTTCTTCCTTGTCTGTCATTTCCTTGCATGCTTGGAATAATGTAGGAGGACTGGGAATCCTGACTTAGAATGTCAGGATTAACAGGTAATTGTTTAAGCTCTGGCTGGATATTCCTCCTTTGTACAAATTAAACTGATAATCTTTTCTAGAAACCTGGTCTGAAAACACTAGGTTTTAAACAAAGTAATCATTGCTGCTTAATTTAGTCCGTTTGCAGATATGTTGGGCCATGTGACCTTCTATGTTACGCGTTTAACTTTAGAGTTGTTCATGTTATCGACTCAGTGGTGCTGACGATCACCAGGCTTATGGGGCTGTGCAGGGGTGTGGGCTGTCCCCTAATGTCTGCGGGACAGGTCAGTCTGAACGAAAGACAGGTTAGGGGAAGGCGAGGGATGTGCCCTGTATTAAAAAAATAATAATAATAATAAATAAAAATAAATTGCTATTTGTAGAGGACGTGGAGTTCTTACGTAGGTGTTTTCAGTGTTTGCTTATTACGAAACAAACATTTTCCCCAAAAAATTTACTTGGTCAAAAAAAAGTAGTATAGGAAGTATTAGGAGGTGGCTGTATGCTGTCCAAAGTGTGAAGATTCCTTCCTTTAACCCCTCAGTGAAGTTGTTTTTAGAATCAAACTTATGAGACAAGGAAGACTGGGAGACTGAGGGAAAACTAGGGGAACGATGGCTGGAAGTACAGTCCTACAAAGCAGTGACAATATAGGCTGGGTAAAAACTGCCTTCAAAAGGAATTCAGACTATCCCTTAGATTCCACACCCCCCCCCCCAGCATATGAAGTCGTTGGGCAAAAACTTTTCCAGTTACAAATAAAATGCCATGTATAAATGGATTTCTCCTGTTGATGTTGCTTATACTGTTTCTGTCTGAATAGGAAACAGCATAAAGTTGAGCTAAAGGTTTGACTGTACCATCTGGTTGTATTTTTATCTTATTTCTCATTTTTCTTTCAGAACATATGTATATTTTTTTCCAGGTAATGAGTCAGGTTAAGCCTTAGCCTGAGTTCTAATGTGGAGTTTTGTGTCAGAACAGAATGAAGAGATAAAGAGCTTTTCATTGCATAACCCGCACTGCTTCTCCTTTCCTTCATTAGCCATTATTAGGAGACTGCATTATGTCCTGCTTCTAGAAAATATTGTTCTATGCCTTGAAACTTATTGGGAGTAAAGGGAGATGATTATTCTTGGTGGTTTGAGGTAGTATGGTTCTGTGTCCTGTCTTTAAGGCTTGCTTAAGAGGAAATATTTACTTTAAACTTTTTTAATTGTTCAATTATAAATGCTCTTAACTTCAGTCACTGCTCTTAATTCATGCTTTCCTCAGCTTCGGTGCTGCTGTGTTTGTCTTTTTAACCACCAGAACAATTTCCTCCACTTTCTCCTATTTAAACTTTGCTGAGTTAGTTTAAACTATTTCACCTAATTTAGCTGTTACTTGTCCTCAAGGTGTATTTCCCCCCGTCCCCCCCCCCACTGCAGCTGACCTTTTTGTCTCCTTTCTGCTCTGTATTTGAAATGAGCCCTTTTTTTGGCTGTCTCTCCTGTTCTGTGTGTCTGCCCGTTTCTGCTGCGCTTCTGCAGCATTTGGACGTAGAGGTTCTGTCCAAGAAATCATGCTACCATTTTGCCAGAAGCTGACGCTAGCCATCTGGTAAAGTTGCAGTTCAGTATCAGTAAAACCCATCATTTGGGGGAAGTGTACCCAAAGTGACTTTTATGATTAGTGGACGGGAAAAAAAACAGAGACAGAGAAGTCAGTTGGGTACTCTCTAAACCACTTTGAGGTTTTCAGACCCCTGTGCCTTAATGGCAATGTTCTTGCTGCCAAATGCCAATTGCTTTTGCCTTCAGAATAGTTTGCAATAATAATGAGCAACTCTGCTTGGAAGTTATTTATGTATTGCTCTTCTACTGCTTCGGAAGGCAGCACCATGTTAGCTGTCAGGCTACGTGGGTGCATCCATAGAGCAGTTTAGCATAATGCACTGCCGAGATCTATAGGTTTTTCCATTAGAAACGCATCCCAGCCCAGGGGCCACTTTTAGCACTGTTGTGGATTCAGGAGAAAAATTTACATTAAAGTTGCTCTGGCTGTGCTGTGCTCACCTGTGTGCTAAGCTTCGTGGTCTTGAAATAACTCTGCGATGGAAGTAGACACGTCTGAGTAGTTCCTTGACGCGTTTAGCCTGCACGTCGCCGTTGGAGCCGGGAGGAGGTGGCAGCAGCAGCTCTCGCTGGTGCGCGCAGCCGGGCAGAGGCAGCCAGCTGACTGTGCTGCGGCAGCCGTGCGCGGCAGGCGTGCTCCGCAGCTTTTGAGCATGTATATTTCTAATTTAAGACTTGAGGTGGTGATGAATTTACTGTCCTGCTAGTAAGCTATTACAGTGAGTAATTATCCTTGTAGTTAATTCCATTTTGGACTTCTCTCATCTGAGCATTCAGCGATTGGATCTTGCTTCGCTTTTGCCTATTAGATCAGACCCCAGTTCAGCCGAATGGCCAGGAACAAAGTAATTGTTCCTGCGTGATAATCACACTGCCTGTTCACCTAAAATAAGAGTTATTGAATGATTATTCTGGGGTTCACAGTCAGATTCTCAATTCCTTCCGTTGAAACCCATAGCTTAATCTTGGGTATTTATTCAGGAGTGTTTCCCAAGAAATGGGAGTATTCCAGCATAGCAAAACTAGCGTTTGCTACTGGAAAGCAAAACTAGGAGTGCGATCGTTACCGCTCCTCTGGCTGACCCGTTTACTAGGGATGCCTGCAGGCATGTAAAATGTCCCCAGCAGGTCATCTTCGAGGCTGCTGGGGTGGTCCCTGTGCGCGGTGCTGTTGGAAATGCTGCACAGCCGGCCCCAAGGGCCTTCGATACAGGAGCACGTTCCTGTTTGAGGGCAGAAAGGTGTGCGTGAAAAGTGGAACACAGCGCGTAGTACCATGGAGATTCTGGAAAAAGCGACCGTCAATACTGCACACCCACAAGCCCTGTATACTCTCGGGGAGGAGGAGAGATACAGCTCCAAAATTACCTGAAGCCATGAAGTTTTAAAAACTACTTAGTGTTCCTGACGATCTGTTAAGAGTTGTCACTCTGTGTGTGTGTGTGTGAAGATTTGTGGTGGGTTTTTTTTTTTTTTTTTTTTGGCAAGAGCTTCTGTATTATATGTGTATTTAGCATGAAGTAAGAGTTGAGGTGGTTATTTCTGTGTTTCTAGCCCTTGTTAAATAGGCACACAACAGCATCTTTAGATTTGAAGGTGGTATAACTAACTGTTGAGTATTTTTCTAATCTGAGAATTTTTCAGTCTGCCTGGTCTTCTACTAATGTAACTAAAGATACAGTTTTTGTTGCTGTTATTTATGATCTAATGTTTGGTTTGGGCAAGAAATTCCTTATTAGTGTGCACAGAAGGCACATTTTAGATGAGATTAAAATGTTAACAGATACAAACTTGCTTTCCTATATTGATCAAACTAGCATGGTTGTGCTATTGCTAGTAGTAGTGATGCTTCCTGTGGTAATTTGATTTGTGGGGAAAAAAAACAGGTATTCATGATGTCAGGTAAACTATTTTTTTTATTTACAGAGGGGTAAAAAAATTTTAATGAGAGAACCGAAATCATGATAAAGATGTCAAAATAGAAAAGAAACGTAATTGAGAATTGTGTACTTTACCTGTTAAGCTCAGAGATCTTTTCCATGAGAAAATGGGCACTGCTAAATACTCAAGATTAAGTGGAGGCATGGAGGATGGTATAGAGGACTTGTCTGTTTTATGTTGTTTTCAATAGTTGCTGGAAAGCTTGACATCTTTTAAACTACACTTGAAACTTTTTTTTTTCTCCCTGCTTTTCATTTTCTGGGGAAAAGGAGAGAAAACCTTTCCTTAGCCACATATGAGCATTAACTTGCTACATTCTACAGATTGTTCCTTTTTCTTTAACTAGCAGTTAGTGAAAAGCCATTTTCTTTGTAAGTCAGTTACTGAGATAATCACTATAAATTACAGTATTAATTATGTGAACACCATAAGATTTGTCATAATATTCATCTCCTCTTCTGGATTATTGCATAAATAATTTTACTCTAAATTACATATTTACTCTAAATTATATCCATTCTTGATGAAAACAAGCAGAATTTTAAAAAAAAAGGGAAGGGGTGACTCTTCTGCTGTTGCTGTTGATCTTGTGTTTCAGGAAGGGGCTTTGGGAAGCCAAGAGGTAGGACTGGGGTTCTTGATGAGCTTTCCACTTCTTAAGTAACTGAGTATTGTTGCTAATGACTTAGTTGGGATATGGCTTTAAGGAAGGGACTTAGAATTTCAAACTTTTTGATTCAGTTTTCTTATTACTGGGTGATGGAGTTGTCCAACAGTTTCCTCAGCGGATCACTTTTCTGTCTCCCTCTTACTGTGGGAAGGCTAGGGTGAAGGTATCTTGCATTATTTTTTTTTTCTTAATATCGAGTTTTAAGGTAAAAATATAGCTTCTATAAAACACTAATCAGTTGTTATTTACTGCCATATGCTGCTGCTTTTAGAACGAGGAAAACATACACTTTTAACGCTTCAAATACAAGAAGTGAGACCATGAAGTGTTTGTGGGGAAGTGTTTGAAAAAAAAACATTTTCCTCTCTTTCTGTTAAGCGTCGATTGCTTTAATTTTGTCAGCGAGTCTATTAATATGTTGTGATGCTTTGCTGTCACGCTAGTGCATTTAGAAGCTGCTGCAACCTGAACTTGGACTGAATTTTTTCTCAGTGAGAAGTGTTTCTGGGTTAGACCTCTTCTGTGTAAAATTTTAGCTAGAGGGGGTAGGGGTGGATTTTTGGTAGGTGTTTTTTCCTTCTCCCTTTTCCCCTCCCTCTCGTATTCAAAGTGTTAAGACTTGCCGCTCCTCTTGCTGTTGTGAAGACCAGCCATGGACTCGATTTGCGCTGAAATCCCCCCAAATTCTCTTTGTGCGTGCGTGAGCCTTGCAGGCAGTTGTGTGGCTGCCGAGCCCGCGCGTACCCTGCCTGAACAGAGCAGCCGAGCGCCTTGCACCCCGGCAGCTTTTCCAGCTCTCGAGCCACAGCTGCTGTCTCTGGAGTTGTTCAGGGGAAGCGCATTGACGAGGCCGGGTGTTCACAGTAGTGGGTGAAGAGTTTTACTCATCACCAAATACAAAGTTGTCTGCTTGTGAGTAAATAGAGAAATGACATGAAAAGATTGTGCTGTGGTGATATGAAAGGTATGAAAATAAAGAGCATGTGGAACAATATGGGTCATCACATGTAAAGAGAAGAAAGGATGGATGCATAAAATAACTTTGATTCTTAAAGGATCTGAGTACTGATCTCCCCTTCTATTATTTTACTAATATAAAATATCTAAATTGGTATAAGATAATCAGTCATGATCATGCGTATTTTATCTTAATCTAAGGTAAAGAGTAAGTATGTTGACAGCTTGAAACTCAAAGTTCCTTCCAGATTTTTTCATGAAAAGTCCTAGTTCATCTATATTCCGTCTCTGATATTTCCTCATCATGTCACTCAGCTTAAGTGCTGCTCAACTGATGTAATTGTTGTATTAGTGGTTCATATTTTCTAAATTACTTTTTGCATTCTTACTGCTTTTCTCTAGTGATTTTTCTTTTGTGCTATTTCATGTGTTACTCTCTATTAAATACTATTACTGTGTCAACTAAAAGAGTGAGGATGGTGTGATAGGTCCTCAATACCCCATTCTCCTTCTAGCCAAGAGTTAAAACTAAATTTTTCTTTTTTAATTAATACTTTGTGTTTTCCACTATGACTGATAGCAAGGGACGTTACCTCATCACGCTCATCAGCTACCCATTGCCAGCTCTTGTCCCTCTCATCTAAACCCATTCATTTCCTGCAGGGATTTGATCAGAATGGAGCAAAGTGCCTGGGACTGACAAGTACCACTGCATGCTAAAGGGAATTAGGAGATTGAGATGGAGGATTAGAGCGGGAGCTGGATTAAGAGGCAGTCTTGGGAGAAAGAAATTTTGATGGTGAGCTATGGAGAAAAACCATGCGGTCTGATGGAATAAGATGCTGGTTGAGAGGAGCGCGTGAACAAAAGGGAGAGATGTCTTTGCAGTAGACCAGATGTGGTGGGAGGACTAGGGCCCTCCTTGGGCAAAATGGTTGAGGAGGGGAGGTCAGGACACACAGACATGGTAAAAGACTAAGGAGGTAGATACAGAGTTGGGGTCCAGGCTGCAGTAGGGAGGAGATGGCCACACAGGAAGATCAGAGGCAGCTGGACTTAATCAAATTTGCATAGGAAACTTTAATTGTGTGGGGTTTTTTTTGTTAATTTAAAGATTACTAAATCTAGGGGTTTGTGTGCTGTCAGATTTGTTTGGCACAGGTAGTTGGAGGAGCACTTCCCTTTCAGTGTTGGTTATTTTGACCATGTCACACTGAATAGAGAGCACAAATGACTGTTAAAAGTATCAAGAGAGAGTATATAAGGGGCAAGATAATTTTGTACCCAGCAGAAAGGTTGCTTGTGTTGCTCCACTCTATCTTGTCTGCTGATCACAGTTTCAAGGAAAGGAAAAAAGTGATGGAAGGGATTTGCTGGGCAGGAGGACAGGAACAGCCAATCTTCTGTAGCTGCTAATTTGTTCTGGAGCGTGGGGCTGTGAGTAATGGAGGTGGCTAGACAAGAGAACTGAGGTGTGTACACTTTGGGAAATAGTAATCTGTGCAGTCTGAAAATGTATATATGCTTGTCTTTTTTTGAGGGAGGAATGAGACACACTAGGATGTATTTCATTTTGATGAAAATGTTTACTGAGTGTTTTTAAAGCCCCATGTTGATCTTGCTAGTCAACACTTGTTAATGAAACATGGAAGGTTGGTTGGTTTGCTGCTTCAGCACAGTGTTTTAAACACAGAATTTTATGACTGAGGAGGCCATTTTTATCATCTAGCTTGCCATCCTGTCTGTATAGACAAATTAATCTCCTGTAACTTTTGTATAAAGCTCCTAACTTTGGTTTGGGCTGTGGCATATCTCAAGTATCTTTCTTGCCTTGATTGAGAGCCTTGCACAGGGTAACTGCCTGCTGCCATCACCTGCAAAGGGAAGTAGTGGATTCTCCATTTGACTATATCTTTGATTTCCACATGTTGCATGGTGGTTGTTTTGGTGTGTTACTTTGCCATTGTTCAAAATCTCTTTTGCGTATGGGAACTTTGTAGCCAGTAATCAGATGAGTACCTTGAACATTTTCTTGAATAAGTCCTAGGTGGCTGGCAGAGCTAACATATACCTACCATGCATGTAGGTACGTTTACACTTAGGGCTTTCGTTTGACTCCTTTGACTTCTGTTTTTGTGTGCTCAGGAGAACACCTTTAAAGCATCTCCTGATTGCCCACGCCAGTTCTGCAATATGGTTAAAGCACATCAGCTCCAGATCACACAGCCTCCCACTCTCCTGCTCTTTCCCCTTCATTTCCCTTATTGCTTTTTTTCTTACTGTTTCAAGTGATAAAAATAAATAAAAACTGAATTAAAAAAAACAGATGGAGATTTCCCAAGCAATTTCTTTTAAAAATAGTTATCTGTGTTTTCCAGGTTTAAAATTGCTAAACTACTTTTGTGTCTGCAAGATAGACGGATATTTCAGCATCAAAGCAAGGTGTAAAGTCATCATCTTCTCTCGCAGTCCAGTATCCAGTTTCCCAGTGTTGCTTGGTATTTCTTACAGAGCAACAGTTGCTGACAGGTTTCTGCATTATTTTGGTTCTTTCTTCTCCATAAATGTAATGTATAATGCTGGAGAGTTCAGTTTAAGAAGTGTTTAATGTTGAATATAGATGAAAATGCATACTGTTAGATCAATTCTGAGGCTCTGTTTGTTGTTAGAGATTCTTTCTCTTTCCCTTTCCATTCAGTGGTCTGTTATAAGTGTTACAAAATTTCCCTGGAAGTTGCATGGCAGACTTTTTGACCAAGTTTAATGAGTTTTGCATGTTTATATATATATGTAAGCATTGCTATTTCACTGCAATATTTTGGTATCTATCTAAAAAATCCTCCTTGCAGACTGGGGATGTGGAAAAGCCACAGCTTTCCTGTGTCGGTCGGAGGGTTAGCTGTTTGGGACGTGTGTTTTGGAGACCAAAAATGAAGGAGGCATTGCACACTAGCTAAGAGCATGACATCTTCATTCTCTGATAGTTGATTTATAATGTATCTCTTCCTGCAAAATAACAATCCCATAATACTAATCCTTATCTAACTGATATATGGAAAGATTCCGTGTTGTGTATTAGCTGACAGTGGTTGATTCTGAAAGCACTTATGTGACAGAAGGCAGCTTTAATGTTTCAAATCTCTCAGATAATGCACATCCATCTGTTCCTTAGCAAATGTATTACCACTTTGCATATTGATGCTTTCTGATGAAACACTGCTTGTAATTAAATTTTGATAAAGCATTTTATAGACTATTGGAAGAAAAAGCAGAGTTTGTTCTTGCATATCCAGAGTAAAGCTGAAATCATGTATGGCTGAAGATAGTTCTGTGAATCATTTTACTGCCTACAAAAATGCAGGAATACCTAAAAATATATAATAGTACAAATTATTTTTAATTACTTAGAATTTCATTTGGGCATATTATTAACAATAGTGTTACTTTTGTCATTTAAGCATTAGGGTGGTTCTGGTACTTCAGTATTGCAGTGCTGACCCTTTGATATTAGTTGCTTGTAGATACAAATTGCAAGTATATATCAAATTGTAGAAATAAATGCAGCATTTATAATTTTAAGTATGTCCGAAGCAGATAACTGATGCATGTATTTAAAATAATGCTGTTGATGGTGAAACATGCAGTTAAAACTTTTAAGCTTTAGGTATGACTATTGAAGTTAAAATTTCTAGATAGAAGATGTAAATTTCTTATTTGTCCTTTTTTTAATTACTCACTTTTGAATGATTCTCCTTCCCCAAAAACCTGAATCTTTTCTCTTTCTATGAAAGAATAAGATACAATGTTGTCATGTCAGTAATGTCCAAACTAGGTAGCAAGCCTGATGAATAAATTGTGCTGAAGTCGGATTGTAGTCACAACTAAATTTGACATATTTGCTGAGGAAATGGATTTATTAGACATCACTCCAATATGCTAAGGCTTCTAGGCTTTGAGGGGAAATGTTAAATGAGAACATTTCTCAAGAAATGACCTCTTCATGGCACCCATCTCAGATGTTACTGCCTAGAGAACGCCGCACACGGTCGCTTTTGACGGCCCTTGCACTCAAGGGTGGCATCATTCCCTGCTTGCTGCTCTGGGCCATGTGCACCTTATGCTTTTTTCCTCTGATAAAAGCAGAAGTCAGCGTGGTCTCCACTTGCTTCCTTCTTATCTGTCCTTGATGTGTAGCTTAATTGTATTTTAGTGTTAGCTCTAGTTCACTGATTGGAACTAATTGCTAGTGGACATTTCCTCTGGAACATGTATTTCACCTTTTGAGCTTGTAAGGATTTATTTGGGGGCAATTGTTATCTGGTTATATATGTGCAAACATGACAACCACATCTTTGAGATTTAAGTATTGTTTCCCTAAGACAGGACAGGGGTGCAGAATCCCGTATCCTCATAAGCAAATCATGTGTGAAACCTTCTCAAAGCAAGACTTCAAAAATATCTGTAAATATGCTTCTGTGCCTTTTTCTGTACAACGTAGTGAGAGTAACTTTTGACTTGTAGTTTCTGGTACTCTACTCCTGTCTTTCCTCTCCATCCCTCCTAGAAGATTAATCAATTTGCGAATGTTCTGGGTCAAAATCTGTTCCAGACCACTGTCATCCAAGGCTGGAGGGGTGGGGGGTGAGGTAGTGTTTTGATTTTTACTGCAGTAGATAGGAGATCTTCTGAAGAAAAGGAAGTGTGGCTTTTTTGTTGTTGTTTTTATTTTTTTCTTGGCAATGGGGGGGAGTTGAGGAAATATTTTCACTTATTGGAACATCTGTGGAAGATAAAGTCCTTCATACTGCTCCCACTCTAAGGAGACTGTGCTCGTGCTCCTTCCTAGCACTTTGCTGTTTTGCTTCCTGAGTCTCTGCTGCAGGGTAGTCGGGTGGCACGTGCTAAGGTCTACATACACTTCAGCCCGGAGACTCTCCACATTAGGAGAGTGTTCAGTATTTTCTGTCTGCACGTACTTTCACGTGCAGCCCAAAAACGTGTGCTCTAATTGTTGAGCATATGCCTAATGCCACTCGCTCCACAGCCCTGGAACCTAGAGGAGCTGGATTCAAGATGTGTAAACCTGGTAGGGTTGTTTATAGGGCTGGCAGTCTTGTCTGTGGGGCTCGCAATCTTGATATGAAATTGAAGCTCTGGTTAGATTGTGCTATCTGTCTTGTTGCTGTATCTTGCTTGCCTGCCCATGTGTAGCAAAGTGTTCAGACAGTTTAGAAACTGCTTCCTGGTATTTGGCATTAGCATTTTTCAGTTCCCATTAATGGTCGTCCAAATTTGGCAACTTATGAGCTGCTGAAAGTTTCATCTAACAATTCTTGTAGCTTGTTAGATTTTGGAGAATCCGACTATATTCTAATAGTGAATTTTACATAACATGTCATCAGGTCTGCAAGGGATGACTGGTGATTACTACTTCTTGCCACTGGATGTCTCTTGTGGCTAATTTAAAAGACTTAGAAGTGGGTGTTCATTTATGGATGTTTATGTCTTTGTGGATGCGTGGTGTTTTAAATCTAAAAGAAAGTTTAGTAACAAGCAATGAAACTTTATACCTGAAAATGTGCTTAGGACAGACCAAAAGCAGTTCATTAGTTGTGAGTAATATACAAAATCTGTAATCAAATGAGAAGGAAAATATAATACCATTTGAAAATTACTTATGTCCAGTTTTTTGCAAACAATATCACTTATTTTTATAGTCTGTTAACACAAATGTTTATGATTCTTGTGGATTCTCTAGAGGGGCAAATCGTTTGTTCTTTGCATTTTGCACAATGTATAGCACTCGGAGATCATGATCAAGCTGTATGATAATAAAACAATAACTTGCTTGCTACAAAGTTCAGTCTCTAATGTCTGTTTGGGTTTTTCCAGTTCTGTGTCAAATAAAAACTATTCCTTGTTTCCTGGAATTTGACATTGTTAGGAGTAAGCCAGTAAAATATATATATATTTTTTACTATATTTTATATACTGTATTTTTTTTGCCTCATGTAATCATATAGATAATCTCTGTAATTTCTCTCTTCTTTCTCTTGTGTCTCCATAGAATGTGAAAGCATTTGCATCTTCAGATAGCCTAGCCAAGGTCCAAGAAGTAGCAAGCTGGCTTTTGGAAATGAATCAGGAACTGCTCTCTGTGGGCAGCAAGAGGCGACGAACTGGTGGATCTCTTCGAGGTAATGCTTCCTCCAGCCAAGTAGATGAGGAGCAGATGAATCGAGTTGTAGAGGAGGAGGAGCAGCAGCAGAGACGACAACAAGAGGAGCAGCATATTGGGAGGAATGGGGAGATAGGTGGAGAAGAACCTGGATTTGGTGATAGACATGAATCCCAGCAAGAACCGTTAGAAGAAAATAACAATAGACTTATTACAGTGGATGAAGAATCCACTTGTAATCAAGAGGAAGATGATGATGATGAACATGCTGGTGATCAAGATGAGGAGGTGGAAGAGGAGGAGGAAATGGACCAGGAGAGTGATGATTTTGATCAGTCAGATGAAAGCAGTAGAGAAGAAGAACACTCTAACAGTAATAGTGTCAGAAATTCCAATAGCCTCATGGACTTGCCCATGCACCAGTCATCGCCATTCTACATAAAGACAAAGGTGAGAAAATAAGTTTTTTCTAAGTTTTGGCAACTCTGGTTTGGGAAATAATTTGAATGTTTAACTTAAACTAGAGCTTTACAGTTTTTTTGTTTGTTTTACACATATCTTCATATGCTAACTCATACTGTTCCCAAGATACTCCAGGGGTCATTTGTGTCATCTTATTTCTCAGAGAAAACATGAGGGTAGGTAAGCAATTGTGCGTATGTGCTTACCTGTGAGAAGGTCTGATTCTCAGTGTTCAGATGTACACATGGTAATGAAAGAGTAGGGTGGAATATTACAGAAATCTCATGTTTTTCCTTTTAGCCAGGTCCTAGTGAATTCATTGACAAAACACAGGTTAAAGAAAGAGTAATTCAATTGTTACTCAATTGCGAAGTCATTATATAAATGTTGTATATATATGTAAGTCATTATATGTTGTGTATTACCGTTTCTGTAAAGAACTTGAAAATTACGTATAATGATTGGGAATTTTCAATTTCAGTTTGATTTCAGTTTCAAATTATTATTTGAATTTATTGTTGCTACTGATCTCACTTAACATTACAGAACCAAAAAAGGTTTTGGCAGTATTATCTTCATTGTTCATTAGCGGTTCAGTCTGTTTTCCAAATTCCTCAACAAGGAATTCTGTCCTCCTTTGTAGCAGCAAAAAACAAAAGAATAGTGAGAGTGATGATATTCCCTAACAGAAGGGAGGAGAAGGTGGGTGGCTTTGTGGAGAACAGTTGTTCCTAGGCCTATGTGCCAACATTTTTTCTTAATCATTAATGGGAGGCTGAGAGATGTAAGTGTATCTTTTCAAACACCTCACCTCCCCCACCTTTAGAAAAACGAAACAACAATACAAAAGAAGAAATACCTTTACAATGTACTTTTTCTGAAAAACTGATGTAAAATGCAAAACAAAAACTCGGGGAATCCTTAACTTAACTGACTTCCCTATGTGTTTGAGTATGAATTTAAGTGTCTCAATAGATATCAGTCTCAAAGATAGACTAGAGCAGATAAAGAGGATGATAGTTAGCTTCTTGAAACTGCAGCATGTTTTAGGTATTGGCAATTATCTAATTCACCAGTGTGATTAAAGTATTTTTGTTAACATTATTTTGAAACAGCCTTATATAATGTTTTGCACAGGTTTCTAGAAAAAGATAGAATTGTACATTGATTATTCTACTGTTCAAAGTACTGAAGTACATGCTTTCTAATTTGCAGTGAAATAGTATGATGCAGTCAAGTTTCATATGATTCATCTGACTCTTTGTAATTCAGATCTTCAATTTTATTCTGATACTTTGGTTTCCCTAAATTCATTGTGGCTTGTTACATGATGTGTAACAGCCTACACCCATTCAGTTAAAACTTGATACTTCATGTAAGAAATTTTTCCATTCAAAAGTACATTTAAAGTGTTTGAATCAGAGATTGCAATTGTAAATATGTCATATGTAAATAACCATACTCAAAATGTATTCAGACAGAACAAACATGTTTTTTAGTGGTGGTCAGTTCAGAAGCTCTTTCTATCATCGCCAGTAATGAATGCAATTTTTTTGTTGTATTTAATGTAAATTAAATTTGAAAATATTTAAACCTGAAGGAATGTGTCTGAAAGGGTTTGCTATAGATACACAATTTCTGTCTGGTCTGCTAGTTGCTTTATATTTGGTTTCCATGCAATGCTGGCTGTCTTCATCTGTGCTCTGCCTCCAGGCTGTGGTCCTGCAAGAACTATTTGGGTAGCTGGGTCGTCAAACTTATCTGGGAATTGTTCTTGATTCACTGTGCAGTTCTGTTTTAGAGTTTTAACTGAAGGAACTGCACAGATAGAAAGCTACTTGAACTGACACTGCACTAGGTCATGATTGCCCAGTAAGACAGACATCAGGTGACATTAATTTTGCAAATTTCTAAATAGCCCTAAATTGAACTGCAGAAACATATCCTGTGTTGAGAAATATCATAGAACTACAGCTGAGCCAGGGCATGGATGAATCATGTGCCAGAGTAAAAGTAAACATTAGTAATGAACGTGCCATTTTTTAGAAGAAAAAGTAGCATTTGCAGACTCATCAACTGTATTTACGAGTGATTTCTGGTTCTACCTGTTGAGACAGACTCATCCCAGGATGCTAAAAACGGATAGACTTGATTTTGGCTTTCTGGATATGCTTCTCAGTATTTGTGGTCTGGTACAGTTCTTCTCATGATGATCTCTGGCTGAATTACCTCCCCCTTTGCTGTGTTTTGTACACTTGTGGAACTTATTTTGCGCCACCAGTATCATGAGATGGATTCTGGATCTACTGCTTACTGTTTGTATGTCAGATGTAAACCTGGCTCCTCAGAAGCATGCGTTCCTGATTCAGCTCACTTACTGGTATAGTCTAGTTGTATGCAGCAGTATCAGTAACTTATACTCTATTTTCATTACTATCGAGTATCGGGAGATAATAGTGAGACTGAATAAAATAGCAACTGCTACTGTCATAGCATTGCGCAGCTCATACTAATTTTTTGGTAACTCTGTTGTTTGTCCTTCTACTTTTTATTCCTTTCCTCTTAAACTACGGAATATAAAGTAGTCTAACCTGATTTTGTGTGCATGTGTGTGTATTGGGCTTGCGGGACCCTGTGATGTTAAGTCAATAAAAGGCAAGGTTCCCACATAATACGATAATGTATCTTGAGTTTGCTGCCTAATGCCTGGACTTCCACTTGTCACTGGCCAGCTCACTGTGTCCTAGCTGATAAATTGCACCAGAAGTGTTAAAAAAAAAAAACATATTAATATGTAAATATTCACCTAATATTACCACACTGTATGTAAACAATTGAAATAATTGCTACCATAACGTTGTGGAAATGTTATGTGACTAAAGGGCTTACGCCCTTACCATGCGAAGGCAGATGGTCGGGAGAGTCTTTGTTCCATTACCCAGCCATAGCTTAGGAATCCAGAAGGGCCCTTGTGATAATCTGTTTGCTGCATAAAATGTGAGGGGGCTTTGTCTGACTCCTGGGCAAGCTAAAGCATGTTTTTCAGAAACGTTTCAGTTAGGTAAAGAAAGTAAGTCCATCCAGCAGAAGTAACTCTACCGCAACTCTTGCTAAATTGTTTCAGTTAATTGCCATCACTGTTTAAAATTTTGCGCCTGTATTCTACTCTGCATTTTTCCTGTTTTGGCCATTATGTTATATTATTTCCCTGTTGCACTGAAGGGCGCTTTAACAAATTTTTGCTTCTTTCTTATACATAGTGATCCAATTCACCCTGAAAAGGCTCTTAAATGTAAACAATTAGTACACTGTATGTCCATTGGGCATATTTTTCTATTTTTCTCTGTCCTTGTCATGATACTTTCCTGAATACTGTCTCTGATTTTTGAATATCTGTCCTGAATTGTAGATGCTAGAACTGAGATTAAAACTCCAGTGGCAATTGCATCAATATCAAGTAAAATTTGTTCATACTATATATTTTCCTATTTCTATAACAAACGATCACGTTAACGCTTTTGACCACAGCATTGCATTGGGATCTCATGTTCGACTGCTTTGTCCAACATGATGCAAGCCTTTTTCAGAGAGCCTTCTGTTCTGTAAGTATGGCCTGTGTTCTCTGTCCTAGAAATAAAAATTGACATTTGGTTGTATTAAAGTAAACAGAATTTTCTTGTGTCCAGTGTACCGTATCAAAGACTTATCAGTGATCTGTCCTGCTTGTTAATTTTCACCTCCTGCCATCTGTGTCCTGTGCAAATGTTGTCATGTCTGTTGCATAAAAGTATTTAAGTAATGTGGAAGTTAGTAGGTGCAGGACCATTTTAGCAGAGTGTGCATGATGATGATACTTTACTCATTGCATTGTATTTGTGGTATCCATTTTGAGTATTCTATGTTGACTTTGTATCACGCCAGTTCCTTAGGGATGGTCATATAACAATCACAACGTAAGCAAACATACGTTTACAACGCATCAGGTATTTCGTTGCAGCTGCTCAGGAAATGAGGGATTCTGTAGTACTGCAAGGACAAGAGTGTATAGTGGTCACCATCATTAGGTGATAGCTTATGTAAATCAACATCCTTGCTTATTTTAGGTTTAAATTGTTTATGTGTCTGTGTTCATACTCCTAAAATGGTCATGTTAACCATGTATTATGCCAGCAGTGTTATCTTTATCAAAATTGATGCTTATGAGATAGGTGATAATCAGCACAGTTTTATGGAAAAGTTGGCATCAACTCTACCATAAACTCTCTTAATCTTATTTTATGTCAACCATTACATTACTTTCTCCTGTACCAGTGCTGGGCTTTCAGCCTAAGGTTGTCTACTGTTTCCTTTCTATTTTTTTTTCAAAATACCAGTAGGCTTACTGCAGATTTTTAGAATATTTTGGTTGCCCTAGTTCTTGAAGATAATCTTGATCATGTTATATACTGTCATTGACTCATTCCAGTTTTCTTATTTTTGCTTTACTTAACAATTTCTATAAAAATTTATTTGGGTTTTTTTATATATATTATTGATCATCATCTTGTACCTAAATCTGTTAGTTTTAATTGCTGTTTTCAGTTTCCATCAAGATGAGTTGTTTTTTATTTAACTGTTGAGTTTTTCTTATTTGTTGGAATGCTGGTTTCTTGCTCATCAAAAAAAAAAAAAAAAAAAAAAGTTCCTGAACAATTGTTTTAATTCAGAGGTTGATTCAGCTTTGCTTTGGACTTGATATATATCAGGAGGGAGGAAGGCATGATCATTCATTTCCAAGCTACCATGAATTTTTGCTTTTGTTCTGTTAGTTCTTTATCTAAAATTCTACGTTACATAATACAAATGCATCTCATGTTGAAGCCTCCTTAGTTAGGAAACAATGACTCAAAAATTAAAAACATGAACGTCTGCAAATTCAGCTATATTCCAGCAAGTGCTGTCACAGATTTCTGTGAACAGGCGAAAGAAGTGCTTCGTGTTGGACTGGCAGCTGCAAAGACGCCTGGCTGCTCTGTGACAAATCGAGGTATCAAGGCATGTTGTCTTCCTTAGCCCTGCCTGTATGCTCGAAGGTGGTCTGTGGCAAACAGGAAAAGAGTCTGAAGTTTATGCAGTAACCAGAAGATGGAGTTAATTATATCCGTGGCTAAAGCTTGAACCGTTCTTGTAGGAAGTGTTTGTTGGGAGCTGTGCGAGTGGCAGCCTTCGTTCATCTAGGAGTCTGCCTCCCATTTTAGACATTTCATGTCTTGAATTCTCATGCGGTTTCTGCTTTTCACGCCATGCCCCTCGTTTCCAAGTGGAATTCCAGCAACCATTTGATGTTTCTCTGCAAACTGTATTTTTAAGGGAGAAAACGCAAAACAGCTTTGAAGGTGCTTTTGCTTTTTCTGCGAGGATCTGAATTTTAAAATCCAAGTAAGCAGGTAGAGCAGGAGGATGCTTCAGTAGCGCGTGGCTGGTTTTGGATTGGTTTTCAGGAATGGTGGTTGGTTGTTTGCTCTGCTCATCTGGAGGGATGTTAAAGGAGTGTTTAAGCCTGCCTGTAGGAGATGTTGGGTAGTTTGGGACAACATGGACTGTTCAGAAAAGTCTTCGCAGGCCTAGCAAACCCTCTTACTTGGACATGTATTTCCTTTTCTTCTACCCACGCTGTCACTGAGACTCCGATGAGTGTCGATGAACGTGAAAGTGTTACTTTGTGCCTTCCAACTGTTTAGATTGAGCTTTGATGTATTACATGATAGCCCGTCTGATTCCTCTTAAAGGATCTGCAGTTCTGTAATACAAAACCTTGCACTAACTTTCTGAGATTGTCTTCTTCAGATGTGGGGCTGCTTGCTGCAGAGCGGTGCCTGTAGTGCTGATTTGCTTTGATTAACCAGAGCTTCCTGAGAAGCAGAAACCAGATTAGCTAAAACGAAGACAAAAAAAAAAAAAATCCTTGAAAAGATGTATAGCTGGATGTATAACCGCTAAGAGCGCTTTGGTACTCTTTCAGGAGTTGTCATATTTGAGGTTCATTAGTAAAGCTAGTGAGGTGGTTTTTATTGATGCCTCTTACACAGCAACGGCAAAACCTGAGCAGCAGATTAATTTTCTTGTAAGCGGATGGCGCGCTTCCGCGGCAGCGTCCTCTCATCACGCGTTCTGTTCTGCCTGTTTGGCCCTAGCTCACGGGGGGCTTTCTGCCTCTGCGTGTGTATTGGTGTGTGTGTAGATATGAAACGCTTTTGGCTATATTGTTATTTCAAGTTTACCTTTTCCTTGGTGGTTGACTGCTTTTCAGTAATTTTGGCTTTGCGTGGAAGGAGAGAATTTTTAAAACTGAAGGGAGCTGAGTTGATGCATGTGTGAAGCGAGAGGGGTTCTGTTGTGTGAAACTGCTGCGTGAAACTCTACGTTTGGTGTCAGAAGGCTAGTAGGGAATCAAAAGCTTTGTAGAGATATGCGTAAATAAAGAGCAATTACAGAAATGCTGATCCTTGGGTACACTCAGCTTAGACAGCAAGCTTTAAATATTGTGTGTAGGTGGGATAGTTGTTTTGTAGCAACGCATGTTAATATTTCTATCTGTTTTTTGGCACCAGAGGGTGCTGCTATAGCTCTGCTGCATTCCTCCTGGGAGTCATGCAGTGTTTCTTTGCAAAGGTTTTCTCACTCCTAAAGCTAAAATTCTGAAGTAAATATAACTGGAACAGAAGGACTCGTTATTTTTTAATCTGTGGAGAAATCAGTTTCTAGTGTATGAAATGGTGTAGGAATTTTTCACTTCAGAAATAAATATTAAATACATCCTAATGACTCATGCGTTAGGAATTTAATGTATATTTTTCTGCTTTGAATGCACAACAAAAAGAAAAAAAAGTTCATACTGCAAAAAGACTCATTCTTTTCATCTTGCTTTTTTGCAGGGCATCACCCGTGGCTAGTGTAGATTCTTCGTGCCTCTCATCTCCTGAGATGTCTAACAATTATGGCAATGCTTTAAACAGTTTTCAACTGAGTAATAACTCAGCTAGTGTTGTCAAAAAGGAAACACGTTAAGAATTGCTCTAACTGTAGGGAAAAAAATGTTAGCAGTAGATTCTTTTTTTTTCTCACTCCTGAGTATGTTTCTCCTTTTTAATTAAAACTTCTTTCACATCACTGCTAGTTAAAGCTAAAGAATCTGCAGTTTCTCTTCCCCCCTCCTTCTTTAATTATTCTGAATTCAACTCAAAAGTGTAGAGAGTTAAGATGAGTAAGTGCCTTAGGATAAATAAATAATTATTGGTCTTTACAACTACAAGACAGTCTAATTATTTTGGAGCAAGTTTTGTAAAAATGGGAAGCAAAAAAATATTTTCCCCTGCTTTCATTCTTTTTTTTTTTTTCTTTTTTTTTTTAGACCAAATACTTTGGGAATACTTGAACTCATCAGATGCAAAGCCTTATTTCTCAGTCAGAATGTAATAATGTTAGAAGGTTAATGCCAAACAATATTTATAATTTTTAGCATCTTTCTTATTTATATGCTGTATAGTTTAGTTACTAATACTGTATAGTTTAGTGCTAATGGTTCCAAACGTGCAGAATCTTTCTGAAAAGTTTTTAAGATGCAGTTTGTTAAATACTGAAGCATCTATGGAAGGAATGCAGATTCTCAATTTTTCTGTAGATTGCAGTGATTTTAAGTTTTCCCTTTCTGTCCAAACCTCTGGCAAGTTCCTTTACTACAAATATCATTTTTTTTGTTTTTTGTTTTTTTGGGGCGTGGGGGTAGTATTTCTCACTTAATGATAACTGTGTTAAGTAATGCTTTCATTTGCCTACCAGAGCCTTGTTGAAGTTTAGCTATATTCCTGTCACTTGTGAATGAAGACGTAGGGGTAGTCTGCGTTCATGCAAAACTGGCATAAAATAATTGCTGCTCTGCTGGCTTTCCTTAATCTGTAAGCAGATCATGAAGCTCACTAATGGATACATGGGCTTTGCTTACAACATGTGCTTATCCCTAATATAGTTTGTGGCTTATCTAAGAACTGGGCTACCTATTTCAGCTTTCTCCTGCAAAATTGTTGAGATACTTAGCAATTAAATTTAGCTGTCATGTTAAAATGTCACTTACAGTCAAAGGACAGTAATATTTTTCTATAGTAAATGCTGTTTTTTTTTCTTGCCCTTAATGAGGGGTGCCTTACTACTTTTCATAAGAGTTTTAGTAATATTAATGCAGAATTAAATGACAGTACTGGCTTACAATTTGTAAAGTAGGCAATTCTGTATAGAAATACAAGTGGAGAATCTTGGTGCTTAGGAAGGAAGGAACACATTGATGCTGACAGTTTGGGTAACAGTTTTGACTACATGGTAACACTTTAATAAGTGACTTTTCTTTGTTTTTTTTTTTTTTTTTTTTTTTTTTGCCTTCATTACAGGAAGATGCATGTTTGATGTGGAAAGAGGCAGTGCTGATTTATT
This sequence comes from Rhea pennata, assembly GCF_028389875.1. Taxonomy (NCBI): domain Eukaryota; kingdom Metazoa; phylum Chordata; class Aves; order Rheiformes; family Rheidae; genus Rhea; species Rhea pennata. Next base: position 47,168,838 of record NC_084666.1, read on the forward strand.
TCTCCATTTTCGCATTATAGAGGTAGCTTACTAGAGTAAAGTTCTAACTGTGTACGGCCTAGGTAATTTTCTATTTCTGTGCCAAAAATTGAGGTCAGTGTTTCAGCTCTAGTCTAGCGTTTTACCTCAATTAGCCACATTGTAAAATAAAACTACAGACCTTTTGTGTGTACTGGATTTGTCTGTACTGATAGCTAACTTCATGTGCAATTGCTGCCTTTTGGAGTGAAGATCTATGTAGCCTCCATCTCAGCTTGTTTGTTTATTTACGTGTACCTGGTGATCGTTACTAGATACCTGATTCAGCAGTTTCTTCTGAACATGCATGTAATACTTTTCTGGCCATACGGTTTGTTTATTCACAGGTATTTTTCCAGCGTTTCCCTCAAGCAGAGAAAATGCCAGCCTCTTCTCTGGGAGGGAAAAGGAAAAGGGAAAAAAAAAAAAAGAAAAAAAGAAAAGCAGTCTCCTGGTCTAGACGTAGTCGAAATTGCTGCATTGCTACAAGGTTGTATAAACCTGAATTGTCTCTCAGTTGCTCAGCCTATGCCAAGCTCCTTACAGGAACATGTGAGAAAGGAACTTGCCTATGTGACTCAAGCTACCGTGGCAGTTTATTGAGATGGCTCTTTGGGTGACTAGGACAAATTAGATGGATAACTTCAGAATAACTGCCAAAAGCGGTGTGCCTTGCAGTAGTCACACAGGGTTTTGCTTTGAAATTGGTGTCAGGCACCCAAGCATCTTTCTGCTCTGGACTTCAGTTCTGAAAGGGAAATGAGCTTTTCTAATATGTAGGGTTTTAGAATTTCAGCAAAACCATCTTGACTTGCCAGTTGTATGGCAACAACATTGTGAAGCAGATATCATGAAAATGTGCTTGAGAACATTTTCAGCATGCTTACAAACAACTCTGTTAGGATACATGGCTTGTCAAATGAATACATTTGAGAGCTCTGCCCCACATAAATATGCCATTTGTTCCTTATGTTGTTCTTGGCTATGTGGCAGGTGCTGTTGTCTGATGTGATCATTAGCCCCAATGCTCTAGGCTGTAGTGATACAGCTGGATTTGCTGAGCATTTATCAGTGGATGCTGTTGCGCTGTGTCAATTTTAAGCTGCTTCACCTTTTGGGCTTAACTGAAGTTGATGTTGCTGGTTATGAAATTCAATGCAAATGGTGAATTGAAGTGTGAACAAAGTAAAACTTTTGCTGGTGAGTTAGTGTTTATTTTGGTGATTCCAAAAAGGCTGGTCTTTATTATTCGTTTTCTTGGCTGCAAAACTGTAGCATATATTTTAAAATATTTATAAGTAAATTTAAGAGCAGTACACTTTTTATATTCACTGATGATTTTCCCCATACAAACTTATGGGATCTGAGATCTATTAGCTTAGAGGGCAGGAGGAACAAAGTGACCTGGCGACCAGAATTACATTTAACAACTGCTCCACGACTAATACTTGCCCAACATAGTTCTCACTGTAATCTGCAGTATATCTTTTATTTTTGCAGGAGACCTCTCATTATCTGCAGAACATGTTCTTTTTCACCAAACTGTATACAGTAAGATAATAGACATATCTTTACGAATTATTGAGCATAAAAAGAAAAAAATACAATGTCAATTTTTATGATAGTTTGTAGTTGTTTTTGAACAGACAGAATGCTTAGCAACAAATTTTTCAACCTGCATCAGCAGAGTGTTTTGACAGCATTTAATTAGCTTGATTTTTTTTTTTTTTTTTGACACAAGGACTGCTTTTTTTTGGTAGTATGTGGTAGCTGATCTGTGCATGAAGCTGTAGTTGTATTGTGATGATATAACTTGCATTTTGTGTAGCTTTGCTCATTGCTGTAAGGTATGTGTGGGGAAGGGGGTTAAGATCATGTGAGTATTTTACTGTTTTCTTTATTGGTAACATTACTATAAAAATCATTATAAAACTTGAAGTCTCTGTAAGCTAATAACTTTGCAAGCATCTTCTCCCTTCTGTGAGGTTGATGTGGTTGACAAAAACACTGGGCAAACTTTAATACTTGCTGGAACTGAGTGAGGAGTATTTCTTCTATGCCCCTTCTCTCCTGGTGAAACAAGTTCAGGACTTCACTAAATTACTGTAAAAAATGCCATATGTTACAATTCTGTATAAAGTTGCATTGACTCTATATAGTGCAGCTTATGGTGGAATATTAAATACGGCTAACCAGTGCTGGGATCTCAAAGGTGAAACTTGTTATAACTTTTGCACAGAAAACTATTGCTCTATAAATCACTGAAATACTAGTGGAAAGCATTGCTGTGAGGCATCTCTTTTGTTCTCACTTCTTCATTCTTTTCTCCTAACTTTCATTTAGAGTTTCATAACTTTCAGTTATGTTTCTTCAGTTCAGAGCTGGAAAAAGAGAAGCTGGAGAAGGCACAGTTGCTAAGTAGGTGGAGAGGTATCTGTCCCAAACTGAACTGGTCCAGAACAACTGTTTCTCTGTAGAGAGCCTTACTGCCTTTTCTGCTTGCTCTTATTAAATGCTGACTTTCTACTAACTTCAGCACCTAGCTGTATATTACATAAAAGGAACAAATTGTGCGTTGTAGTTATATGCAGTATAATTCAGGCTTGGAAAACAGTGGCTACACTTCTCAGCTGTGTCATGAAATATGACTGTGCTTATTAAATTTTAACATTTCTTCCCTGTGAGAGTGACGGAGCACTGGCACAGGTTGCCCAGAGAGGTGGTGGAGTCTCCTTCTCTGGAGATCTTCAAGGCCCACCTGGATGCAACCCTGTCTACCATGCTCTAGGTGACCCTGCATGAGCAGGGAGGTTGGACTAGATGATCTCCAGGGGCCCCTTACTGACTCTATGATTCTGTGAATCCCTGGTACCTCTCCTGAAGTGGAGAAAGTACCTAGAGCCACCACAGATTGCCAGTAGCAATCAGTTTCTCCTTATTCCTCCTTAGAAGTCCTTACTACTTTAAGTAAGGTTTAAGTGATGTTTCCTGTAAGTGCAAAGCAGTTTCTTATACCATCCAGCCACTGGTTATCTAGGTTGGGAATTGGGCAGGAGACCCTTTGTTCTTCTCACTGAAATTGTTGAACATCCCTTAAGGATGGCAGCTCCCTTGATCATTTGATATTCAATATATTATTAAAAATATTTAAAGTCAACAAATAACTCGTTTCTTCTTATTAATTTCATAACTCCCTTAGTTAATTTTGGTCAGATTTGCTGAAACACAGAAAATAATTCACTTAATTGAGGTGAACTAAGTAAAAATGAAATGAAGAAGCTGAAGGTGACATGGATAAATAGAAGAAATTATTGATTTAACATCGTTCATTATGGACCTCTTGTTATTGCCAAGTATAATAATATTCCTTTCCTTTAAGCTGGATTTTATCCAAAAGAAGGATGTTTCGATTATTATCCTTGAAGCATTCACCCATCTGCACAATTTTTGGCTTTGGTGTAACCCACTAATATTCCTTGTCTTATAGGAAATTGATGTTTACATGCATGTATGTTTATATTACAAAAAAGAAAAAATTTGTTTTCCATTGCTATGCCAGGTGGAGGACCTTGGGATTGCTCTGCTGAATAATCATTCATTTGCTAACGGAGTTTAAAATACAAGAATCAAGCATCCAATTAACTCAGTTATTTTTAGTTGATTTTCCTGATTAAGAAAGTTAATATTTATTACATACTAATAAGCATATTAAATAATAATAATAACAACTGATACCTGAGCAAATCGGAGAAAGCTAGAGTTTGTTAAATAACAGCATAGGTAAGAAATCCTCTTGCTCTAAAAAGAAAATAAAAGAAATAAAAATGAAAGGTAAAGTTTGTTGCCATACCAACCAAGAATGCCAGCTCTTGCATGGATTACCTGCCTTTTCTTGTAATTTGGGCACTCTTTGCTTCACATATCTTAAACTTTATAAATAGCTTCACACCCCTTTGCAGTATGCTGTTAACCAGCTGAAAAGGATTATATAGCTTAATTTGTTGCTATCAAATGAATGTCAGTATAACAATTGGCTGTTACATTTGTTAGATTTGTGTGTGTTGCAGTTCTACGAAAAAATGCGCAATCTTTTACCAAAGGAACCCAACTGTGATAGTCCTATCTCTGTATCTGCATTGTTTCAAACACATGCAATGTAATGCTTTGTGGTGTTCACCCTTTTATTTCAGTAGTAGATAAACTGACTGAACATGAAGAGCGTTAGACTTGATACTAGAGGGAGTGGGGGTTTTTTGTTTGTTTTTTGTTTTCTCTGAATAAACAGTATCTGGACAGAACTTTTAATACAGAAGATTTACTGTTTTCTGAGTGTCGTAGTAGAAATATTTTTAACACCTTTCAAGTGTTTTGAGGATTGTTCTTTTCCCCATTTAACATACAGAAAGAGGGAGAAAATTAAGTAAAACATCTGTTTCGTAGCATCACTTTTTGAACAGTGTTCATAAAATGGTAACTATGGGTTTTTTTTAGTGCTTTGGTATTGTCCTTTGTATGTTTTATTTGTATAAATAGATAATACACTGAAAGATGCATTTTAATTGGAAAAGTGGTGCAATGGTAATAAAAGTTGAATTATTGTATATAAAGTTTTTTTTTTTCAGTTTTCTGTCTTCCTTGTTAATGAAAGCACCCTTCTTGCTAATACAAGCACTTGCTTCCCCTTCCCCCAGCTTATCCTCATTTGGGAATTTGACTTGCATTTTAATCCAGTGTTAAATATTGCAAGACTTCTCTACCTGTTGTTGTAGTCTTAATTCTTGTCTCAGCTTTATTTAAAGGTGCAACGGCAGCATAAATAAGTAGCCAGCAAATTAATTCCTGAACAGCAGCTGTAGCAATTCTTCTTAACAGCTGGTGCAACTCTGACTAGACCAAAGAGTTAAACTTACTTATCCAGCAAGTCATATTCTAGCCAATGAGGACTGGGCAGACATTTCTGGAATATTTGTAAAGTGCAAGAAGATGCAGCTGGATTTCTGATACATACCTGAAATACTTTCTGAAATGTTTAATGAAGAAATGAAGACACATGCTTTACAGATGGTAAACCCTCTCCCTCCCTCCTCAACCCGTGGTATAGTAAATAGTGTTAGGAGGCTTGTGGAATAAAGCCAAATGATATAGATGTCTGGTACAAAGGCTTATGTGTTCTTGCAGGGGTGCCTGAGTAAGGTAGGAATTATCTAAAAAACCTTAAGGAAGCACATTTTAGTAGATGTTTTAATAATACGAGAGTATTGTTAATGTTGACATCATATAGTCTTGACAATGCACAGTATACTATGAAAGCTATATTTCCTTTTGCTTTGAACATTTTTTTTTCTGTTAGCTTTCTTTATATCTTTCTTTCATACACACTTAAAATGTCACTTTACAAAATGGCATCTTTTGCAAGTGGTCTTCCCTCTCTTTTGTCAAATGCTGCTTTGCCCTAGAAACAATGTAGTTGTAGGCAGGTCCCAGGCCTACAGCTGTGTATTCCTTCCCTTTCTCTTGGACTGAAGTTCTGGATTTGTTGAGGTGTCTAGAAAGTTTTTATTGTTGCCTTCTTTGGGACCAGTATTGCCTGTTTAGGGGTCCATGAGCAGGGAAAGGTGATTTATGAGCTCGTTGCTGCCAAAAGATGAAAGTCCTGTGTAGTCTTCGCTTCCAAATGTTTTTGCTGTTCATCTTGTGCTCGCCCCATCATGCTTCTGGCTGCTTTGTGAGCTAATTAAATTTGCTAAACTGGCGGAAAATTAACTCAGCAACAACAACAGAAAACGCGTTTTCTGGATCCTAATTACTTGAGTCATTTCAGAGAAGGCTGACAAACAGTAGAGCCAGTTTGAGGAAGAGCGTGAAATAAAATGACCAGAAGGATGAGGGGAAGTGAAAACCCTTTTTAGAGAAAATAACTGTTAGTCTGTCACTGCAACCTAAGCGTTTGTGGCTTTCTAAGTGTGTAATAAATTAATTTACAGACTGCTCCATTTCCTCTGTCTTCACTGATCTGTGACACATTAAATAACCTACAGCTGAAATGAGGGCATTGATATCATCAAGCTTTTAAGTTTAGAGGAGATTTGGAGACTTAAATTCATGAAATGGATTGTTTCTACAATAAAAGTATGAATTTTTAAAAAGCAGCTTTTCATACGGACTGCACTTTGCTTCCTATGGGTTCCCTTCTGCTATCCTGATTCTGTGCTCCTCCACTCTGGTGCTTTATTTCAGGATGCTCCAACTTTGTTTGGCATCTGATGTCCTGCAATCTAAGTGTCAAAGCATAAAGTCATGGTTCAGTCTGGAAAAAAAAGAGATAAAGACTCTCTACCTTACTCTTTCATTAGGTGTAAAAGACATAGGAGAGAAGTAAATATTGTGTTGCTCATTAAAAAGGAAATTCCGTGATTATTGGACAGCACAGAGCTAGGATCAGCATCTGAGGAACAGAAGTAAAAAAGAGAAACCACAGAAAAAATACAGAAAAGTAACAAACCAGACAGTGGAAGAGAGCCTGGAGTAGAGAAATTGGGCATAGTTGGGGATTTTTAACATGTTTTGCTGGGACATACAAGCATTATATTCCTGTATTGTATTCTTTCAACTCTAGATTTTGAGGAAAAAGGAATAGCAACCTTTTGATTTTGAGACCCTTAACAGTTTGCTCTTATGATGTGTTGTAGTTTTTCTCCTCATTAGCTGCTCACAGGACTCCAGTGTATGTCCTTTGTGGTAGAGGAGGCTGCGGAAGTACTGGGTGTAAGTTAGTACGTCAGATGAGCTACTGCAAGTGGTTGATAGTTTGGTTGGTGGGAAATGAGGCAACTTGGTGCCCTACTCCACAAGCAGGGAGTGCTGCTGCTCCTCACTAGCGACTGGAATCACCAATCTGACCCGCTCCAGTGGGGATCAACTGGCAATAAAAGGAAGAAAGAGCAACCTTACAGGGTTTTGTGCAGCTCTTTTCTTCTGTTATTTTTTTTTTTACGGATGATCCTTCAAGCTCATTTGCCTTGGTGGTTGCAATTCAGAGTTGAAACCACTGAACTCTTGCTGTTTGTTAGACAGTCTGCTCTACTGTTTGGGTTGCCCAGCTGGCAATTTAGTGCAGTTAAATGCCATACAAATTTGCGCGTGTGTGTGTGTATATGTATATATACGCATGCGTGTGTATGTGTGTGTATATAAATATATAAAATACATATATAGTGTGTGTGTGTATAGTGTGTGTATATGTAATACATATATATGTGTATATATAAAATGTATATACACACACACATAAATATGCATCCTGGTATCCAAGCATGAGCGCAGGGAGGCAAGAAAACCAAATTTGTATGGCATATATGTGTATGTATAAACATATATGTATGCTCATCTATAGAGAGTGAGTGATTTGATGAGCCTTACTATATATGCGTGAAGAATGTCTATTAGATATGTTTATTTGATGATTTCCCCTTTGTTGATGTACTTGATATGGAATATCTTCCTTGGTATGTACTAGTACCTTTCTAGAGAATGCTCTGTTGTGGAATGTGAAGTATTTTGCTGACCAGCAGCTTTACTACCTTCATCTTTGTCTGTACTTAAACCTTCATAACTTTTTCCGGTATGGGAGCGTCCATCACTCACAGAACTTGTACAGTCCTCCACCAGCAGCTGTCAAAAGCATACCTCCCTCTTGCCTTTCACAGCAAAATTTTTAAACTAGATCCTTTTTATTACATGTCAATCTCTGTCATTACACTAATTATTAATGACAGCACCTCAAAAAGATTATGGTACCAGAATTATAGCCATTTGAATCTGAGTGAGTTTAACCTGAGAAAATGTTGATTTTTCTTTATTAAGCTTGTTTGGCTGAGGAAAACAAGCTTGACCAGTTGAGATCTTTATCTGTCCTTACCTGTCTTCCTTTCCAGAATGTACAAATCTCATGACCAATTTTCACCCAATTTGACAAAGAGAGAGATTATACAAGTTTTTGTGGAAACCAGAGGGTAGGTAGCAAAGGAGGAGACCTATTACGGCATCTGCTGAGGGAAAAAGGCTACAGGGTGACCATGCCCTGAATAGCCACCATTGAATCCATATGAAATTGGATTTTGCTCTGACCACACATGAAGGTTTTGTTCCTTGTTCTACCACCACAGAATCCACTCATTAGTCAAAACTTGTAGTAATGTATAAGCTTTAAACAAAGACGACTTATGGTTTAGAGTGTTCAAAATTATTATTTGTTTGTAGCTCTGCTTATGTTTTAGATGCTGAAGGCTTGGAGAAGCCTTTTTGTAGTTAAAACACAATTTGAACTGAAGTGACATTCTCACTTCCGTTCATTCTGTTGTTCATGGTGTGTGTCTGCACTTTTTTCACAAACTGGAGAGAAAGCCATCGATCTGCAAGTTCAACTAGTAGTTTTACCCTTTCTGCATACTATTCAAATGTGCATTTTTTTTTAGGGGATTCTGATTTTGAGAGATCAAAATTAATTCCATCCATACCCTTTCTAGAGATATGTATCATTCTGTTTTCCTATGCATGGAAATTTTGTACCGGGTATATTGGGGTATAATAGACTCTTCAAAGCAGTGCAGTTTTTTTCTGTGCACTCCCCCCTAATGCCCTCCCCACACACATGCACTCATACACTTCTGCAATTAGGTTGGTGCAGCAGAGCTTTGTTTCTTTATAGCTGATGCATTTACTTGTACAAAGAAGATTGCTGTACAATAGATCATCTGGGAACTATTCCTAGAGTGGTATCAAAAAAAAAAACCTTTGTATAAACAAACTTGTGACCATGGTCACTGTGTAAGAATAGTTACCAGTGTAGTGAAGACAGGCTTGCTTTGCTAACAGAATGGTTCTTACTGTTTCTATCTGTGGGTCAGGAGCAGTTTGAACATCAGAGGAACAATAAGGCTTGTATATAACGTAAATTCTAATTCATTCTTATGCAGAGCTTTCTGAAAAGATTTCTTAGAAGGTATATTATCAAATATATTCAAAGAGTAAATCTGTTCTATTTCTCTTAATATCTGGACGTTTATTTGAGAGGATGACTTCTAATATGTTGTAGTGCTCTGCTTTATCCATTTGAGGGCAGCTGCTCACCAGTGTTAAGAGCCCTGGAAAAAGTATCTGGGGTTCTGCTTTCTGCATTTTAATCTTCCTATACTTGGAAATGTTTAATTTAGCCCTCCATGTAACTTTTATTGTATCATGTATGTATTGCTTTCTGGTAAACAATTCCTAAAAAGCTCTGTTAAGGGTTCATTTTGAACTGTATCAAACTAGAAAATTTAAAAAACTATTATTGTTTATTACCTACTTTTATTTTACAATACAGTCTCTTCACTGGGCTGACAAGAAAAGAAAAGAGTCTTCTGGATTCTTAAGTCTGTGGCTAACAATGCATGACAATCTCAAACTAGTATTTCCAAAACCCAAGTTGCTGGGTACTTTTAAGCATCCAAGTAAGGTGATCAGATTTTCTAACATGTTCTTCAGATTAGAATGACAGGCAGGCACTTAAAAAGAGCATTATTGAAGATCAACCCCAATTTATTTAGGAACAAGGTGTTAGAGAAATGTTACAGAGCATCAAAGCTCAAGTTTCTGTAACTTCATTTTTGTCAACTTACATGTTCTCACTCTATATTATAGAAAACATACAAACTTTTAAAGATAAATGCAAAATGATTCTTCAAGCTTTACAGTTAGAGCTCAGATTAGATGTACATGTGTAATAAATACAAAAATAATTGATATTTAGTATATGCAGTATATTTTTGACACCCTTTCCATTTTCGTCTTCCTGTTACACCCACTTACTGCTTAAATTAGAGTGTGCATATTTTCAGGCTAAGGACTTTCTCTTCTTAAATGTTTATAGCTGAGTAGCATAGCTTGAGCCCTTTGAACATTCCTGAAAGACAATTAATAATACCTTCAGTCTATAACAGGTACTAAGTCTAAAGTAAGACAAAAAAAAAAAAAAAAAAAGTGAAAACAGGGTCTGGTCTGCTAGCACTCAACACTAAAGGGGAAAGACAAAAATTGAAACTTTCTCATACTGACCTAGTAAAAGTGTGAAAGTTAACACAGCAATTCCACGTATTACAAAACAGCCTTATTTTGCTTTGACTTTGTCCACTTGGAAAGTGAACTATATTGAATGTAAGCAAGCAGTGTGTCCCAGTGGAGTTGCTTTAGAGTAGTTGCTTGCCAGTGTTTTGGAAGTTACTGAGGAATAACTGACATTGTTGGCACTTTTATTTCAAACCACAGAAGAAAAAAAGGCTGATTATCAAACCTTAGTCTGTTAAGAGGTGTGAAAATAATCTGAGACTGGAGATCGGAGCTGAGAGTGGTGCTTGGAGAATGCCTTGCCGCTTTCTTGTCTGATAGCTGGTTGTGCGTAAAACTGTACATGGACCAATTTTGTCTTGAAATAGTCTTGTTCTTGTTTTTCACTCTAATTATGTACTAATATAAAAGAAGGTAAGTAAGAGGGTCTATAAACTGGTAAAGTGATGTGATACCAAGCAATAATGTTAATGTTTGGTATTAAAATAGAACAATTTGACAAATCATCAAATCTTCCTTTCAGAAATTGCACACTGAGACAATAATCTTTTAAAACTAAGTTTGTTTCTTCAAAAAAAAAGGGGGGGGGGAAGCCCTGTGACATTTATGTACTGAAAGTACATAAAATACTGCCTACTGGTGAAATATTGTGTATGGTCTAAGTTGAAGTAGCTATATATATATAAATTTCTGAAAAATACTGTATCTGATCATTTCAAGTTGCTATAATACAAATATATTTAGGAAAACTTCTAACTTTGTGAACGATCATGATCTTCAGTGACTTATGCATTGGAAATGGAAAAACTTTGTTGAACTTGTAGCTTTCTTTTTAATGACGTATGAGGGATAGAGTTAATTTGTCAACTGTATTGACTTTAGTCTTTTAAAGTAGAAATAAAAGGCTACAATTTGCCTCTCTTTGGTGTACTTCAGTGAGGTTTCCTCAGATATCTGAGTGAAATTTGGATCCCAAGACACCTTCCGAAAATCTTCTTGCTAGGTGAAAGCCTAATATTTGTTGTATACAATACAGAGGCCTTCAGAGTGAAGCTAAAATGGGTGTTCTGATGGTTTTACTGTTAAATACAGGATAATGATAAACTTTTTTGTAGTTTATAGAATGAAATATAAAGAGGGAAATATCGAGTCTTTTAGAGACGAGAAAATGTATGTTTAAATTGTGCTTTTGAATGGAACAGTAGAAAAGAAAAAAACATAAATGCCTTAAAATACTGTGCTACCCAGCTTTCTGTCACAGCATTTCTATATGCACTATTTGTAAAGAAATAAGGACTTCTGTTTATCTGAGAAATGCATTTTGTTAAAAGTAAATGCTTACTCCAATCCGTACATATATACACACATGCTGAATGAAGCATTCGGGAATTTTGTAGTTTTTTTTTTTTTTTTTTTTTTGCAAAGTGTTTAACAAGCAAATGTTTGGTGTGGAGAGGCTCTTTGCATATGCAAGTGAAACATGATTACAGCTTGGCTTTTTGAAGGGGAAACAAAGGGGTAAGTGGAAATGGTAACACAAGCATATTTTATTGCTGTCTTTTGTCAAGTTAGTGTTGTGCTTCCAGTATTAAAGCGTTACTGAGTTTTCCTCTTTTGCCCTTACACAATTATACAGTTAATTATCTTTGGGTTGTGCATAAAGGGACTTGTAAGATTTCTTAATGGTCACTTCTTCACTGCGTTTTGGGCTATACTGACTTGGTTCATACACGGGCTTTGGTTTTCTGTGTCTTTTGTCAGCAATTTCGTAAGACATGCTCACAGGCTTTGTCTCTGCTCAATTTTGCTCAAAGATTTCAAAATTTGAGTATGTTTTTAAGAACCATGTTTATGTGTATGGACTGAAAAGATTGTGAGAACCTAGCAGCAGTGTAGGAAAGCTCATGTGATCAAGACGTGATTTATAATTGAAGCAAGCCAGTTGCAGATAACCTGGGCAACAGATATTCCTGTTTTAGCCTGTTAAGAGCTTTTCCTGTTGTCTCTGCTTGCACACCTCCTGAGAAATGGCACTTGGTGAGGCTCGCTGCTAAGGCGGGAGTCTCCCCACCGCTCCAGGGGCCCCTGTTTTCAGAGGCAGGGAGTGGGCAGTAAAGTTGGCCGAGCGGCTCGAGGTGACTTTGCTGTCTCTCCCTCCCTTTGCTGGGGTGCTGAGCCCGGGTTGACTTAACCTCCGAACCCGCTGCACCCAGGACAGGGAGGATGACTCCATTCCTGTGGCATGCCTGGTGCCAGCGCCCCCGGATGCCGCTTCCCCCTGGCAGAGGGCGAGACGGGGCCGGGAGAGGGAGCGCGAACCGCCGGAGGAGAGGAGCAGAGCTCAGCGGGGACTCGGGGCACCTGGACGCAAGTCAGGAGGGGTGGGGAGAAAGAGCTAAAAATCACAATGTGGGCAAAAAGAGAGTAGTAATCTTAAAATAGCATGCTCTTTCAAGACAGTATCTTCATTTTGAGGGTTTTCAAGCTTTTTGTCCGTTTGACTTTTAACTTTCGGTCTTGGTATTTGACTTCAGTCATTGTCTTCCTGGGGACAGCGGATGAGAAATAGCAAAGTCCTAATAAGGCTTTTAGTCGCTGGCCACTGAGTTTTGCTGAAACTCTGGAAGAACTCTTCGCCCGGAGAGCAGTAGGAGTCACCCTGTGGTAGCAGGATTACTGTGTGAAGATCAGCTTCTCATTTTTCCGCTCTGAAAGAACAATTCCAACTCATTAAAAAAAAAAAATTGCCATCAAGTGCATGTGTAGGTGCCTATGGCTGTTAAAACTCATGGCGGTTACGATTTTATTCTTTGTTCTAAATATCCGGGTCCCTTTTTCCGAGGAGGGTTCTTTTGCCGTTGCAGGGGAGGTCCACCAGCCGTGTGAGTGGCAGGAGCAGTCTGTCTTCCCATTAGTGCTTTAATTCCTGGCTATACTAGGAGAACTCGCCCTCCGCTGCGCAGCAGACAGGTCAGGACACTTGGCAGGAGAAGGCTGAGAGGCAAAGGCAGCAAGCTGTGGGGAGCTCGAGCACCGGGCCAAAAGCTTTATTTTTAAAGGAAATCATGCAACTTTGAAAGCCAAGTTTTGTTCTGTTTAGTTTTTAATAATGCTCTTGCCTTATTAGTAGACTTGACGAAGTAAGAGCAGTAAAATGTCCAAACCTGGGAAAACTGCCATAAACCATGGCTTGGTTCCTGTTGATCTCAAAAGCGCCAAAGAACCTCTACCACACCAAACTGTCATGAAGATATTTAGCATCAGCATCATTGCGCAGGGCCTGCCCTTCTGCCGTAGGCGGGTAAGCGTAAAATCCTTTAAAAATCTGAATTTTGATCCCTTGGCTTGTAGTTGAGTGCTTTGTCATTCCATGAGGAAATACTTGTATTTTACTTTATTGCCTCGCGCTGCCTCTGAGTAGCCCTTGGGTATTTTATTTCCACCGTACTTGTGCTTCAGAGTAATTAAAATCTGCATGTGTTGCCTTAGATATTACTTGGTTTCAAGAGACATGCCAAAGATTCTTTTGTAACTGTTCACCACGCAGATGATGACAAATGCTGTGCAAAGCAGGTACATCTATATGTGTGTATTTAGCTTTTATGCACCATTTTAGCTGCTGTAAGTATTTGGGAACTAAAATCAATTGAATGTAGGTCCAAATTGTATCAGCACATGCGACTTGTTGGGTATTAAGTAGAGTATTCAGAGTTCTTAAGCTTATTTAATATTTGAATGTGATCAAGAAAAACTTCTAAAAACATAATTATAATACTTTTGCAACTCTCAATAATGGAGATAACATTTTTGCTGTTACAGAAAATAAAAATAGCATGTTACTATGTGGAGGTTGAGATATAGTTTATATATAGACAATCCGAGCCTGACAAACTACCACGGGTCTTGTGCTACAGCTTCGGTAACTGCGTGAATAAAGTTGCTCTTAAAACATATGAGTTTAAAAAGGAGTCTTTTAAATTTTGTTCTCTACAACATACTATTTTGAATGAAAGATAAATATTTTCAAACCAACTTATACCTTGATTGCATTGCTTTATTACTCTTTGAAACAATTTTTACAGTGAAATTATAAATGTTATTACTATTCATAATGAATTTTCTCTGAACCACATGAAGTTTTCTGTTTCTACTGAACAAAAATTACTTCCCTCTATTAATGTCAAATTTTAAAATCTGTTTCAGCTTTTGCAAATGTGCTAGCTGTTTTTAAATGTCAAAAGAATTTTCCTTTTTAGTAAATTTACGTGCAATTAAATGACAATTTTGACAAGATTGCCCTTGAAATCTCGATTTTTTTTTTTTTTTTTTTTGCTATGTTGCTCTGAATGTCTGTGGGAGAATTTCTCATATGTAAAAGCTATGGCATATATCGAAAGCTAGCAAAATTATATCAGTCTAAAGCAATGCAAAAATTAGAACATGTGTATGCCTGTCTTTTATAGTGGATCATGTACACCTCAAAAGTAATTCTTTTCAGAAATTTGCTGTTATACATGGGTATTCACTGAATGGCAGATAGGAGCATTTTATAATGTTGAAAGAAATAAAATAACTTTTTAAACAGATATGCTTTCAAATTTTAGGTATGATTTGAGAAATATTTCATTGGAAATAAGTATTTGAAATTTGAATTGGTTTAGTGTCTTTGTCTTAGTATGCAACATAAGAATGTTTTTCTTTAAATTTAGTGCATATGTATTTTTCACAAATCTTTATAATAAAAGTAGTGGCTATATTAATATATTATACTGTCAGAACTTTAATGCTAATGTTTTATATGTATATTTTCTGTAGTGAGAGATACCTTTTAGTGTATCAAAATATATGAAAATCAGCTAAAATGCACTTCTCTGAAGACGTTCCGTTGTTCCCAAATAATCGCCGTGTTGCTTGCTTGTCCTGCCCCAAGTCAAGCTCAAGCAGTCGGTTTAATGAGTTGGAAGTCTGCGATCTAACAGGATTCTAAGGTGGTGGTCAACATCTGCTTTTTATTTTACCATCAGGTCTGAGCTAGAAAATAATAATAATACTGACGTTCGTATTTTACCAGCTAAGGTATCGTTAACTTATCTGGCTGTCGCGTGTCTGACGAAACCACTAACTCCCAGTTCGATGGCCGCTGCGAGCAGCAAGGATCGGAGCTCCGCCTTCGCGTTCGTGCCCTTGCAGCGTGCTCGAAGCCCGCGTCGGGCTCCAAGCGACTGCCCTATTGGGCTCGCTTGTCGTGACCGTGCCTGCCTGCCTTGCGTACGCAATCTGCTCGGTCCCCCCACCCCCCCTTTTTTTTTTCTCCTCCCTAAGCTGTGTTTTTCAGAAGTACTTAGTAGCCAAATGTGTACTGGATTGTAGTACATGTACCGAGTGTCTTGAATTTTCTGAATATTGGATGGTAAATTAACTGTGCTGGTTTTTTTGCCTTCAACTCTCCTAAACCTGTTATATGGCAAAAGAAAAGACATTCCACCGCCAAACCCCACACTATTATAATTTTCTATTGTTTCAAAACTTATTTTTTTATTAAAAAATAATTCCTTTTTGAGTATCAACAGATGAGAGGCTCAGTACTTCTGTTACGGAAGTTTATCGTTTTATTAAAGGTACCAGGAACCAAAAAGTATTTTCATGTAAAATATGAGCTCTGATACAAATAATCTTCATTGATGTGCCACTGTTAAATCTTTCTTAAATTCTACTTATATTAAAAAGAAATGTGTTGAATTATTTAATATTTAATGTCCAGACATAACCTTGATACGCTTTGTAACAGCAGTTACAGTTAAAGTTGAATTTAGTCCTAATACCTATCTTTTGATGGAAAATGTACAATTATGCCATTCAAATACTGACATGACTTAAAGATTTCAGCCTTCTCCTTGTCTGAACTCATTTCTTCACCTCCTTAATTTGTACATTAAACCAACCAAAACATCTTTAAAATGTGTACTGTGATCCTTGGGAGTAAAAATACTTCCGCTATGAGAGCTGACGATTCATAGCTTCTGCATCCTCTGCGTTGGTTATATTCGGCTTCTCTCAAGTTGTGTACTATAAATGGTCACAAGACTTAACAGTTCGCCCTTATGTATTTTGTCAGTTTGCTCATGTAGTTAAAACACTTGTGTCTGCAATACTACCAATCTGAATTGAGTTAAAAATAGTATTACTTAGCATTCTTTGTTTAGCACTTGAAAACAACTGTAGTACGTAGCTCCAGAAGTATTGTATATACAAAGTAAGTGTATAAATTCTTTCAAAGCAGCCTCTGAATATATTACTGTATCGTTGAACATAGACACAGCTATGGTCCTCTTTTTAGCTGTTACCGTATGTTTTGTGGGCACTAAAGTCGATTTTGCTATATAATCTGAAGAAGCAACTAAGCCCTTTAGTACACATTTCAGATATCATGTATGGCTAAGCTATTCAGTGTGATTTAGCTGCAGCTGATCATTGAACATTCTTGTGAGATAGTCGTGCATATTATGTGTATTCGAAAAACAAGGACTGTATTTTTGTGTCATGGTGAATACCTTCAGATTGCTGAAAACTGGACTGTAAATGAACTGTGTGATTCTTGCCTTAACTCTTAAACCTCTAACAGAAGAAGCATGTTCTTCCTTCTGAACTACTCTAATTTTTAACTATTTCAAAAGTTATATTTAAAAAATGATTTCTTCTGTCTTTAGTTTTCCATATTATTAAAAATTTCAATACTTACTGCTTTTAGAAGTTGTATAATGATTTCCTCATTTTAGATACGTATTTTCAAGAAGAGGTAATAAGGTGAAGCATTTGTGAAAATGACTTGTGTGCTTGCAACATTCCTGTATTTCAAGTGACTTAAAGTAGCACTGAATTGTTGTAAAGCACGAGTTTAATATGCACCCTATGGTATCCTAAGCTAGAATTGCATGATAAATGTATCCGTTTCCAACACCTGTGCTTTCAGAAACAGCCAATAATTATACTGTACTATTTCATGAGAGCAGTTACACTGTATGTGGGTAGGTCTCACCTGCAAGGCAGGTCCTTCCAAAGTTAGGTAGTTCATCCACTCTTGCTTTGTAAGAATGATTCCCTCTGTAGGATGCATTTGTGTGTATGTGGAACATAGGATAAAGCATTTCAGCGCTGATATATATACCCACCTGGATTTCTAATTTGTAAGAGCATCCAGTGGTCCTGCACATCATGTGTGGAATAGGTCTGCTTGCTGCTGTACTGGAGTACTCCAGACTCCAACTCCTTTTCTTCCCTCTGGCTGACTTGTATGCTAATAATTATTTCCACTATTAATGCATCTTATGCATAAACTTTACTTAATTGGACTTGTTTCTTTATCTCTTCATTTCTATGTTAAAAAAATTAAAATGCCGTTTTCACTGGCAGTCAAATCTACCTGCTTGCGGCAGCAGTTTAACAGTTAGTCCATTCTGATCTTCGGGAAAACACAAGCCTGATTTTTCTGCAACAAATCATGTAATTTCAGCACATAGTTTCATGGACGACAGTAAGAAGTTATTTAATGGACTGGAAAGCAGTCCAGGTTTCTCTGAAAAGATATATCCTCCAATACTAACCGGGGAAAATACTTCCCTGTATTTCAACTGACTTTGGATCAAGTCTTGAGCACAATACAAAGGAACCAAAGTATTTTTCCCTTAAACCCAAAATGGATCCACTCCCCCAAATTCCTTACCACTGGGTAAGAGGAGACTGTCAGCACAACGTCAAGAAAAGCATTTCAGCGCTGAACACATATACATACATATATATGTACACATATATGTATGTGTGTATAACTTTTTATTTAAATAAAACTGTGAGAGTCTGTTGCCAGACAAATAAGAGCGCTCCCGCATGCTCGAGTGTGCTCAAGAGACGTTTTGGTTTGAGGTTTTGTGGCGGGGAACTTGCGTTATGGCCACAGGGTGTCAAAAGGTTCTT
The DNA here is from genome assembly GCF_028389875.1 of Rhea pennata. NCBI lineage: Eukaryota > Metazoa > Chordata > Aves > Rheiformes > Rheidae > Rhea > Rhea pennata. The sequence continues at coordinate 47,186,928 of NC_084666.1, forward strand.
CAGATGGCTGTCAAATTATTTTCTTTTAAAGCTGATTTAGCCTTACTCTGATGGAGTACAGGGCACAGACTGATGAGACAGTATCTACATGGATGGGGCAAATGAAAGGAAATTAGTTTTTGTTCCTGTGTTTGTTCATCGTAAGGGAGTATGTCTGGTATTCTGGATATGAAAATATTCTCAGTAAAGCTGGCCTTACTGAGGTTTTACTTTTCTATTAACTGTGTAATTTACAGTATTTGTTTCCTTTCTTTAATTTTTGGAGAAATTTACAATTTGTTTGGAAGACTTTGGGAAAGAGACTAAAGTCTCATACAGAAATACAAATAATTTTGTATTTTTCTCCAAGTATATAGAGTATCTCTACACTGCAATCCTTCCACCTGCTCTTACCTCCGGCGGGAGGTGATACAGCCTTGAAGAAAGGCAGTATGTTACTTACCTTCTCAATATGGAGTAGCAGCAGTCCAAAGATATCTTCTCCCCTGCTCCTTTTCACTTTCTTTCTGCAGTTATCTCTGTGATCGGACCTGCAAACCACTTGACTCTGTTCTGTGCCTGAGGGAGCAAAACGGGGATGGGAAGCGAGAGCTGGCTGGAGCTCCCACTGCAGTGTGTCATAGCCCACAGACTGTGGGTTTTTTTTTTTTTTCCTCCAGAATAATCATTGATCCTCTGTCACCATAATGATTCTTTGAGAATTGGTTGTATATTTAAATTGTGCTATTTCTGCGCGAGATAAAAGCAGCGGCAGGAAACTCATTTATATTTAACACTACCTAAATGTTTTTCTTTGTGTTTTTGATGGACTTAAAGCTTCCAGCTCTCATACAATGAAAGGTGTTGTTTTATTCCAGACTTACACGCACGTGCGCAGGCTAAGAGCATGTTGCGAGGACTGTGAAGTCAAATCACTTAAATTCAAGAAGTGTCAGAGTTAAGCTTGCCTGGGCAATTTGATGCCGTTGTGCCCAGTTATTTAGATGTTTTTAGAAAATGCTATTGTTACCAAAGTTGAGCTGCTTAAAACATGCTGGACTGGCTTTGTGAAAGCTTTTTCTGCGCTTGAACTCAGTCTGGTGTATCGTCTGGTCTGCCACCCCGAGAGCTCGGGAGACCGTGGCACCCGGCAAAGACGAGGCAGAGCGGGCATGGCCGTGCCGCCGTAAACGGAGGCGCTGGCCTCTGTGCCGAGTGTCTGCTCCTGCCGGAGGGGAGGTTGTGAAATGTGAAATGAAGTATTGCATTTAAGGCTTTGAAGCCTAATTGCCTTAACCACAAGTCTTTTTCTCTTCTTGCAGTCCCTTGTATCATTCAGTAAACACTTTCCATCCTTCTACAGCAAATGAAGCATCCCAGTTTCCTGGGCAGGTGCGTTTCAGGTATGAGGGAATGATCCTCTGGGAGGGAGAAATACTTGACAGTGTCAAGATGGCCTCATATCGCAAAGAGGGCAGCAAATGAGTTTTAACCAGTGATCTGTGTCATAGCATTTCCCAGATTTTGCACGGAAGTTAAACCGAGCTAGAAGGACACCCGGGCAAGTCGTAAGCGGGGCTGCAGCCTTGCTTCTCCCTCTGAGCTCTGCTGATTAGTGCGGCAGCGCGCTGTCGGTCCAAGATGAGCTGTGACTTTTGGGGAAGGATGGTTTTGCCGGTCTAAATAGTTCCTCTCTGCAGACCAGACTTGCTCCTTCATTCTCAGGTTCCTTGCCTAGCCTGTGATTTTCCTCCAAGCTGCATTTTAGACTCTGATTTGCATCTCGCTGCTTCCTTTGCGCAGTTTTAGACTGCTTTCGCCGCACTGCTCCTCATCTGATATCCACATCTTGGTCAAAACTGGGTCCCCTTTACTCTGTTTCTTTCTCTCTCCCTTTGCCCTCCTTCCAGCTCCTGGTACGCTTATTTCCATTTGTTTCCTGATAAAAGCATGTGAGTGTGTAATCCTGGATAGGATCAGTGCTAACCAGGGGCCACAGTAGCCTTCTTCCAAGTTCTGTTCGTGTTCTGTAACATTACTCGGTGGTTTGCAAGGGCGGGAAGACAACACTGAAGCTGAGGTGACTTTTTCCTCTTGCTCTGTGTTTAGCTAATTCAAGAAAATCTATACTTCAGACCTGTTGTTCCTTGATATATTTTGTGAGTAACCAATTTGATTGCCAGGCTGCTTTGTAAAGGGTTTGAGGTGGTTGCGGAACATAACTCTAGTCATGGGCAGTTTGATCACGTTTCAGGTAACTTCCCTAGCTGATCGCCTCTCAAATGGACGTGACTTTACTAGCAAGATATAATATTCATAAAATAATATAATGAATCTTCTTGGAAATTCAAATGATAATTGCAGACTATATTAAATGTTTAGTATGTTTTAAATACACAGCTGGGGCGAGTGAAGTACTAGGTATATATGTGTCAGAAGAAAATGCTAATACTGCACAGGAAGGTGATAGGGTAAAACTCATATCTAAAATAATTAATGTTGCTACTGTAACATTGAAACAGCAGGTAAGATCATAGTAAGATTTGTGCCTGTGTGTGTGAGAAGGAGAGAGAGGGGGGGGAAAAAAAATACTAAGGAGGAATTTTCTGCCTTTTACAGCAACCGTCCAGAAAGCAGCAGCCACCCATCCAAAGGCCACCTGCCTTTTCAGAAGAAAATGTGGGAATCAATTGATGCAGTGCTGTAAAAGCATTTTTAAAATTTAGAACCAAAAAATAACTACACAAACCTGTTGCTTAGTCTTATTTATTCCATCCTGTTTCTGTTTTTTGTCCTTGATTTTTAAAAAAAAAAAGAAAAAGAAAAATTTTAACACTTGTTTCATAGATCCCATTCTAATATCTTGCAAGACCGCCAATGATCTGCTGACCCTAATTTGGTTGATAAAGGGAGGAGAGGAAGAAAGAGGAGTTAAATGCATAAATGATCAGTTTATACAAAAAGCCTGGATATTTTATTCTATATATGTTCCTTCTTCAGTGCTCATCTGTATATAGAAAGACTTCTTTAACTCAACTGATTTTGTACTTAGTATCTTAGTATTAAAGGAACTCACAGCACTTGATAAATGAATTAAACTTCTTTGTGAGCTTGGACGGTATTTTTGTTTTACAGGGAGAAACAGTATAATAATATGGCAAAGATAGCAAATGTTTTGCACTGTAATGAACAAATCATGTTCCTTTCTCTTAGTCTCTTACTGCTATTTTAATACTTTAAGCTTATATATGCTCTGCTTTTCATATGGAAGATAGTAGATAGAATATCATTTGTAAGTTGCAAAAAAAAAAAAAAAATTGCATGGGGAAGACTCATGTAGGTAAAAGACTTATTTTTAGACATCTGTAATATTTAAATAACAGCAAATCTGAAACTGAATATTATAATGTGTATACCTTTCTGTGGGACTGCTAAAATTGCAGTTGACCTTGTTTTCTGTAGTCAGTATGTATTTCAGATAGCCTATTATGAAGGCGATTACTTGCAACATACTGCTTTTATCTAGTATTGTGTGGGATCCCTCCTTATGATTTAATGTTCATAGGTATGAATGTGTTTGTGGATATAAAAAGCATACTTCCTTAAAATTTTACGACTGATACTATAATAATATTGTCCTAAAAGCTGTGCATGAAAATGTCCCTGCACAGAAAGCTTACTGCTTGAAAAGATGAAAGACAAGAGGAAATGGGAGTTGAAACATGATGTGTTTCTGGTAGCTAGAGACAGAAAATTGTTTCTTGGGTTATAGATCAGTATTCCACCTGTAATATTATACTGCTCTCTTTCCAAGGATTACTCTCCAACCAGAATTTTTCTGGCTGAAAGTTGAAAAAGAATGGCAGAACAGGTGCTACAAAAGTACTTCTTGTATTTTGTTAGTCCCATTTTTTCCTACTTATTCTGTATTTAGGTACACTTACTAATATACTTAAATAGTTTAGATTTTGTAGCTCAAAGTGAATCCACGTGATACAGTGCTCTGTAAGTCTCAATGGTAGTCTTTTCTGAAGCATGCTGCTATTAATAAACCATACACAAGATTACTTCTCATGATAACAGCAGCAGCTGGCAAGAATGCTTGCAATTTTAACATATTTGCTATAACACTACTACATGCCATCTCACATTTTTCCTGTGGTTTGTTGTCAGTGAAATTTCAGCTTGAATTCTTGCTGCTTCTTTCATGGCCTCAGTCTCTCCCTTGTCCACTCTCCCCACCTCCAAATCCTGTCTAGCTACCAAACTATCAAACAGGTCTGCAACTGTCTAGTGCCTATTCTGTCTACATGCTTTTTTTCTGAAGCATCTCTCTTCTTTCCTGCCTGTCTACACCCACACTGTTCCTGTCCTTTGCTCTCTAGTTATGCGGCATGCAGTTCTGGTAAGCCCTTCCTGCCCACGCGCCTCCTTTAATGAAAAAAGGAATTATCTGTACTTGCTAGCCTAATATTTCTTAATTAAAGCAGATAAACCATGAAGTTGAAGAAATACAGAAATAGAGCAGCTATTAATTAATTTTTAAAATATGTGCATTTAGGTTTAAATACCATAATTTAAATATTAAAACATTACATGTAAATCTAGTCTTACTTCTTGCACTTGTCTTATTATCTCTAGACGGAACTGTCACAATTGGTGCCACTTCTCTTACCTTGAAGATTATCCAAAATAAATGCTTGGGCACTTTTTTTTTTTTTGAAGGTGGAATGAATTTGTTTTAAATTACGATAATCTTCTGTTTGTTTCGTGTATTAGACATGTAAGCTTGACATTTATTTGTAGTTCACACTCTTGTTGGTACAAGAGAAGTTAGATTATCTAATACAGACACTGCACATGGCAAAAAACTAATCACACCAAATTAAAGAAAGTGAGGCTCCATCATCCCTTTAGCCTATGACAGGATCTTTTGCGTCAGTGCCATTTGTGTCTCAGGTTTATCTAATTATGTAAGATTGCTACTGATAGAAATTCTTAGTTTTCTAATCATATTTGAAATAGCATTGTATCTTGGGGTCTTGATGGCACTGATTGTAATTAATGTGTCTCCAAGCTGAGGACTGAAGTTAATTTTAAGAGTTATTAAGGATATATGTCCATAACAGTATTTGTTCATTTCAAAATGGAAATGGGTTATGGTATTAACAGCAGGGTTTTGGTCAGTTCCCGAGTCATAAGTGATTTGGTAGCTTAGAAGCGCGAAATTAGATTTGTTTGAGAGTTGGTTTGTTTGCTTGTTTAAGGAATTACTCCCAAGAAAATGTATTTGGGAAATAAAAGAAGATCATATTGCTACTTAACTGATTCTTTTTATACTTTGTTGAAAGAATCCTTCTTATGTAGGATTTGAAAAGAAAAGAAACAAAATCTAATAAGCCAATTATTATATATAACAAGTTTCAGTTGTAACTTTACTGGAACTGTTCTGTTTAAATGTCAGATAAACCTGCTGTAAATTTCTTCTCATTTATTCTCTGTTCTGTTGTCTTGTCACATCAAGAGCTGCTTATTTTGGGGAAAGTCCTCAGTGAATGCAGCCCTTATTTCCCAAGAGAAGAGGAGACAGCTTGAACCACCCAATACCAAGATCCATTAGATCTGCTGGCAGGACTAAAGTTAGCTTTTCCAAATGGCTTGAATATTGTGTTGCCTTCCTGAGTGAAATTTGAGTGCCTGCTTCATGTAGATCACTTCTTCCTGTATGTGACACCACCTCATTTTCTTACGTCTACTCGCCCTGTCTTCCTGGGTTCATGATGTGCCTTCCCATGAACGGTTGTATCCAGATGTCTTCTCATTTTAGCACCTTATATGAAATGAATGCAGCTGTCTTATACAGTACTAAGCTCTGAGCCAGTCTTCAGATTTCTGGGAAGACATCCAAACTTCTGTGAGGATCAAGAGGAAATAGTTTCCTTCTCTGAAGTCTTGCCCCATTTTAATTTGGGCATACAAATGAATGTTTCAGATGTCCAGAAATATGGCGTGTTAGTTTGTTTATGGCCACTTCTAGCAGGTCCAGCCTTACTTTTGTCTGTTCAGGTAGATAGAACTTGTATCAAAAGTGACCTGTTCTTCCTGCTGCATGGAGAAGGTAAATGCTTGAAGACTTCTAAGACATCTTCAGGGAAATTCCTGAAAACACGGCAGTGAGGAGGGGCAGGTTTGTGGACCTGCTTAATGATACCCCTACACTCCCATGCTTTTTCTCTCCCTGATACAGAAGGAAACTTAAAAATTCAGACTTGTCCCTGAAGTGCAGGAATATATTAAATATATATTAAATACCATGATCTGCAACTCTTTCCATTAATTTTGAGTACCTTTATGACTTTAGGAATCTAGTTTATAGAAATATCAGTCCTTCCTTCTCCCTTTTTACATGAAAAAGTATTTAGTTGCAAATCTTGTCAGGAAAGTTGTTGCATTTTATTTGTAGCAATTGTTACCTGTTTTTGGCGAAGTAAGTTGGATTGTTGATGATGAAATCGTAGATACCTGGTATTTCTAAAGCTTATGACTGCTAGTTTACTAGCTTTAAACTTTAGTGGAATCTCATTATAGTTTATTGCCTTAGCTTGGACAAGTAGCATTGGCAGCTGCTTGCACTGGACATGTAAAATACACGAATTCATAATTGCTAAAAATTTCAGCATATTCTTTGGGCTTCTGTAGATAATTTATGTCCTCTGAGATTATTCAGACACTGTTACCAAGTCATAATAGACATTGCAAGTCTCATAAAACTAATCTTTCAAGAGACATCTGCATTTTTTCACTCTTAGCATTATCCATCTTTTGTGTGTGTATGGCAGTATTAAAAACTCAGAGGTTATTTAATAATTGGCTCTGGAGCCTTGTATTTTCCTGTTGATTTTAAAATTTTTAATTCATATTTACACTATTTAAGTATGAACAATATTAGTAAAAAAAAAAAAAAAAAAAAAAGAAAGAAATTGAACTGCCTTCTCTCTGAAGAGATAACTGTAATCTTTATCACTTACACACCAAAATGTCTGCACATTTTTACATGGCTTAACAAGTGACTGATGCATGATATATGCTATGTGTATTTGTGTATTTATGTCTTTGGAAGAAAGTATATAGTCCTGTTCGCTGTGAATGCATTTATGTTGACACAGAAGTCAAACCTCAGTGAAGTAAAGTGTAAGGCAAATGTGAGAAATATGGTATACTAAGAAATAATTTTAAATATCTTTTAAACTATTTTCCACTGAATTTTTATCATTTTAATTTCAGATTCTCTGTATTTTAGAGTTGTTCTAGTGCTTTCTTTGGCCTTCAGAACCACAAAACAAGGTCACTGTTTTTTCACGTAACTAAATTCCTTGCAGTGTGGCAACACATGGCCCGGCTGTGTTCTTGATCAGGTCTTCTGTCTTTCTGTAATATAGCATAAATTCTAAAACTTTGATCTTTCTATTAGGAGTTTCAAATTCTTTATAGAGTTTTGAGCAAGATTTTGTCTTTTGGTATATGGACTTACAGAGAAAGTATGTTCTGTGGTCTCTTTGGACTAAGTTGAAAACTGAGATATGGTCATTTCTGAGTGTACTGAAAGGCAAATTTGGGAGAGAGGAGGAGAAAGGAAATAAATGTAAACATTGGATCTCAGTAGAGACTCTGTAGTAACAAAAGTATTTCTTTAGAGTAGTTTTGAGTTCTCTTTTGAAAGCAAACACGGAAATAAAGGGAGAAAAATGATTACCCCTGCGAAGTAGCCAACAAAATGAAAACAGTTGAAAAAATTCCCCCCCCCCCTTTTCTTTTTCTAAAGTGGCTTTGTCTTCTATATTGCATGTACCTTAGGAATGTATTGGCCAACTATTTTATTATGATCTCTAAATCGTCATTATTAACAAGCATTTTTATCTTCTCTCAAAGAACGAAAGATCGGTATGTGTTCGGTAGAAAGGACATATGAATGTACGTTCCCGTGGAAGAGCAAGAGTGTCGGGTATTAGATGTGGTGTTCCAAAGCATGTAATGACAAGGATCAAAAAGACGTTGCCCTATTAAAAACCTAATATATGCAGCAATCTTTGTATTTCTAAAAGAATGTCGTTGCTACTTATAAATAAGTAATTCCTTTCACAATGCTTGTGAACTTCATGGTCTGTTTTTAAGGTACAATTATATACATTTCATTCAGTTGCATGCAATATTAAAGCTCATTGCTTCCTTTCTTCTATTCAGAATTGAGGAGTCATAGCATCTTGTTATCTAATAGTAGTTAATAATGAACCTCATAATGCATGCAAAGATATAGATGCTGATCACTGTTTCTTTCAGAGCTGTTCTTTTAGCGTGAGTATTAAGATTTTCTTTTAATTCTTCGCCAATAAGTAATGCTGATGCCAAGACTTTGTCCTTGGTTATATTTATCTGCTGTAGACATATCAAAACCTATATCAAACACGCAAACTTTATCTAGACTGGTTTAGTTTCATCTTCATTGAGGGTTTTCATAACACAGACTAATTATTAAATGAATTATTCTAGCCTTAATATTTTTCCTTTTGAATGTTTTTTTCCATGTTATATTTTAACTTTAAAGCGATCAGAAATTTTCAGTATAAACAAGACCTCCACTTTTAACAGGAAAGATAATAAATGGGAGAAGCATCACATATCTTTCTTTTAATGTATTATAAATAAAGAAAAAAATCTTTCCTTTTTCCAGTCCACTCCCTGCCCTCCCACCTACCCAGATGAAGACAAACCCCTAAAACCTCCCATCTTACCTTCAGCACAGAGCTGCTGTTCTGCACAGGGAAGAGGGAACGCAAGAACCATACAACTTCAGGCAGCAGGCTCATAAACGAATCTAGGAGCTAACTTTGTTTTGCTGTTTTTTTCTTATTTCTCCCACCTCATGTCTGTCTCCTGTAATATGCTCTGCACTTGCAAACAGCTGCTGCAGAGAACCTCTATCTTCTCTTGTTCGGCTTGGGAAATCACAAGTTATTTCTTTCCTGTATAAAATATGGGAAGATTTAACCCTGTGCCCCCCTTTTTAAAGCCTTTCCTGAACTCCATTTCCTAATCAGATCTACATGGAAGAAACACTTGCAGTGAACATGTAGGGTTGAGACAACATAAAAGTTGGGGGTCTCTGAGACAGTATCGGGGAAAAAACTTTCAAAAATTGGAAGCTTGTTTTGACTAGTGGAAGAAAAATGATATCATGGTCCCAGAAGGCACCTAGCATAATGCCCAAGATAAAGATGAAAAACCCATCCTTTCCTAATCCTGTTAGGAGTAATGTAATTTCTCCTAAGAGGGGAGATCTCTCAAAGATACTGTGATCCTTTCTACTTTTCTCTTCTGTCATGCTTTCACACTAATGAGGCTACAGGAATACATTTGTTTTTGTGGAGTTAAAATTCAGTCCTAGTATCAGTGCAACTTTCTTACTAATAAATGTTCTTAAATTGAAATCTTGGTCAGATTTTACTATCCTGTTTTAAATAAAAAGCTGTATATTCCTAATCAAGAATTATAAAAGAGATTTTTTAAATAAGTGCAACTGATGATAGTGGAAGTTAACCCATGTGTTAATTTTGTTTTGTCTTGTTTGTAATTTGGAATAGGGAAAAAGTGCCTGAAACATGAAGTTATTTTGAAAGTGTAATTTCTCTTCTGAGTTTGGTAAACCTCCAAGCAGAGTTCAGTGGATCAAGATCTGGAGAAAGACGAGTGTTTCCAGGCAGAGTTGTAACAGAAGGGGAAGGCAGAAGAGGATGAAATACTGCTGCATAGAGAAAAGAAAATTTGAGGGCACTGCTTTGTAAACAAAGTTCATTAGTTGTTTGAAAATTATCACAGCATTTAAAGTGCAAAATGTGTTATCTTTTCACTTACGAATGGGTATGTTTGAGCTTTCAGCTCACAAACAGATTTCACAAAAAAATGCAAAATTCCCCATATCTGATTGTCACCTAAAAGCAGAGTTAAAAGTGGACAGGGGCTTTTGATAGACTACTTTAAATGAAGATTGTGAGTGATTCAGCTTGTCTCCAGATGCAACCTGAGCTGCACTTTGTGTGCTCTTTGACAGGGATCGGTTCTTTGCAAAAGCTGCTTGCAGGGGCACAGCGTTTCCTGCTTCTCTGGATGCTTCAAATACCGTTAAGCAATATCATAGTTATCACAGGATGGGGGAAAGGTAGGCACTGCAGCACCAGTCCAAGGCTGGCTTGTGTCGTAGAGAAAACACTGCTTTATTGACTATGAATGAAATGGGATACAGAAAGTGAGACTGATAAAAGGCAGAACAGAAGATGAACGGTTATAGTACCAAGCAACCAGATCTGTATTGCTAGAAGTTGACTGTTTGTGTGTGCATATCAGTAAAATGGACTTTTTTTTTTCCCCAGTGGTACAAGGTGTTGACGTATTTTCTAGTACTTCTGGGCTAGCAGTCCCTGTTGACAAGTTTACATCACTTTAAAGAGTGATACTCTAGATTGTACAGTGAAGTCTCTTGAGCAAGAATACATCATGATTTATTTGAGAATCCAGTTATTTCATTAAAAAGACCTAAAATAAATTGTCATCTCTGACTGTTGGGCAGCTGAACTATGCAGTAGTTCCTTTTTTTTTGTCTCGCTTGTAGAGTCAAAGCTCAATTAATTGCAGTTACAGTGATTTTACCTCTAGGTGCCACCAGTATGATAGAAATATAACCCCCTCTTCTTAATCAAAAGCCCTTCAATTAATCTGATACTGAAGTTCTAAAGAGCAACCTGATGCTTGGAGAGAAAAAAAAAACCCTAAAGATGACATGGTAGTTTCTCTGAGTGCAACCTTCACTTCAAAGCTAAGAATGTTTCTTTTAAGAGAAAGATCTATTATATTACAGTGAGTGACACTTCTAGGTTAAATATATATTTACATATATACATATATATATATATATATAGGTGTGAGTAGGCAGAAAAGAAAATAAAGTACATAATGGTCCTGATACTGTCACTTAAATAACTGTGATAGCTGATTGTCAAGATAAATTATAAAACAACTGTCTTAACTCTCCTTTTTTCTACTTTACATGTAAAGAAGAGAAAGCTTGAATTTAGTTTTCATTTTGTTAGTAGAGAATCCTTTGAATATTATCATTGTGGTTATGGAAAACAGATTTTTGCTATACTTAGCATGCTGTTAGCTATGGTCATTAAGGTAAGAAACTATTTCTTGCAGCAGTTCATTAACAAGGGGTTACCTGCCCTGCCTTTGGTGCATGTATGTTTGCACAATGCTACAATAATAAGAATGTAGTGACATCTGGTATTCAAGTGTGGGGCTGTAAGCTCAAAAAATGTTAGATTGCCTTGAAGTGTCCTTTATTCCACTATTTCGAAGAATACAAATTGCACTAGTCACTTGAAGTCTATTTCAGTGAATGATTTTCCAAAATATATCAAATTGAGAACCAGTTTGCACCCTTTTTCGTAAAAGATGATAACCCAAATTTAATTTTTCTTCCTCCTTTTTTTTTTTTTTTTTCAATTTCTGCTTGCATGCAGGTAGCTTGTAAGGGCTAATAGACCTAGTATATTAGTCTTTAGTGAAAGTTAAATTATCACTAGATCCTGCTAGGCTAGATGTGTTCTTGGCCTGACCCACTACTTCTGATGTTCTTGTGAAATATAGCATGTATAGAGTGTCCCATGGATTTACTAGCGTGTACGTGGAAGGAATGTCTTCAATGTATGATTTATTTAGAGAGCTACCATACCAAAGTAATGGGCAAAATAGCTTTAGGCTATTCTATAAGCAAAGGAGATTTGCTAAGGCACATCTTCTACTTAAGGCTATGTTTATTTTAAATGAGCATTTCTAAAATGTGAAATATTTTGAGGATAAGCTTTAAGAATTGCAATTTTTGCCACCCCAGTTTGAGGGGAGGAGTTGTTTTTGTTTTTTAATGTTTGCTACTCTGCAATATAATGATTCACTTTATGGTCTCATCGTGTAGCCATTTTGTTTTCATAATGAAAACTATAATTTATTACTGAAGTGAAGTTCAGTGAGGTCCTTGTTCATTGCAACTCCTTATGCCAATTTATCCTATCACGAATGGGCTAAGGAGGCACTGCATGTCCTTGTCCTGGCTTGAGAAGGAGTTAAGAAAACAAAAATGCCCACATTATTACAATAATCTTTTCTACGTGGATCAGTTTCTAAAAAATAGCTGAGCTGATTCTTTTATTGAAAGATTTATTGAAATCTTAATTGAAAAGAGCTAGAAAAGTAAATTCTTAAATTTATTTCTGTATTTCATGGATTTTCTGCAGAAAGGTAATCCCTCAATTTTTAGAGATAAAAATAGATTAGATTGTTTATCTTAGCAAATTGTATGAACATTTTTTCTAATTGACACTAACAAATAATATACTTCTAAAACAGCAAAAGATTTATTATAGCAGGTCTGGAAATAAATGGTAATGATAACATATAGTCATACAAATAACCAGACTATAATATTAATTTTAACAAAACTTATGAAATTTATGTTTATTAATGTAGTAAATTTACTCCTATTATGCTTTCCTCCCCTTCTTTTCTTGGATACTCATCATTTTCAAAGGCAAGGGAGTTGCAGCTAATGAAATACAAAGTAGCTTGTTATGCTTCTGTCTTGCTATAGCACATAAAGAAAAGCAGTATCTTGTGTTATTCCCATATATTTCCTTAGAAGAGAATCATAAAATCTTGTTGTCTTTTATTTAAAGAACAGTATGATGAAGACTGGGTTGGCACACCCTAAGAATTCTCAAGATTAATATTCATTTTGAAACTGAAGAGCTTTTCTTCATCAAAAAGGTAGAACAGAATTACACTAGAAAATAAATTGTAATGCATGGTTTTGTAGTTGATTTACATTCTTGCTTTTGAGAAGTCTGAGAGATTAAATCAGCAACAGTTATCCAAAACCAATGTCATTAGTAATGAAATGGGGAGGAAGGAGAGGATTTATGCAAACCTTCTATTTATGTTTTCCCAGAAAACTTCTCAACATCATCCTGCCAAGACTTTTAGAAATTATGAGGGACTTTACGTTCATGTCTTGACCACAGATGTAAATACGTGCTGAGGTTTTTTTTAGAGCTCTCAAAGTATAGTCTTTACAAGAAGTTTAAGTCAATAAAACAGCAAAAATTAAGAAGAAACTATTAGGTCATTCTTTGGAAAGTATCGTTCCTGACTTTTAGAAGTCTTGCTTAGCCGTTTTATATATGGTAGAAAGAGGTATAAAGGGTGGAAGTTTAGGACTGCAGTATGTCTAGACCTTTGCAGAAGTATTCCCTTTCTCTATCCTGAAGTTCAGAAAAAATGACTTTTTTGCAGCCTGACCGTGCAGTGCATGCTCTGAAAAGCCATGCACATCTGTCAGGGTGGGCATCTCTTCCTGGTGCATGTGCTGATGTTAAGGAAGGAGGACTTGCTTTGTGGAAATTTGGGTCACCTATATATTAAAAAAAAACAAAACAAACAAACAAAAAAAAAATAGTGCAAAGTTTCAGGCTGATGTTCAGTTTAATGTTGTCACCTAAAGCAAAAACCCATATATGAGTCAGAATAACAAAGTTTACACTACGAGTCACCTTTACAAAGTACCAACTGAATTTCAGTCAAAATAAACAGGAAGTTGGGGAAAAATATGTTCTACAGGAGAGGAGATATACAAAATGTGATATGTCTCAGAAATTCATAAGAAAATTCTCAAGCTGTTAGGAGTTGCTGGTAATGGAAGTTTTATCTCATTCTTAAGACTTTCTGTTGTGGCTAACTCTTATCTATTTTTGTATGTATTTTATTTTGTTCAAAGAAACTTTACATTCAACTGAATTGTTTCTGTTCAGTTACAATCTGCAGTATAATCCGGAGGGAAAATCGATGACCTTTTTAAGAGGAAAGGACTAAATATGACTACCAAAGTTTAAAAAACCAAAAAAACTTTGACTTGTATTTTAAATTCTCTTTCTATCTGTATGTTTTATATGTAGAGGTTTAAAATATAATTAAGGAAAAAAATACATTATAAGGTGGTTAGCTGGTTCATTTTCAGTTAATTTTTACACAGCTTGCAGCTTGTGATGCTGTTTGTGTAGGGGACGTGTAGGGGCAGTGTAGTGCTGTCTATAAATCTTCACGCGTTTTCATCATTTCAGTCTGTTGTGGAAGACCACGAGTTGAAATACTGTTACCTTATCTGTTGTGTGTAAATGCATTCCTTCTAAAAGAAGTATGTTAATCCTTTTAAGTTAAAGAAACGTCCCAGAAATGTCCGTACAGTTAGGACAACCCTTGTTTTAAATGAGTCACTGTTTTCTCCTGAACGTCGTTTGTAGGAAAGTACTGTCTCAAAGCTTTTGCTGTTTGAAGGCCTCTATATGCTAGAGGCAAGTGGAGTGTATGTGCAAATCCTGACAAACTGCAGTTAGGCTTTTGATGTGAAGAGTATTGATGAAACAACTTTGATTTTTTTTTATTATTTTGATTATGATAAAGTGTATTTGCAGTTATTTTCTCTTAATGGCACCAATATATGCATTACTCGAGACCCTGGAGGAGTGAACTACTAGAGGTGCTTGATATATTGCTTAGGTAGAACAGGGTGATATCCAAAGCAGGCAATGTACCTGCATCTCTTGAAACTACTGTCACAGAAAACTGGATCATCATCTTGGGGTGTATGGTCTAAAATGATGTTTGCTTCTGGTGTCACCATTTTTGTCAACAGAGCCAACATGCACTCCAGTCTTTTTTTGTTATGATGTTCTGGTTAGTATAGTTGGTGTTCTGTCGAAGGAGCCTAATAGTGAACATTTGCAGCTGAAAACTTTAGGAATGAGTGAAGTGTAGCTCTGCCAGTTTCAGTAACAAGCTTTTTCTCACATAGTGTGCTATACTTCTGATTATTTTTTTTTTTTAGCTTTTGTGGGCAACATTGGAGATGTTTCTGTGAATGTCTAATTTTGTATCCAAGTAGTAAAACGTTGAGTCTCAGGAGATTTCGTATGACTCATATAGAACATGGAAAAATCCTCTATCTTCTAGTTTTAAGTCATACTGAACAAAGAGAGCTATTCTTGTTTGTTAAATATGCTTTTGAATCCCAGCTTGTAGATCAGGACCATAATTTGAAAAAAATAATTATTTATTTTTTATATCATTTATAAATATTTATTATTTATTTTTGATATTGAGAAGCTTGGGCTTCTTTGAGGAGCAAGGCAAACCATTGGTTAGTAGCATAATGAGTACCATCTAGATAAAATACTAGCATCGGGAGTACTCCTATTTCTTCTCCTAGTGTTCTGTAGCCATTAGCAGAAGAAATGTGTATGTATTGAAAGAACCAGACAAAGTTGTTTGGGCGAACAATTCTTCCATGGAAAACCCTTCTCTCATAACAAAATTACTTACTGGTTACTTAAGTATTTTAAAGCAAACAGTTTTCACCCGGATGCATATTAAACAGAATTCTGAGAGCCCGTTCAAAAATAAGAACGAAAAGTGATATTCTTGATGACTATTAAGACTATAAAAGTATTATGAGAACCACTGATATTTTTAATGACTGATATTAAATAGACAGAAAACTAAAAAAAATTTCAGCCCAAAGGTCGTTTTATGATTAACTAATCCATCAGTTAATATTTTATTTATTTCTGCATGTTCAGAAAGTCTGTTAGTAGTTTTGTCTTTTGATAGACTTCTTAAATCTTTAAGATTTTTAAAATATGGGAAATATTTTGAAATTGTGCTAGAATTCTTCAGGAGAGACCAAAGTACATGTTTTTAACTTAAATTTAATAGGTCTGACCTACATTTACATTTTGAATTAGGTGAAGACTTCAAGTGAACTTCAGTAGCGAATTTTTTAACCATTTATTACAGGGTTATGATGGACATGAGCAATAAAAATGTCATTGAGTGGCACTGTGTAGTTGCATGACAAGCTCTTTCATGGCCTGAGAAAATTGCTTTCTCTTTTTTGTTTTTTTTTGTTTATTCTAAGATCACCATTAAAAGAAACCAGTAACAGCCATTTTTCTATATATTCTGTCTAGCGCTCTCTTAAGTGTGATGTAAAATTTTTAAAAGATTATATTACTCTTTTGAAAACTGCTTTGTGATGACCTTAGAGGTAATATATTTTTCCCCTCAGGTGGTGTGTTTCACTTCTCTACTTTGAGAAGCAATATTGTGGTTTTATTTCAGTGTGTCTTGATGAATTTTTGAAGCGCATCTTACTAGTCTTGCCACAAAAGACAAATGTTAGGAAGTTAAGGATGGATTGAAGCAGGAAGGCTTTCAAATTGGGCATTAAAAAAACCCTGTTTCAAACTTTTAACAAGCATTTGTTTGGACGGTCTCAATAAACCCTCTGCTCTGCATATTTCTTAGAAAGCTTAGGCTCTGATTCCTGAAGAGCAATAGTAATACATACACATTATTGGGAAACACAGAGAAGAAAGCAGAACTAGCTTATTTTCATGTCAGCTTTATGTCTCAAAATTGCAAACTTCTTTCGCATTTGCCAGGCAGACGTGTGCAATTTCAAGTGCAAAAGTGTGTGTGCAGTTCTTAGACTGTCTGTGCAAACAGCGGATGTGCAACTAGGTGCTCGCATAAACAAATACTGAACTGCGTGTCTAGTATGCACATCTCAGCGCCCCAAATGAATGCAGTTATGCACAAGTTTTCTGAAAGCAAACGTCTTCTTACGTTCTCATTGCTTAAAAAGCTTGCTAGTGTCCAGAGGATCACTTGGATGTTGTCAGCAATTTAAAAAATTACTTTAGAAAAATGGTTAAGCTGAGAGGGCTATTATGCAAAAAGTTAATAGAGAATATGGTGCTTGTTGGTCACACATGCTGAAAGTACCAGAAACTGAAGCAGGCAAGAGAGTTTCTGTTCTTAAGGGCTTGCCCTGCCCCCAGCCGATACAACTCAAGAGGAGATTTGTTAATGAATGGAAAACTTTCATTAACAAGTTGCCTCCTTTAAAAACTAACTGAACTTGCAAATGATCAGAATAGCGTTTGGCATATCATTAGTACGCAAGGAATAAGCCTTAGAAAATTGGAAGAATTGTTTCATGCGGCTCAACAAAAGTACTTTAGAAATTAGGCTTTTCTTTGGTAGCTTGTGCCCCTTTGGTCTCTTTTCATTTTCTTGCTATCTGTGCAGACCCTTTACATTTTTTCCAAACCTCCCCCCACCTCTCCTCAATAGCTAATCTGCTAAATTCATGCTACAACTGCTTCATTGAGTGGAAGCGTTGTTCTGCCCATTTCGTACCAGCTTTGTTACTATGCAGTATTTTTCAGCTGTTTGTGCTCATTACCATACAGCTGGTATTTAGAGGAGAGAGGGAAGCAGGCAGAAGCTTTACTGTCTGCAAGTATAAGAAGCTCTTTTGCAAATGGGGTACTGGCAGATGGGACATGTGTTTAAACGGGTTTTGCTGATAACAGACTGCATTAAAAATCATTCTGAGAAAGTCTAAGGTCAGCCCCATGAATTCAGAACGTGAGAGGTATTCAGCTTTTAGAAGACCTTTACAGAATATTAATTAACCCTGGTACATGAAAGTGTCAAATAGACTGTTTGCAAAAATATTAGATACTATCCGGCTGCCCCCACTTTATTGTTCATTTCCTTTATCATGTCCTGATTTTTGTTTTATTTCTTTAGAGCATAGACTTGTATATTGTGTTAGGATCAGGGCTGTTGCCAAAACAAATGAGTGAGCAAACAGTGAAATCCCAGAGTTTTGGAAAGGGAAAATAATTTTCCTTTTGCTGTTGCAACTGAACTTTACATTTTGTATGGTTGTACAAATCTTTGCAAAAAGACAGCCTTTTACATGGAAATTGAATTTCTGACTAGCAATATTGATAGTGTTACTCTGACCAAGATGATCTAAAGAGCAAATTTAGCTAAGTTTGTGTCAAAAGTTAGCCTGTCTTTTGCAGGATCAATTGGTGTAGCTGGGGAAAATAAACAAGCTTTTGGGCATACAGACCATTCTTCAAGGCTTGGAATAGAAGCAGCGAATTTCATGATCATCATTTCAAAATAATATTTCAAAAAAAAATTAAGTGTAAGCTGAGAACTGGTGTTCTGAATTTAGCCATGTTAATCATTCACTGTCTAAGATAAAAGGCAACTGGCATCTACATCCCATCTAGGCCATGGTCCTTGTAACAGGATCATCAAATTCTTGGGTTCTTCCTGGAATTTGTTGCGTTTCTTCCAGGACCGTGAGCCCCTCAGGACACCCGGAGCAGGGGTCCAAGCCATCACCTTGCGCAGAGCTCTGATGCTGAGGGTTGAACACCAGTGGGTTAACGTTTTGCAAAGAGTAGCCATACCATCCTGGTCCTGACCCTTCAGGAGGAGCTTCCGAATGCTTTCCAAACAATTGAGCCTGGGACAGTAAAACCAGCAACTCGATAGAGATACTGATTTCATGGCATGATGTAATCTTCTGCTTTCCCCTGCTTTGCCCATCTTTCCCGTTGGAGACAACCTTTTAATCTCCCCATTACTAGCACCACGTCTCCACTCAGCAGGAACCAGAGAGTCTCAGGTGGATTGTGTACCTAAAAGCTTGTCAGCTTGCTCTATTCCCTTTCCCTGACAGTGTTGCTTGGGATAGCGTAAGATACTGCTGCTGCCCACAAGCTTTGCCTCATTGGGAATACTGAGATGCACTGTGTTTGTGGATGTTGGTCCTGTAGAGCAGCAAACTATTGCAGTTGCTAGTGCCAGTGTCTGGAAGTCAGAAAATGAGCTCTGATTCTAGATTTGCCAGCAAAAGTTTTTGCAATGTAGACCAAATTTTCATCCTATGGAGAGAGAGAAAATCAAGTGGAGACATGCTGTTTGCTTGCTTACCTGTTTGTCCAGAGTTTTATTTTGTGAATTGTTGCAAATAATCCAGAGATGTTCAAGAACACTATTCAACTGCAAAATGCTGTTGTTGCTTTGTAGCATGAGAGCTACACACATAGAAAATGTGATGCAAAGACATTTACATTTGCTTTGAATAATTTAAAGAGTGATTGTGTTTAAAATGATATTGATGAAATGGAAGATTAAGATGAGGCTTTGTATGTGTTTTGGGTTGCAAGTTAAATGCTTTTTATTGGTGAGCCTGCACTTGACAAGTATGAAGGTCGAAGTTGGTTTTCTGCAACTCTTTAAAGTACTCCAAATATAATTTATTATTATAGTTCTTAAAATGTGTGTTGCAGTACAGCAAAAAAAAAAAGCCATAGATAAAATAAGACTCTGTTGGGGTCGCTGCTCCACAAAAGGTACTTTCCCTCCATCCTCTGAGTTAATAAATCCTAGTGCTTTGTTTTTGTACAGCTATCTTAAAATGCAATTATACAAGTGCCCAAAAGGGATTATTAACAGATGTCATCTTCTGGATCTAGCTGGACTGGCCAGAGCTTTTACTTGCACACATACGCCTCTAGCCCAGCCTCTTCCTTCGCTCCCTCTTTCCCCAGTACAGCCACTTCACCAAAAATTTTTTCTTCCCTTCAGCTAGTAAATACTCTAATTTGCTTTAGGCAAAGTTAGCGAGGTTTAAAAGGCTCCTGAAAGTTATTTAAGCTGCCTGATTTGTTTGGCATGAAGCAAATTCAAGAGGAGCAAAATTCTGTGTTCAGTAGCCTCTTGCAGGAAGCAGGTAGTAAAACGCCTTTAACAGGCAGAGTTACTCAGGACAACCCTCAATCCGTGGCCTATGTAGAACAGGCATAAACATTTCTATATTACTATAAATGCTCTCCTACATCTGTTTGTGCTGGTATCACAACTTTGCTTAAAAATTACATGCTGAAGGTTGTAGACAGGCATTGACTTTGCAAAAATGCATGCCAGTGAAAAGCTTTCTCTCCCCATAGCTGTTTGCTGTTGCCCCTTTGGTGGAGGTTACAGCCTCACTAGAGCCAGCCGAGCAGTTTTTGTGAGCGTTCCCACACTGACTTTGGGGCAATCAGCCAGAAGAGCTTAGCCAATTTAAATGGGTGATTTGAGCTACCCCAGCTAATTTTGCCGAAAGTGGGTTTAGAAACTCTCCTATGGATTGTTTCTTTGGTTTTGCGGTGGGGGCGGTTGCGTTTTCTTTTGGCAGAGCTGAGCATGGAAGAGGGCATGTGGTACAAAAGCTGCATGGTGTCCAAGCCTGACAAACAGGTGGCTTGTTAAATAAGGACCATATTCCCCATGGTGCTGACCCTGTGATGCAAAGTCAAGGAAATGTTAAGACTGTCTGTGAAGTGCCTTGATGAGTGGAGAAGAACAGAAGAATGCTACAAATATATTTCAGAGGTGAAATACAGTGGTTGTTCCTTCTTGCATTACAGAAAACACTATGTAAGTTGTTTCAGGCTGTGGATAGGAAGTAACAGGGAACATTATCATTTAAGTCTGGCAGTTTACAAGCATGATGTGATTTCAATGTTAATTTGAATTCAGTCCATGTATAAGTGTCGTTCAGTGGGAGTATTTGGCCAGTAAATAATTTAAGCTTTTGTTATAGAAGAAGTCAGAATGTCCAGATAAGTTTTTCATACTAAATATAACATGATTTTGCTCATGGTACAAGTTAGAAATTTTATTTGCACAAGTAATTCCTTCTTCAGATATATTAAGCTTGATATCATCTTTGAATTTGTGATCGAGAATCACAAATGACAGAGCTATGAGAACCAAATTATTGTGATAACATCTTTAAAGTTGTCTAAGAACCCAGACTTGAAAAACTTAAGCGTGTTCACACCTGAAATACGTTACAGAATTCCTTTGCGTTGTTTCAATCGCTACAGGTGTAGCGTTTGTCTGTTCCATGTCATTTAAAAATAATGCATATTAATGTTTGTTAATATGTTCGGTGCTCAGAACTGATAGAAGATGAACAGCTTTGGACTTTGGCTGTTAAACTTATAACTGATGCATTTGCTGAATTTTGTGGTGCAGCCTGTGGTAGGATCTCAAGTGTCCGTAAGGTAAGAGATAATATTGCAATAAGGCTAAAAGAAGTAGCCCTAACAAGCAGAAAACCAGCAGGCACTGTAGATAAAACAGAGAAAATTCCATCCAGAATCTAGTCAGACTGAAGTTATTCTGTACCAACCTGTTTCAAAGAAGTTCACATTAATCTTCAGTGAAAGAATAATTGTGTCGTTTTCTGTGGAAATTGAGGACTGGAGAAATCAGAGCATAATGAGTAATCAAGATTTGGAGCAAGTGAGTAGCAACGAGAACACATCAAAGCTAAACTTTTCAGTGAAAGGATGGAAATTGCTCGAACTTTGGCGCGTGTTTTGTGACGTAGTGATCCTATTTTCATTGTCCTAAGGTCCTAAATGTCTTACGCTGGATGCTTCATTGTGCTTGCAGCCTGTGGGCAAAACTAAAGCTGTCAGTTGTTGACAACATAGAAGGCCCTGCTGAGGCTTTTCCCTTTTGTCCGCTTCTGTGGTAGAAGGCAGGCTTAACTCGATTTTCCTGTTGTGAATATTTCTGCTTCAGAGAACTCTGCTGATGGGCCCTCAGCATGTTGGGGGTTGGACAAATCAGCCAACCTGGGGAGGTTTCCCAGCAAGAAATGATATCAGTCCTACATCCCTGGAGTTTGTAGCAGCAGCTATACTTTAAACTCAAGAGCTCAGAGTTGCCTCAGCGATTTATCATTTTTAATGTTTAGTAGTCAATTAAGGAACCTCAAAGAAACAGAAGCAAATTAAAATTATTAGAAAACTGTTAGACTTGTAATGTGTATTGTTCAAGCAGAAACACAACCAGCAGGTGGAAATACCACTCTGCAAGATGTACCTGGACCAGCTTCAAGGTCCTGAAGGGAAGGTGATTAGTAGCCTCATTCATTAGCCTCACAGTAGCCCCTTCACTAACCTCTGCCCTTTCCTAGGTTTACACTGGTGCTACATTCTTTTATTTTATTCTTCCAGTCACCAGTTACCTACAACCATGGTCAAATAAAATTCTTGGATGTTCTTATGTGCATATATTCTGTGAAGCTGTGCAGAAGTCACAGGTACTATATTTTTGTCTTGCTTCTGGTCTCAAGCAATCTCTTGAGAGAGAATAGGAAGGAAAACATCTTTTCTTCTAAATTCAAAATGGAATTATACAGCCTATTGCTATCAAGCTTCTTGAAGAGGGGTCTTAGCCTAATCCTAATCTGTTTACTGTTCTCTCATTTTGCATATGACTAGTGATTGCTTTAAATCTAGTCATTTCTGTTCCTACATCCTTTTCTCTACAGTCACAGCAGAATTTGTTTTAGGAGAGAAATGAATACAATTCTAGCTCACATCCGTTTTGCAGATATATGGAGAAAAACCTGAATCAAATTGATAAATTTTTGCATCATGTCATGGTTTACAGGCAATGCAGAGTGGATACACAGTGTCAGAGAAGTCAGCCCGAAGGCCTATACCGAAAGAGAATATTGTAGGGAGCAAGATCTCCTCCGAGAGTAATGTTGATAGAGAATAAAAATAGCCTACATTCAAAGCAGGAAGTGCAAAGAAACAAATACCCTGTTCCCTCTGAAGACAATATGAGAAATACAAAGATATCCCCCATTTGTGAAGCAGACAGACAAATTATTATGACAGATGTCAGCTGCGAATAATGGAGAGCACTTATTCTGGCCCACATTAGTTTAGGCAGTGTGTACCAGGAAGAGTAAGAGTACAGCATCCATTGGCTGCAGTGCAAGGATTCATTGAGGTCCTAAAACTATGAATAATAGGTTTATTCTGGTTAGCTGAAAGCATCCTCTGATGAGGATTTCATAAGTAATAGCCATCATGGGTTCAGCTATTTCCAAAGGAGAAGGGGAATCAATTTCCTCTCTTTTGGTTACAGCGATTTCTTCTTTCAGTGTGTGCTATAAATCAGATGAAAAATACACGCTGGACAGCTTGGCTTACCTGACAGTAGTTGGATTTTAGTGTGATACCCACAGCTTGGGTACCTATACACCTTGGGTACCCACGTGCCTTGGTAAGTCCCTCAGCAAGCTGCTGGTTGCCCTTCTTACCTCAAGGGAATGGGCTGGGGCAATGCGAAGAGTATTATTTGGTCTCTCTAGTCTCCCTAATTGTTAGGATTGAAAGGAAAGTAAACTCTGCCACAAAGTGGGCCATAGTCCAGGGTAACATGTCATTTTTCAGAGCAACCCTAACCCAGAAAGTAGGGGCAGAAGCTGTACCAGCTAATGAATCCAAGTAATGTGGTGGTGAGCTTATGTGATGCTTCTGCCTCATCAGAGATCTACCATTTCAGGAATCTTTTTACTGCTTGAGGCTAGATTCAAAGTGGTAGTCCTCATCCTCACTGCAAATGCAGTTTTACCTACACTGGGAACTTATATATGAATACTGAAAAGTTCTTCATTTAATCACAATAAATCCTTTCAGGAGGCATATAATGTAAAGGTATTGCTGCTCAGAAGTCAAGGATCTTCACTCGTTAGGGCTTAACAAAAGTCAAGACAGACACTTTTGGAAATCTTAGAGAACTGTATTTTTACTTTTACCTCTGTGAGGGCAAGCACAAATATAGGACTGCACTTTCAGTCCTTACAGCACAGCACCAACTGATTCTCTGTGGGAGTTGTCATATTTCTTATCCATTACAGCAGACTCCTTAATAGCCACTATCGCAGTCAGGCAAGCTTCAGAAGTTTAGAGCTCTCTTATGAGACCTGGTATTATACATCTAATTTAGACAAGTATGTCTTGCAATCACGACTGCATTGTTTCCAAAGAAAACACAGGAATTATCCTTTCCTCTCTGACGCATCAAAGCCCAGCTCTTAGGAGGGCTAAATCTCCTGGCAAGAAGGTTGCAGTAAGAACTGCTCTTCAGCTACGCAGCAGCCAGTGCTGCAGAAAGCTGACTACATACTATGCATTGGCCGTTAATGTTTAGTTGTGCCTTCTTGACAGATGTTTTCTGTTTGATGGGTTTGCCCTACAAGAAGGATAGCATACATTATGCACAGTTTTTACAATGCTTTTGGTTGTTTAAATTCAAAGAGTGATTCTGCTTTCTGATTATGGGGGAAAAATCCCATAATGACCATCTATAGACCGTAGCATAATTAAAAATGACAAGATAGAGAAGCAGGCTTGAGCTTACTTCAGGAGCTTTTTTCTTTGAATAACAAGCCTCAAGGTGTGGATCTGAACTGGAAAAAGAGAGTTCATCCAAAATACAGAGAGAAATTGGTATTGACTGTTTTGTTAGAGGTGCTATGCTATGGAAAATCAGTGAGGGAATTTTCTGCAATTTAGGCCATAATTTACCTTGATTGTGGAAAACTGTTACATAGTGAGAATTTTGGAGTGCAGGGCAAATACACCTTTGATGCCAGTGGTGAAGGGGTCTGGTTTACCTGTAGTTTCCACTTAGCTTCTAGCAAGAGGAGGGCTGCCAGCACCCAGAGGAGGGAGATGATGGGAGGAAGGCAAGGCCAACCCAGCCAGGTACATCTGCCTTTTCCGTTGGCACCAGACCCCAAGGTTTGGAGACATGAGTTCTGACACTGGTGAAGGGAAGAAGCTTTTAGGCTGAAATAAAAAAATTGCAGCTTGGTTCCCTGGAAGTCTTTTTCCTCATCTCAACTTGAGCAGAGCTGAAGGTGTGTAGCAAAAGAATGAAATGCGCTGTCGCTGTTGCAGTGGCGGTGGAGCTCTGGCTTGTGGTGTTTGTTTTGCACTGAGATCCTTGAGCTATTTAAAAATCTTCAGCTTCCAAAAGTGTATCCAAGGTTTGAAGCAGTATTTTCATTAATGAAACTGCCATTTCTTATTAAACTCTGGGCACATATAATGTCTTTCTGGTTGGCAAATAACTTATTTACATGAAGCCACAATTTAAAACAGTGCTCGGAACACCAGGAACACAAAATTGTATTCTTTCCCGTCCCATATGTGGAAAGAAATCATCATAACTGCAGATACAAGAAGCAGTAGATGTTGACATTTTATTAGGATTTGGACATATAATCATTCTCCGATGTTCAGTTCAAAGAAGCCTGCAGAAAATAGCAGAAAAATGTCACCCACTGATAGTGAAGAGATGTTGACGAAGTAGGTACTTGAACTTAAGACTCGCACTCTTGTTCCTGGCTCACCCCATTCCTCATTCTTTGTGTTTTGTCTTTGTGACTTCTGGTATTTTGTGAGTAAAATTCGAGTTCATTTTTTGAATTAGAGAATATAAATAAAAATGATTGAATTCAGATACACCATTAGTTAACACTGAATATGGACATTCTTTATTCTCAGCACTCAACAGTACAGTTTTAATACCTTTTCCTGTTATTTTCTTTCGATTTCTTTTCCAAATATATAGCAAAAGACCAGTTGTTTCAGACCACTAGCTGAGGATGATGTTATGAGTGGTATACTTCTCTGTGGTAAAGTTTGTATATATTGTTGGAAGTGTAACATCTAAATGTAGTCTTTTACAAAAGAAAGTGAATTTTAGGATAAAGTTATTTGTGTACTCAGTATATTATGGATTTTTTACGTTAAAAGATTTGTGTAAATTGCCTTTTGCGTGCGTTCCAGCTCGACAAACTGATCTAAGCTAAAGTTGAAAAAAGAATGATTAAAATAAAACTGTCATTATGAAGTAAGTATTAATTTTTCAAATTGTTTGCTGTAACTTAACGCACGATTATTTCATTATTATGACCTTGTTAAAGTAAAGTGGGTGAGAAGTTGGCCTGATGTGATTATTAACCAATGAATTCTGCAGAATAAGGGGGAAAAAAAAGAAAACAAGTATTCAAACAGAAGTTAAAAAAAAAAAAAAAAAAAGAAAGAAAAGCGAAGGTCAGAAATTCTTTGTACTGTCTTTGACTTTGTACTCTTGTATACATTTGAACTCTCCCTCCTAGGATTTTTTTTCATATTGCATTTTTTTTGTACATGAATGAATTTCTTAAAAAGCTTGCAGATATGGCTTTTAAAGGTGTCCTTCAAGTCAGCTTGTAGATATCCTAAACTTCCATCAGCTGATTAGGCTTTGCTGAAGTTTTTGATATCTCTGTATTTGGTCTAAGTTGCATCCTGCTATTCTGTTTTACATCTCTGAATGGAAAGTCCGTTCAGAGATTACCTGCAACATCTTATGCTTTTAGATGCAAAACACATGGATGATAAATATGCTTTCATGATAACATACAGAGGATTTGAGGGTTAAAGAAGAAAGCTGTGAGTAAGAGTACTTCTGCCGGAGTACATTCCATAGACAGGATGATCGTTTGTATGCCAGCATTGTGATATAGCCATCAGGGCTTATGTCTTGAAATATCCTACTCTTTACCTACTATTTTTGTGCTAACCAAGCCCTTCATCTGGCTACAGCGAAGCTGGCAGGAAAGCAGGTTTGTTGGCAAAGAGCTTAGATGCCGCCTTGCCGAGAAAATGTAGGAGCTTATGGCAGTGCTCCTTCCAGCTGTTTCTGTTTGCTGTGCTCCCAAAGCAGAATGGGTAGAAAGAAGAGGAGCACAAACATATTCATGCTCTTTAGCTTCATCTCTGCTAAATCCAGGGCCTTCAAATCCAGGGCCTTTATCTACCCTATTGCAGACATATGGAAGTATGCGTCCAAGTTTGTAGGTTGTTCACCTGCGTAAGCTCAGCCCAACTCAACCCCTCTGCTTATAGGAGATGCCCTCTCAAATCTGCTGGCAAAGTTGTTTGTCAGAACAAAATAGATATTTGAAGCAGCAAGGCTGTGCCAGCCTGGCTTGTTTGGCTGGAGCAAATTAGGTAGGTTGGTGTGAGAATTTCCTTGCTAGTGAATGCTCAGGGCCCATGATCTTTGGCTGCGGAGGAGAGGGTCAGTGATAAACAACGGAGGCAAACCTGTTAGCAACGGGGCAACGTTACTGTATTCACAGTGTCTGGGAGGGTTTGCTGGCCTAAAAATAGCAGGAGAAAAAAAGCTCTCTAGTAAAATCATCTTGTAAATTGGTGTGGCAGTACAGCTGTGATAGGTGTGGAAGCAATGTGTGATTTGGAATTACCATAGATGCTTCATCCATGAGTTTGGAGTATCCTCCTTAATAGCTAGTTTTGAATGAAACTTTTAGTTTGGTACAAGTGCATGTTATGAACATATCTGAGAGCACCAATGTGGAACTTTCACTTCACTGGAAACCCTTGCCGTCTAGTGGCACCAAAAATATATCCCAAAACAAATCAATAGAAAATTACTGGACTTGTTTCCTCTGATCTGCCTTAGATGACTGGTACAGGCATTTTATGCCCGTAAAATTAAGATATAAGCATATCTGCTTCATTAGTTGGCGGTATGGGCTTCAGACCACAGTGGTGGCCAAAGCACGCATCCCGAGTCTCTGAAAGGCTTACGCTTTGGCTGCAGGCATGTATTGAAGCTTGCGCTGCTGTTGCTTACTGCTACTGTAACTTATCTCATAAACTGAAAGCAGAGGACTATGAGTCGAAGTCTTCACCCCAGCTGGTTGCTGTTCGCTGTCTAAGAGCTGACTCCTTGTGCATTTACTAACACGTCATTCCTCACAGTACTTAGACCTCATATGTCTGTCCTGAGGATATATTGTTATAATTTTCACAGAGATGTTGCATAATCACGTGTAGCACCACTAGAAATGGAGCTCAGGACGCCTTTAAAATAGACCAAAGACTTGTTTGCTCAGTTAAGTTGCTTTTTGAACTGAATAAGTGAAATGTGTTTTAGCACTGCTATCTGCATGTTTATCTAGCCAAAGCACTTGCAGAACAGGTGACTTGGCCTGCCCAGTCTCACGACCGAATTCTTGTATGTGAACGGGCTGGGACTGCCAACAGAGAGAGGCAGGTCCTGTGACTATGCAGTGAACTGCAGCCAGAACTGAACTTCACTACAGGTATTCTCATGATTGATAAAACCTTTACCATTAGAATTTCCCAAAGAAAGCCACTCTTTAAATTAGTTGTTTAAGTATGCTGCACTTTACAGATATCAGAAACAGGAGAGGAAAGTTTTTAATCGTTATAGTAGTAATACAGGCTTAGAAGATGTGTGTACAAACCCTGGCAGTACCAAGTGTTCCCCGTGAATTCAGATCACTTAACCTGCCAATAGGGAATCAGGCATATTTGGGCTTCTGTGAGTTTGACCAGTTGGGCCTGTGACCATGTCACCTTCCAGCCCCACTACATTGGCTGAAGAAACTGCAGCCTTCAGGCCCCTTCCAGGTATTTGCTGTGCATCTGACCGAAAGGGGCTTCTGCTGCTGTTTCAAGTCTGCCTGTCGAGCTGCTCATGTCGTTGCTTCTTAGCCTGTTTGAGCTATAATTGAGTAAAATACGCATTTACTGGCAGAGATCTACTAAAGCTGTATACCTAGCTCATTGACTGGAAATGGTTGAGGAGGAGTTGTGCCAGCAGAGGGGAGGGAAGAGGTAACCTTTCACTGGTACAGCTGTATTCTGCAGAGGAATATGCCCATGGCTTTCAGTGTTAGGAGCTGATTTTGATTAGCTTGCTTCAGAAAAGTTTGCAAAAGGTAGGCTCTGTGCCTGTGCTGCAGTGAAAGGACTCTGCAGAGGGATGCGCTATTTTGTCAGGAGGAGCTAGTGGTAGAGAAAAGAGTATTTCTGGAATAGGCAGACCCTAGTCTAGGACTGTTCTTGATGTAAAACATGTTTGGTTGTCAGTTGTCATCTTCTCTTAGATATGAAAATTGATTTTAAAAAGATCTGATAAGAACTGGGAAAATTGCAATATCCTCCTCTTCAAAGAGACTTTTTTCCCTGTCTAGTGCAATTTTCTACTGATGTAGTCTAAAGCGATCCTCTCTGTGGTCTGTATTTCAGCATTGGTATGGAGAATGTAGGCTCACAGACTTGCAATTCCCAGCCATTGCCCCAGGCTTTCTTTACAAGCAAAAGGTGGAAATGGCAACATAAAACAGTCTGATTCCTAGCCAAGTTTTAGTCCTTTGCTGCTCTCAGTTAAACTGCCAGCTCATGGGCCTCTCACTCCCTTCTCTCTCAGTGAGCTGGAGTCTCTAGGTAGTTTCCATCTTTGAACAGCTGATCTTATTACAAGGGATACTGATGTTATTTGACATCATTATTATGCGCATTAAGCTATCTTTTCTGTTCCTTTCCAGCTTCAAGATCATTCCTGAGAAGTGCTAACAAACATATAAGGGACTCCTTAAAATTAGTTTAACATGAAGAAGCAAATATACTCAATTCTGTTATTAGTTTAATGCAGATCAAGATAATATTCTCACCTCAATTCCAGAGGCTTCAAAAGGAATAATGCAATTCAGTGCTGGCATACATACAGATCCATACAGATAAAAGGTTGTATGATTGCATTACATGGAAACTACTGCAAGCTGATCCTTTTTTTCCTTTCATGTAAAAACATTTTTGAGGGCTTGTTATACTGGGTTTTTTTTGGGGGGGGTTGTTTGTTTTGTTTTTTAAAGATTGGAGCATTGGGAAATGTATTCTTATTCATATGCTCTTCCAGAGCATTTTTGAGAGTTGTGGGTTTGTTTTGGGGAGATGAAAAGCTGGAGGAACTAGTAGAAGGTTTAGAGAGACCTCTCAGAGTTAGAAAGTGGTTAATTTGCATTCCTGAAATTCTTGTGTTGTCTGGAAGGAATCAGTTGATAAATACTTTCTGACTGAGGTTGTTGTTGGGCAGGACCGGATTTGTTCCGATACAGATGCAACTGTTCAAACTTCTGTTGTGGAGCATAACCTAGATAAGTGGTGGGGCCCAACTGGATGGTACAGCAGCAGCCTGTGCCCTCATTTCAAATTACACTTAAACATTTTTTTACTGTTAGGAAGACCATCAGGTGCCTGCAATGTGGGGTTTTGTTCGGAGAGCAGTTATATGTTCTATTTAGTCGATCTGTGAAGTGTGATGATGAATCCACCTCTAGAGGAAGAGGTGGAATACTGTTTCCTTTTTTCAGTAAAGAGAAAAAAATTAATTTATTTGAACCACTTATTCTGATTTCCAAAGGTATAATGTATCCTGAAGCACAAAATCTCCTTGCAAAACTAAAGATACTTCACCTGCTTACTTGCATATTTAGATACAGAATTAGACAAATGCTGATTGCCAGATGCAGATAAAGAAAATACCCTCAGAATGATAGACAACACTGGATATAGCTTGCTAGTTGTTCTGGTAGCCTTCTTGACTGCTTCTCAGGCTGGGTATCCCAACTTTCTCATACTCAGGCATCTGTTAAACTTACAAGTTAGACTTCCACTTTCTATTGCAACAAGAAGTATAGTTTTTGTGGGGTTGGGAGGGGGCATTCAGATTGTTTTTCCTGCCTTTTTTTTTCTTCTGAGATAAGATTTCTTTTGCTACAGCCATTTCGCTTTAACCTTTGTGTACTCTGCCTCTGCTTAGAGAACAGCTCTAGGATCACAGCTCTTCAAAACAGCTGCCTTTTAGATAGTAATAGATGTCCTCTGAAACTACTGGAAATGGGAAATGAATTGGATTTTCAGCATCTCAGAACTGTTGACTCATCTTTTAGATCAATCTAGACTCTGTGCTGACTCTTCCTCTTTTCTGTTTCCCACATTTAGCATGTAATACTGAACAGCTAACCCAGCTTACTATTAACATTTCTCTAGCTTTCTTCCGAGTGCAGCACAAATGGCCAGCTCTCTGCCTGATGAAAGAGTCTGTTCCTAAAGCAGGTGTAATGTAGCCTGGCTAGTTCACAAATAGTTATCAGGAAGAGAGAAGTGAGCAAATCCCTGTTAGTGTGAATGTTCTTGCTTCTTGGTATCCTCACCCACTGAGAGACCTTTAACTTTCCTCTGTGACATGACAAATTATGTACTTAGCTTTTTTTTCTTAGTATTTTTGTGCAAAGGAGCACAAAACCTACTTAAATTTTCTGGCTGATGAGATACTACTCTGAGAGCAGCTAGCTCTTCTGACTATTCAGTAGTCCACACACCTTGGCCTGAATTTGAGGGTTGTGCATCTAAATTGCAGAGAACTCTTTGAAGGCTTGTACTGATAATGAGACTGACAACTCTATCTTAAATTGAAATTTATCTTTTTATTTTAGCTTTTAGTCCAGCAATCTGCAATACTTCAAATGTTCTGAATTGTAAGGAAGGTTAGTATCTTTTTCTGTATTTTCCTTAGAAGGGTCAGTTGCTCAATCTAAACTTGAGGCTGAATGATTACTATTTAAAATAGCTTTTTTACCAAACTTATTTTGTGTTAGTCAGAATTACTAAGTACTAGCAGATTTTTCATAAAGGCTCATGAAAAGCATGTTGCTGCAGTTGTTGGTTTTAAAAAATCAAAACCTTTGCCTGCTGTCTTGTGAACAAGTGACGTTCCCATGCTGACTGGCTTAGTTAAGGGCCTGTTTCTTTAGTCTTGCATACCTGGAAATTAGAGTGTAGCGCTGCATGTAAATCTGGAGGCCACCCTCTTTTCCTCAATACAAGGATTTCAAGTAACTTGTAGCCAGAAGGGACTTTGAAGTGTTCCAGAAATCTAGTAGGAAAGAGCATAGAAGATTCCCTCACATTGATCAAATAGCTTTTTGAGTCAACATTTCCTAGGAGTTTCTAATCCCTCTGGTGATAGTGGTCTGTCTTCTGATTTTAATCTCGTTCTGTTTGCAGTTACTTGTAAAGCACAATAGACCAGTAGAAAAAAAAATCTACATTTTACAATAGAGTTTTTGAAGAATAGCATGGGCATGAGTCATACTTGTCCCTGCAGGCCGTAAAAATACTGCGGACAGCAAGGAAGAAGTGTACTTAAACTTTGTTCTTGCCAATTTAAATCATTCCATTCAAAAGTGTGAATGAGATTATAGAATTCCATTAAGACTGTTTTTATTAAATTTTTGTAAAGGAATATATTTACAAATATATATTTATTGAATATTGAATATATTTGTATTTCATGCATGAAATGAACTCTTCCTGGAATTTTCTTTTGAATCAAGTATTCCTCAACATTTTCTTTGATTTTAGAAGGGCCAAAAGTGAACGTTTTCAAATCTTGTCCCAAGGGTGAAGTCAGCAAAGGCAGAAATGTTTGTCTCTGACAATCAGGACAATATGCAAATAAGTCAACAGAGATTTAAATCTATTTTAAATTAGGTTGTTATGTGACTGATTTGATCAGTGGCTGGTGGCATGTTTTGCTGGAGGTAGGAAATAAAATAGGGATTATTCAGATTTGGATGGTTTTCGATCAGCTAGTTTGTCTGTGTGTGACAAACAAAAAGGACTGTGCCCATGTATGAAATAAGATTAAATGAATAAAACAGTAAGATGTGTGAAGCTTGTAATAAAGGTTAAATTCCAAGGAACCTAACAGTACTCTATCCTTAGATTTTTGCCAATTTTCTTATCAGAAAACTGAGACGTCTGCTAAATACTGAACTACAGACCAATGCTCTCAAACTCACTCTTCCTCCCACTTCCTTTTTCTATTTCTATTCAGTCTTTCCCTGTAACGTCAGCAGGGATATAATCTATAGCAGAATTTGTTCCCATTTCTGTGAGAGATTGGCATAGGTGTACTAGTTTGACATTAACTGAATAATAGAGAAGGAATCTGATCCTAAATAAGAAATGGGCAAAAAAAATCAGAGATCCATCAGAACATCTCTGACATCACTTTAGTGTTCATATAGCGAATAACATGCTTTAGCAGTCACTTGCAGTAGGAGAGAAGGAATATGAATTAGATATATATTTGCACAGGCTTTTTTAGAGCATTTTAATCCCTCTTCTTGTGTAGTAATTTTAACAGTTTGTAATATTTTGTATCTTCCTAGAATATCAAAATATTTTAAGATGCAAAGAATAAACCTTCTGTATACAGCCTACAACATTGGTGGTTTGGACTGTTCCTAGACATTTTGCTTTTTAGTACTTCACTGGGTTAGTTTTTCTGGTAAATCAGTAACATTATACAGGCTACATTCACTTCAATAACTCAATCTAAGAAATACTAAGAACCACTATAATGTTAAAAATTTTAAAACCATGGTTGCCATCTAATTTTGTGGTTGTAGATGAATGGAACATACTGAAATCTTTAATTTACTCAATCCTGTCTATAAATAAACTAATTTTCAGAAAAAAAAAAACAGGAATATAGATAACTGACTTTCTGTTTATCCCATAGTGAATGGATTTGGTTTAGGGAACACATCAGTTATACTGCTCTGAAGTGGCGAGTTATCAGAAGTACTGGGGAAATGGTTAAATATATAATGTCTGTGGTTATGTAAAGGCTTCAATATGCGATTTTCCTTGAGAGCAGAAACAGGATGGTTTTGACTTTTAATTTGAGTATAAATATTACAGCTTGATAAAGGGAGCGTAAGGTTTTTACTGAACAAAGTGGTTTCTCAAAAGGACCTTAGACCACCATGGAAAGCTATCGATATTCTCTTTTATATGCTCTAGTTCTTAGGCTTTATCTAGGGTAGTGATTTTTGAAAATATCTTTGAACAGTGAAGTAACACCGTGAAATAGGCCATTGTATATCAAACCTTTCCCATTCTAGTAGCGATCTCTGTCATCAACACCTGTTCTGAGCTTGAATCTTGCTTAAATAATGCTAGAATCAGTGCAAAAGTGGTCAACAGTTCTCGCCCTCTGTTTCGGACGAGGGGCTGCTTAGCCCCAATTTAGCAGGGCCGTGTTTCTTAGAGGCAGGCAAGCGTGGTGCGTGTTTTTCGAGCACCTGTTCAGGGACGGGTTTGCTGAGGCTAGGCAGGTTTGCCAGGCTGCCAGCCCTGACTGTAGCCCCTTTTGATGCAAAATAAGGTTAATGACAGTGGGTTAGAGAGGCTTCAAAGAGATTGGCATGACCCCAGCATGCCTGACTTGCCTTTTGGTTGTGCAAAGGTTTGGCATCGATTCCCGTGGCCCAAGGTACTCGGGGCAAGAAACCCCAGTAACGTAGGTGGTAGAGAGAGGAGAGTTGTCCTGGCAATAAATCATAAGGGTTTGTGGAGGATGAGTAAATCTGCCTCTCTGTGCCCTATGTAGACATGAGTTTTGGAGAGAAAAGGAATTTGGATCAAGCAGATCTGTTGTGCAATTGTCCTTTTTATAAAAACTGTCAGCACTTGAAGGCAAGGCAGCATCTATATCTAAAGCTGTTAGGAAAATGAGCATTTGTGTTTTCCAGAGACGCGTAGGTTGTGGGGAGTCCATGTCTGACCAGCTCATACTGCTGCCCAGGCTGACCTGTACCTTCCTCGAGCCTTCCTGCTGCTGTCAAAGGCAACGCAGGCAAGGCTGAGCCTTTCCTCTGGCTACTTCCAGCTGCTCCGCTTAAGATGCGGCCAAGTATAGAAAAAGCAAAATTTCCTGTATAACCTGCAGCCTGACAACCCCTTGTTGGCGCTCAGGTACTGGATAGCCAATAAGGCCGGAAAAATCACATATGTTCGCTAGAGCAAACCCTGCTCCAGGGCCTGAGATCCATGGGTCCTGCAGTTCTGCTTTCAGAAAATATCCACAAAATTTACTGGCACAGTGTGTTTCATCTTCCTCTAGCACTGTTCCACCAAGGGTGATGCCCTGTTACGTTCCTCACTGCAGGTTAACAAAAGTGGCAGAGGGTTACGTGGAGCCTCAGCTGCTCCAGGCCCACTGGCAAACCAAGCAGGAAGGCACTGTGGTGCCAGATGATGAGGACAAAATTAAATTTACTTTATAAAATCCTGCAAGATGCCATGCCTTTGCAAACTTGATGTATGTGCACAAACAAGTGGGTTACAATGTTTTTACAAATTTTAAATTACAGTATCAGACATTGTTTTTTTCCCAGAGGATCCTTTTCTCATTAGTATGCAGGATGCACAGGGCTGTCTTGGTAAGCAGCTCTTTAGGATTGAAAGTATCTTACACCTGTCATTTCTAACTCTTTCGAATGCTTGATTTGGTGACCTTTACACTCTCTTTGGGTGGTGCAGTTAGGAAAAGAACTTTGAAGTTTTTAATAGTTTATTCCTCAAATTCTTCTTAAATTCTTCTAGCATAATCTCTCATTCCAGGAGTTCTTAAGTCTGTAGCCTGAGGGCTCACCACTAACTTATCATTCTCATGTACCACAAATGAGGGACAAAGTATTTTGTAAACAGATTTCTATACTTTGTCAGATAAATAAGCACTACTTTTGGCGATGAGAATTAAGCAATCTCAGAAGAACATAAAAATGGAAAATGTATCAGCAAACAGGTAGTAGATACCAGTGCTCCACTGAAGTGAAGGACAGATTTTTTTCTGAAACCTGTCTGAGTCCAAGCAGTCTTTTTTTTTTCCTGTTCAAATTTGATTTCCCAATCTGCTTATATTTGAGCAAGAACAGTTCCATACCAGAAACACTAGTGCTGAAAGAAAAAGAAAAATGTACATTTTCTCAATTTGGAAGCATTCTTGTCAATGTAAACAAACAAAACCAACACAGCTCTATTGCTGAAACATTGGAAAAAGGAACTGACCCTGGTTATTTAGTATTATTTTTAGTGATGCAGTCATCTGTTTATCACCAAGAAGGACCCGTGCTTTGTGCATATGTAGTAGGGCTTAATAACAGTCTCCAGTGCGTGGGTTGTTTTTACTTTATGGAATGGAGCATTCATTGCAGGCAGAATTTGTGAAATAATTGTAGTAGTAATATAAAACCAGAAGTAGAAATGCAGCACAAGGTGCAGTATTTTGGAAAAAAAAAAAAAAAAAAAAAAAAAAAAAAAAAAAAAAGACCGTAGAGCTGTCCAAAGCCATAACCAGTGCAGCCAGGTAATAAATACCCTGCGTGTGGGTGCATCTTGGCTCCGCAAGCAGCCCGAGTGGGGTGCGCTGGGCTGGCCCCCTCCGCGGCAGTTCCTGCCGGGGGGGGCAGAGCCACCCCAGGCCGACCGCCCGTGGCTGGGCGCGGGTTGCGGCGCAGGCCAGAGCCCGCAGCACCCAACGGGTCTCTGGAGGAACTGCGGCTGTATCGCGGAGGGAGGCACAGCCCCCTTCAATGTGAACTTGAGTGATTAACACAGCTATTACTGTGTCTATAAATAGAATCCATCTTCTAATATATTAAGCTTAATGATATAATAAATAGATTACAGTTAACTTTAATGGGGGTACAATGAATAAAGTCATAGTTCTTAGGAAGATCTGCAGCCATTAGCGAATGTTTTGCAAGATGCATTATGTGTAATACCTCCTTTCTTTGAAAAATTAATAATGTGACAATACTGTGTAGAATCAGAACACAAAAAAGCAACTCATAATGTTCCTGTTGCAAAGCAAACAGTCGGGTACATGAAAGTGAAGGTTGCATTAGCAACCTTAACTTTGTTCCCTATGAATATGCATTATGAACATCTTTATTATATGGTAATATATTGCTAGCTTTAAAACAAATTATACAAGATTTCTCTGTAGGGAACTTGCATGTGGTTACTGTCACAGGAAATCAGTGGAACAAGCTTCAAGTCACTTGTAATATTTTTATTTTCATTTATCTTAAAAAAAAAAAAAAAAGTTTGGGGAAGAATGTTTTTTGTTTGTTTGTTTTCAGTGCAACAACTAATATATAGCTCTAATAAGAGAATATCCCTGGAGTTTACATGACATATTTAAGCAAGATCAGTATCATGCACCCTGCCTGTGGTTCACCTTGTCATGCTTGCTCACAGTAAAACTTACTCAGTATTTTTGTGACCGTTCTTATCTGACAGAGATTTAAGTGTGGTTTTTAATGCACATATGCAACTCTGTGTGTGTAGGAATAAAGCTCTCTTGGTTGGAAGAACAAAGCCTAAAACACAGTTCCTTGCCATTTCACCTAAGGCTGTAGTTTGGCATGTGTTTAAGGCTGCTCTTCTGGGGCTTGGGGGAGGGGAAAAAAAGGAAGGAAAAAAAAAAAAACCTGCGGTTTTATACCTCCTGCTGTGCTGGCACAAACCTCTCTGTGGCCATGCAGGGAAGGAGCCCTGCAAAAAATGTCACCGGTGAGTTACCACCCTGGTCCACAGCCAGGCCGTGCTGTGGTGGCACCTGTGAGGGTGAAGGTAGCGCGAGAACGAAAGGCCAAGGGCTGTCCTGGGACAGGGACCGCTTTTCTCAGTGGCTGTGCTGGCTTAAATGCACATTGAACTATAGCTGGGAGTAATGCCTCTGGATGTAAATAATAGGCTTATACTCGCTGCACGGGACACTCGGGTCACGGTTTCACATACCTTTTTCTCAGCAGTGTGGCTGGCTCAAGAAGTTTATGCCCTGCCTGTGTATTGCTCAGTTGTTTGTGGGGACTAAATAAGGTTAAAAATACTTCTCCTCGACCCGTGTCTGTACATTAATCTGGTTCTCAAAGCATTTCTACCAAAGTTTGTGCTTGCACAAGTGAGGCCAAGAGCCACACGGGGATGGGGATGAGCAGGGGCGATTGAGGCATCCTTACCGTCCCCATAGTAAATGGGTGTGTAACAGCCCTGGCTGTAGTCCTTGAAAATAATCTAAACATATGTTTCCAGTTCTGTGCCCAGCTATCTACAGCCAACAAAAGGGACAGGAAATAATGACCTTCAGAAGGGAGCTGTGCTCTGCTGGAGACACAGTGATACCATGTTACGTTAAGCCTGTCTTTGCAAGTCTGCATGTTCTTAAAACATAACTTAAACTTTGTTCTTAATATGTAATGCTCAACTGTATTACTTATACTACATGCATACATCCCTCCCAAAGCTATTTTGCATGGCCATTAAGTAACATGGCTTTTAAATCCTATCTTAATATATTTCAAACTTAAGTTATTTTTAAAGGCAAGTGTTCAAAGGAAATGCTCTATAGGTTGTCTCTGCTACAGATATACACCTCTGAAAAAGGTATATTGTGTTTAAAATGGTGTATTATAATTAAAGTTTACCTTATTCTAATAAAATCCAGATTTGTTATAAACAATCAAGTTTTTCAGTTGCCATATCTGCTATATTCCTTCCATGTACAACAAAACTTGAGGGCCATTTATAGTTTTGTTTAACTATAGTACCTTACTTTTACATTTAAATAATAATGTGAAGGAAGGAGTATGGGGGTTGAAACAGTCTTCAGAATGCTTTACCAGAAAACACACAACTTGTAAAACAACTTAGTAATACCTATCATGCTTTGTATTGTGTTTTTTCCTTTCTGTTTTAAGTAAGCTTTGAAGACTTTTGTACAATTCAGTGCAGTAGTGTCTCTGCAGAGAGATACTTGTGTTTCTCCTGTGATAAACTTCTTGTTACTTCCCCTACTTCATCCCAACTCTTAAATGCATCAGTATTGCCAAAATATAGTATGGATCAGTAGTTTACTGATGGTAAGTTCACATTACCATGCAGTAAAGCAGGACTGTGTTTGACTTGTGCTACATGAGATTTTGGGCTTAAATTTCCTTCTGTAACTACATTGAGGCAAATATGTTGAAATGGACCTCTTTGAGCCTACTGCTGAAATAAGTAAATTGATTAGAAATTCCTGCAACCAAAAATTATATTTCAGGGAGCCAAGTTACACTTCCTTCATCCTTGATAGTAGTGATGATTTTTGCTGATGATCACAAACCAGTGCATTTAAATTCATTTCTTTAAGTCTGTTCTGTCACATCTTTTTTGTAATTATATATTCTGCACAAACACATGGTGGTATCTATGTGATAAGTTCATGCACCTCTAAGCTGCACTCTTGAACTTTGCCCGTTATCCAAATATCACTTTCCTTTAATTGAGCTGTTTCCTAAAAACTTACCTCACCCTGCCCTCAGGTATGGAATTTACCCATTAAGTCACTCCAGCTCAGCACCTCGGATGCAGGCTAACAAACCTTAAATCATTGACAGCTTTAAGGTCAGTGTCTGGCCTGCACCAAACTGAGAGATTTATACTGTGAAAGCACAGAATTTACAGGATCCTAGTGGGTCACTTGTTTCATTTCACAGTATATTCAAAAAGAAAAAGATCTCACAATAATAGCAGTGCCCTTCTGTAGAGGAAAGGCTGCTCTGGATTACATTTTAAGGTGTTTAACATTTGTTATAGTTTGTTTTTTCTCCTCTTTTAAGACTTAGATGAGTAAGACCCTAGCATCTGCCTTTCTCATTGAATGGGAGAACTTAGGCTCTTAAAGGTAGGTGTGCTAAACTAAGCTGTAGTTAAATATCTAAAGCAGATGGCAGAAGTACCCCTCTGTGGGGTCGGCTGCTTGCCTGAATGGGAGCATTTGGCAAATTAAATGAACTATGTGGTCGGATGGAGAGGTCAAATATAGAAGACAAAGCACTAACTGCTGCAGCTGCCCTAACTAGATTACAGAGCAGAAGGGAAGTGTTTAAAACCAAAGCTGGTCCAAATTTGAGAGAGGGAAAAATAACTAAGCATCGTTGTCCTTCCTGAGTCTTCCTCACTATCTCTGGGGTAAACTTGATGCAGCTGAGGATTTGGGCCCACTTGATAAGGGCATTTGGTTTCCTGGGTGGAAGAAAAATTAATCATATCAAACCACACACACAAAAAAAATCCCTCTGAAATGTTTATAAAAGAGTCAGTTTTCTTAATGGGAAAAGTACACAGAATCTGTTCTGGCACAGTCTTGAATGATGCATTTACCAATATTAATGGAGATACCATATTGCTCCACAGTTCCTCCTTCCTCATAATGCACATATGTGTGTATGATGTACCAGTTACGCATGTAGGCATTTTTTGCATTCCGTGGTTTAAACAGCAGTACTTTTAAAATGCTGACTGTCCATTACCAAAGTCAGACCATGCTGTGGTCTCCTCACTCAAAAATGTGTCTCCAACCAAAAAAACAAGAATGTTTCTTTGGTCTGTTGCACTGTAATCTCTGTTCTTCTGGGGATTATATAGCTCTGCGGATGATTTGTGTAATTCATTCTAGTCTTTCATTAGAAGTAATAGACGGTCTTAATTACAGCATGCCACATGACAAACTGGTAAAGGTGCTAGAAATGTTGCCAACAGGAAAAGAATTGGATGATGCAAAATTTTATTAATTAAGAGCTGGCAGTTCTGACGGGAAATAAGATTGGACTCGTGTCCACTGGAAACTATATAATTTTGGCGTAGACATTTTTCCAAATGTCATGATTTGTATGCTATTTATGGTTTTAAAAACTCCTTGAAAAGTTATCTGCAGCTCAAACAAAATAAAACCATCCTTTGAAACTGAATATATGTGAAATATATGTTGTATGACTTGTACCACAGCTTGATTTTCTGCAGTCTTGTGTCAGTTCCCTTCCACTCATGCAAAGTCTTAAATCGTTTCTGATGATATTTCCTGTAACTGAGAGCATGGTGTATTTGTGGCACTAACCCTAGCCAAGGAGTTTTCCAAAGGTGAGAGGGATCCCAAGGTGCCTGAGTCCCTGGGAGACAGTCAGGGGAACTTCAGGTAGAGAGGGTGTTTCTCTATTTGCAGAGAATTGTAAAGCTACAGAGAAAAGTATTAGATGAAGTGAGATCTATATCCATATGCAATTTTTGTCTTATGCTATGAGAAAGGTAGACTGCTAGATGAAAGATAGTCAGCATTAAAATGGCAAAATCTGTCAGTGGTATCTATGTAAAATGAGAAAGAAAAACAGATCTTTTGTGTAGAATAAATATCTGATATACTAAGTTTTCTACCACTAGCAAATTATTTTTGTGGTTACTAGATGGGTGAGAGGTAAAGAGATTAGCAGTTAAGGCAGTGAAGTTTTTGTTTGTTTTGTTTTACCATGAGAGAATATCTGCCAATCATTATCAAAAGAGAAGGGATCAGCAGTGGCACTTCAAAAAAAAAGAAGTAAATAGTAATTTCTAATCATCATTCAACTCATTGACTGCTTACGCTGAAGTGCGTTTTGTTCAAAAGATAAATCCAGTTAGGCTGTCAGGTTACCCTTGTCCTGGGGCTGGAGGAGAGACTGATCTGTGGTGATTACTGGCTGGTGCCTGCTGTGGTGCTGTAGGAAGTAACTGTTGTCACCTGTCTGCAGGCTGGAGAAAGAGCAAAGATGGCCGGTAACCTTATAGGGTACGTTGTGCATGCATGTACATAAAGTGTTTTTAAATCCCCACAGTGATAATGTTCGACTCCTTCTTACTCTGATGATGGGGATATTACTTTGCTTCCCATGATTATTTAATGCATAGCTGCAGCCCGTGTTTTTTTTCTTCCCTGTTCACATGTGATGTGCTAGAAAAGGAAGACAGTAATAGTCTCCTGGGACATGTTCAGCTCAGCTCTTATCTGAGGTATGAAGTCAACTCAAGACCATTTTGTTCTCATAAAATATACAGCACTGCAGTTTAATGGATAATGGCATAAATGCCAAGATTTGATGGGCAGAACCATTTTCAGTGGGAGACAGAAAAGGCTTTGAGGACTTGGTGTTGGCTTTGGAAATGCATAAGATTTTAGAGAGACAGCATTTTGCGTGTTACAGTGCTGTGATTTTGCCTTATGTGTGTTTGTACCTAGTACACTTATTAGTTTATTATAGCAGTCAAATATCTATGAGAATTTTTTATTAAAAGCATTAATGAAGCTATTTCCTGTAGAAAATACTTCTCCTCCTTTGGCTCTGTGTAACTTCTCTACTTGTTTGTACTGCTTTGGGTGGAAAAGCAAGAGATGGTTTCCCCCTAAATCAACAGGCACTGACGGCACGTTTGCTGCTGCTTGCGTGCGTCAGTGTGGAGGGCTGCAGAGCACCTCCAGCTCCTGCCGCATCTGGCAAAGATTAGAGGTGAATGTTGCGTCTTCAGGTGTGCATTGTGCTGCTAAGTGCTTGGGCAGAAAACTTTCCAGAAAAAGGGGGAAGAAAAAAAATGCAGGAGGAGGAGTCCTGTCTGTGTCGGAGAAGCTGCCCGGCTGCTGTGCCGGCTGAGCCCCACCGCACGCCAGGAACTTCGATGCCCTTGAGTATAGCCACAGGGGTGAACCCAACAGGAATTATTGGTGTGCACAGAGCAGGAAATGACGGGGAAAGGAGCAATTACTGTCTGTAATTACCTGGCACTCTCCTTAAGGCTTCACTGAGGCAGAGGTGCCGGTCCTGTGGGAGGAGAGCCGCGCGGTGGCTCGGCGTGGCACGATGGCTGTGGTTCGGGGCCGGGAGCGGTGCGCCGGCACGGCACGCGTTTGGCCGCTTAGCCACTGTAACGGTGAATTAATTTTTTAATGAATATTACATAACTGTCGGATTGGGGTGTTGCAACTCCTGACTCTTCCAAACCGGTTCATTCTATTGTTTGGCCAACAGAGGGTATTTCAGTATTTTTTATTTTATTTCCCCACACACACGTACACGCACACGGCGTTATTTTCAAACCGGCTGCGCTTTCGGAGGGCTAACTGCGATTACAGGCGGGCAGCGCAGGGCAGCGGCAACGCGCCGCTCCGCTGCGGCGGGGGAGACCCGCGAGGCGCGGGCAGGGCCCGCCGCTACCCGCCGGTGGTGGTGTGTGTGTGTGTGGGGGGGGGGGGGATAAAGAGCCCCCGCGGCCGTTACTCGCCGCCGCGAGGAGGGGAGCGGTTAACTGCCCCCCCGCTCCCGCCACGCGCGGCGGGTAACGGCCGGTTTCCTGCCCCCCCCCCCCGCAGCGCCGCGCGCCGCCGCCGCCGGGCGCGCTGCGGAGGCGGGAGGGGGCGGGGCGGGGCGGGCGCCGGGGGAGGCGGGGCGGGCGGGCGGCCGGGCTGGCGGCAGCGAGCCGGGGGAGGCGCGGGCAGCGCAGCGCAGGGCAGGGCCGGGCGGGCAGAGCCGCCCCCGCGCCCCGGCCGCGCCGGGGTCCCCCCGCCGCCGCTGCCGCCGCCGCGCCGCCGCGCCCGAGCATGTCGGCGCGGGAGGCGGTGACCTACCTGCCGGAGACGGGGCTGTTCTGCCAACGGCTGCCCGGCCGCCGGCCGCGCGCCGCGCCGCCGCCGCGCAAGGGGAAGCGCGCCGCCGCCGCTATGGGCTTCTACGGCGCCCTCAAGATGATCTTCTACAAAGTGAGTAGCCGCTGCGCGCCCGCGGAGAGGAGGCGGCGGCCCCGCGCGAGGGGCCGCGCAGCGCTGTCCCCGGCGGGAGCCGCAGTGCCGGGCTGCGCGGCGGCCGGGCGCCTGCCCCCCCCCCCCCCCCCCGCCGCCTTTACCGCAATCGCAATTATTTCAATAAATCAGTGCAGTCTGGAGGGCTCGCGTCTTCTTCGCGACTGGCTAAGCGTTCGCAGCGGTGTTCCGCTCGGCTGTTTCTGGTCTTGAGGCGCACGAATGCCGTGCTGATGCTTAAATCCTGTCTCTAGACCCCTCTGCTGTAGAGAAAGTTTTATCGCCTTCGTATGGTAAACGACGTTTTCCTCCACGTATTTGCTTAGCATCTTCTGAGATGTTGGAAGTCTCTGCGTGTCGTGAACTTGATAAGAAAGTTCCCTAAAATACCTAGGGAAAAAAAAACACACATACACACACACACACAAATAGGTGAAATCATCATTAGGCAAATAAATCTAGAACTGTGTATTGCTTTCCTTGCTACTGCCAATGAGTAATTACTGTACCTGCTTATACCACTGCAGACTCTATACTTCTTATTTTTACCGTGTGCTTTTGAAAAACTGCATCTCCCTCTTTTGGGAGCCCAAAGAGGGCTATAGCTGTTGGTATGGCAATAATGTGTCAGAGAGATGTGCTGAAAATAAAAATTTTCCTTTAACAGAAACATCGTTACTGAAAAGTCTATCATAAAATACCAAAATAGATGCTAAAGCATGTCTTATTTAGGCTTCCACTAGATTTGCTGGCTTGCTAGTCTAACACAGCAATAAAAGATGGTATCCGTTATTTTTTGTAATGCTTAGAACTGGTTTTCTTGGGGAAGGTGCAGGGGGCTCCTCTTCTTGGGCTGCGGGGAAGCAGCGCATGCAATTGTGGCGGTGCGGCTGTCCGTGGGGCAACTCCGATTTAATGTTTGTACCGTGAAATGCTCTGAGAGTGTCCCATGTGAGGCACGAGCAAGAAAACAAGGCTAGAAGACAAGCTTGTCTGGTTGTGTTGTAACTGTTACTGTAAAAATGAGAGTAGTTACCTTGGTTATAATTCCTTTTAACTATTAGCAAAATAGAACCTTAAATGACTGATTTTGAGGATAGCTGTAAATATAAAGATATTTTTCAAGTTAAAAAAAAAATCAAAATAAACCAAACTATGTGCATCTTAAGCTTCAGAGAATCCTGTTTGTTTCAGGCCAGTAGAATGATGCAGTAAATGGTTAAATAAACATGTTCTAACATAGCACTAAAGAAGAATGAATCAGTGTTGCACATAAGATGTCAACTTTTAAGCCATGTATCTTATATCTCAAATTTTGAAAAAGGAAAAATAATAAAATCTAAATCATTAAACAGGTAGTTTATGCATTTTGCAGCTCCCAGTTACTAAACTGCAGTAAGTATGCTTCTACAAGTTAGTGTTTTCTATATCAGATTTACAACAGAAAAAAAAAACCCACCAGCATAAAAGTCCAGAAATTCCATTTCATGTTGCATAAATACATCTCATGGAGTCCGAAAACCTGTGGTTAAAGATTACCTAAGTATGTAGAAAGTAATCTTTATTTGTCTGACTGGATAAATATGACTTTCACTGGTTGCCATCTCTTTGGTAATTTTTGCAGACTGATTTCCTCTTTTAGCAGCTGCCCTGTTCGTTATTTGGTTTTGATCATGTCTAATTGTGGGTGACATTCATGACTGACATTTAGTGTT
Organism: Rhea pennata; assembly: GCF_028389875.1. Taxonomy (NCBI): domain Eukaryota; kingdom Metazoa; phylum Chordata; class Aves; order Rheiformes; family Rheidae; genus Rhea; species Rhea pennata. The sequence goes on from NC_084666.1 coordinate 47,231,846, forward strand.
TTTCATCCTTACCCTTTTTGTAAAAGCATTTATTAGTCTTTCAGTCAATTCTACTGCAATTTTATAAATATTTGTAATGAGCAACTTTATTTTAAAGGGTTAGACAAAGAATTGATCTATTTGAATATTTTTTCTAGTGCCTAAAATGAACATTTGGTCTAATAAAGACAGGTTAGCTAAAATCTAACCATTTCCAAAAGACTTTAGAGTTAGCAATGAACCTGAATGCAAAGAATGAAGGGGATTTCATTTCATTTTTCCCCTCTTTGGAGAGTAGAGACGGAACAGTTTAGTAAATAAACCAATACAGAGTTGTGCACTATTTTTGATGTTTGAAACTTGGACATCAGAAGAATGTTATTCTGATAGCTTTTGGACCCCTAAGTGCTATAATATGTGTGTACACCATATAAAAACATCTATCAAACATTCTTAGTTGAATACAAACTAAAACATTGCTTTAAATTATCTTATGAATGTTAAGTTTGTTGAAATTCAGAATTAAAGTAAAAGGTAAAGGTGTATTTATTTTACAGCAGTATTCATGAGTAAGCCTAGTCATGTAACTAAATCCATGTTGTTACTCTTTTCCCTCATCTTGCAGATGAAGAGGAAGTTGGACCATGGCTCTGAGGTCCGTTCTTTCTCTCTGGGAAAGAAACCCTGCAAAGTCTCTGAATACACAAGGTAATTAAAAGCAATAAGAGATCACTGAATCACGATTCCTGTATATATCCCATCTTTCCAATTTCTCAGCCTGATCCATAGCTCCTCTTAACCTTAAGCACTGTAAAAAAGAGGTGGTATCAATTTTCATGTACTGCTTAACTACTTTAAATTATGAAACCTGAAGAAGAGTTTTAATGAGGTAGCCAGACTTGCGTTTCTTCTGTTGAGATTTGCATTTAATTCTTAATATAGTATGCTGATTTGCTTAGAGACTTTTAGACTTTTAGAGGGCAGAATTGCTTGGAATAAGTATAAAATCTTTTTTTTTTTTTTTTTTTTTTTTTTTTAAGAGGCATAGTGATAAACCCTAAGACTGTTACAAACTGTGATCAAATGTATCACTTTGCTATGGCAACAGAAATGAGAGAATGGAAATTCATGTGGGCAGAGCAGACCATCTGATCCTAACAGGAACACACACGTACTTGTTATCCACAATATGCAATTATTAAGGGTTTTAGTCTGCTTCCTTACTACTCCTAAATGGTACCATATTGCACAAATAACTGCAGTTATTTTGGAAGACTTCTTTCAGAGTAAAGTACTAATAAATATAAGAGATGGTGGTATAATAGTGCTCTGGATGCACATGTTGCATCTACAGCTCTCACTACAGAGTTGCCATAACAATTGTTTTCTGATGTTATACTGCATTCCATCATTTTTGAATTTACACCACTATACATTTTTTCCTCAGTAATATGCATCAGCAATCTTAAAAGCATTGTGTTTGCCACCTAAAACTGGTTGGACATGCTAGTTCTTTCAAATACATTATCATTCTACTCTATTAGCAATGATCTTTTAAAAGTAATGTGTATTTTATTCTTCCTTTAAGAGGTTTATCAGATGATTTGTGAAAAGTTAGAATAATGTAGGAAAACGGAGACAGCTTTTCAGATGTGTAAACCACGCGTTAGAGAAAAAGAGATCGTGTCTTGTTACTGTGAAACACGTGTTACAGCTTCCATGTCTTCCTCAAGTTGGTAGTTTTTCCAGGTTTTTAAATTATTCTGATGGAAAAACACTCTTGTTTGGCCACAAGTTTCTTCACATGACACACAGTTCTCTGCACTTGTGTAAAAGGAAACAATTGGAAACTAAGGAGTATACCTTTTGTCAAGTGTATCAGTCAAATTCAAAAGTAGCGCTGTATTTGGCCTGCTTCTCCAGAAATTTGACTAGCTGTTTCAGGCTAATGAAAGAATACAAAACAAAAATAAAGTATGAACAAAAATCTTGTTGTTAAATCTCATGTCAAAGGAAAGAGACTTCTAGGTCCTGTTTTGAACAGCTGTTTTTTGACTGAGAACTAGTTTACAGCAGAAAAAATGAAAATAAAGTACTACTCTTCTATTATAGAAACTACATATTGTTCAGATCCAGTATAAGCAAAATTTAAGAGCTTTACTTTGGAGCTTAGATGGGCCTTTTAATGGACCTTTGTACAGTGATAAGAATGAGTGAGCTGTAAAAATACATTTTATTTTTTAAAAAAAGCTTTCTAAAAAGATTGCTTTCTATTGTCATTACTTAGATTTTGAGTCATTATCATCATAAAAAAATCTTTAACATCTGATCCTATCTCTTAAACTGTTTGATTATATTTTATTTAATAATGTTTAGGCAAATGATGCAGTTCTGCTATCTCCATGTTTTTATGTTCCGTAGGATCAGACACTGTTTAAAATTGACAGGTCTGATGAACTCTGTTTGCATAAAACAGGTAAAGTCAGTAAACAAATGTAATTAAAAGAAGATGCTTGATCTTTGAAACAGCGTTTTTGCATCAGCTTCTGTTTTTATTATTACTCAGTAAAATTATCAGTAAAAAATTAAGCCTATTCCATTCAACCTTTTCTTTACCAGTTTGTGTAAATGTTAGAACATGCTCTGATTGTTTTTCACAAGCAGGAAGAATAAAATAGTGAAATATTTATACGATGATGAGATAAATATTAAAATGAACCTGCCTTGCATCTTTTGACGCTATTTCTGTAGCCATTGAAATGTCAGTAAAACCCTGCAGCTCATACGTACTAAAAAGCTTGATTTATCATTCAGGAAGGCAAAATTTTTTAGGCGTTCCACACTGTATTCAAATTTTTCATGTTTGTGCAAACATTACTAGAGTTCCAGAGTTCCTGTTAGGGGATATAACTTTGCTATCTTGTGAATGAAGTACTTGGTGTAGAATAAGAGAAAATATGGCCATATAGCTTTTAACTCTTGTAACAGCAGCTTAATCCTAGCTTTTTATTTTTTAACCTCCATCCCATATGAATGAGCTGTCTCTTAATATGTCAGAGTGAAAAAAAAATCAAACTGTAATTGAAATAGTATCTAAAGCTCCTTTCCCCATTTACCTCAACATTCCTTTTAACTCTTGTGTCACTCTATCAGCATGCAAGCTTTGAAATACTGTAGAATATTTCAAAGTCCAATTCCAATTTACTAAAACACTAAAATAGTTTTATATTAAGAGCTCTTCGTCAACCAAATGTATTAAGAGATAAAAATAGATTTTTTTTTCATTTGGCAGTGAAACAGCAGTAAGTGCATTTCACATATAGGTGAGACTCTGGTTTCCTACATCACCAGTCAGAAAGCACAAAGGGAGCCTGGAAGGAAAGGAAATATTCTAGAGAGAAAAGAAATATGTGTACATGCAGAAAACCTTTCTGGCTAGTAAATGCAGTGGTTTTTTTTTTTTTTTTTTTTTTTGTTTTTTTTTTTTTTTTGGCCTTGGAGGATGATCCCTATTTCCTAACCCCATCTGGAAGATTAGTACTGCAATGGTAGAAACACCTGAATTGATGGAAGTGTGGAAACTGACCCCTTGAATGGGCAAGAGAATATTTTTCATGTTGTTGCCTTGGTAATCTCTTTGCATAAAGTTGAAGACTTCATTTTAACTAATGATTGCAGCTTCTATACTAGATTTCTTTCTCTGTAATAGACTTCTAAATTTTCCTTAATGTTTTATTTGTAGCTTTAACTTCATTTGCATTACAGTACTACAGGGCTGGTGCCATGCTCTGCCACACCTACTACTTTTGGGGACCTGAGGGCAGCCAATGGCCAAGGACAGCAACGCCGCCGCATTACATCTGTGCAGCCACCTACGGGCCTCCAGGAATGGCTGAAAATGTTTCAGGTAACCCATGCTTAGAGAGAGAAACTTCTGAAAGAGCTTACCCCCATGATTTAAGTAAAAAGCTGCTTCAGTAAAGGTAGTCAGTCTGCTTAATATATCCCAGAATGTGTCCGTCACTGATTTCATGTACTGTTGAAAACATGAATGGTCATCAGCTTTAAGGAAATATGCTTGCCCATTTCAGCTAGTTACTGTACGGGTTCCCAGTAAATACCTTTTTCTCTAGTTTCTGAACAAAATAGCTGCTAGTGTTCAGTACTTTCACATTTTCTGCAAATTCTGTCCAACATATAATGGCTGCTTCCATGGCCTCAAGATAATGTAAGACATTTTCACTTGAAGACTAGTAAGTGTTAGAGCATGGTTTTCTTTAGTGTAGGTATAGCACTAAATTTGTCCTAAGTCTGATGTCTTCTAAAAGAGAAAGATATAATTAACAATAATCTCTCAGATTAAAAGGAAACTCGGTGTGTTTTTTTTTTTTACTGATCTTTGAATCCTGAACACAATGTTAGTTGTTGAGTGCATGTACAATTGAAAGGCAGGGAAAAAAGCTTTTCTATATTCTTCAAGCAGCCTAAAACTTATTCAAACAAAAAGGAAAGATGTGAAGGACAGTGATAAACAGCACTTGAGCAGGTGGATGGTGAAATCTGCATGGATGCCAATTTGATAATAACTAAGTTAATATTGTGTGCATTAATATAAGTACAGTTTTGAATAGGCCTGTATTTTCACTGCATAAGCTGTGTCATGGAGATCTCTTACTATGCAGTTTTGCTATGTATTTTTAAGTTGCGGGCAGGAGTCCTAGTCATTGACTTGAAAAATGAAAATATTATTTGGTAGTATCTTGAATAGTAAACTGTTGCTTCTAAAAATGTTTTCAAAAGGACTAAATCATCTGTACAGGCATTTTCGAAGATACAGTAGCAACATGGTAGATGTTACAGTGAGCACACAATTTTGCAGGCAGAAGCATGCTTTTGGATGCACACTGCCACCTGGTACAGTTGACCTCAATAAATGTCGATTTTGAACATTAAAGCAGTAATATAAATCTCCTTCCCTTTTTCTTTTTTCTTTTTCTTTCTTTCTTTTTTCTTTTTTTTAACGTATTTAAAGTCTGTTTGAAACAGTGGAAGTTTGGAATTAGATTTCTTGTATGTGTCATTCAGTTTCTTATAAGTTATTCAAATTTAATTACTATGATTAAGACTGGTCATAGAAAGATGTCTTTTTATTACCACCAAGAATTATATTTGAATGATACTTCATATGTATGATACTTACTGATGCTACATTGTATTTTAACATTTTGTTAATATAAAAGCCTTTGTACTAGTAAAAGCTATTTTTTATCTTAGATGCTTAATATGTATTTTCCCACATAAGATCCCTATCAATCGTTCCATATTTTAGAAAAAGATTATGAAAGACTGAATGTTTGAGAGAGTGGTGTGAGTGCTCTTGGCATTAAAAACGATGCTATCAGCTGTTTCGTCACAGATAGGAAAAGAAGTCTGCAATCCCATGGAAATTTTGCCTGTAACTAGGTTGTTGTTATTTTAGGCTCACAAATTTTGGTTTAGTAATGGAAAAAACATGTTCTAATAAATATATAATTAGACACTATAGGCTTTTCAAAATGCTCAATTGCAGTATTAAATTCCTGAATTCTGATATGGACTCTTGAGAGAGAGGGCTCTTTCATAACTGGATATCATCTAGTAGCACACGGTGATTACTTCTGTCACTTAGCTTTTATAGTATTTATGAAAAGGAGGTGGTCCCTTATTTTAAAACCAAAAGCTTTCAGAGTCATGTAGCTGCATTTCAGTTTTGCCTTTTCTTGGCTAATGCCAAGCCACCCCACTCTCATGTGTTTATTTTCCATGTGATATTTATTTATTAAAGAAAAGGGACAAATCTTAAACAGCCAAATGATGAAAGCACAGCCTTAAAGTAAGGGGACCTAACTCTGCCCAAAAGGTTGTAATTAAATAGTACATGTAGCCACATTCTTGCAATACAAAGTTTTTCCTATATGGAAATACAAATAGGAGGGCTTTTCTTCTTTATGTACTTTATGCCTGCTAAACCTATCGAAAACCACTATCTTCATATGAAAATATATTTCTGATCAATTTTAAAGCTGTATTTCCAGGAGCACATTTGCTGGGCATGTGTACTGTTTTCAAGGTAGAAATGTCCTTTAGCATAGAAGCTGACAACAACAAGTGATACTCAGCTGTAATTATTTGGAGGTCCCCTACCTGGTCATTGGCAGTCAATCATTATCCTTAGTTATTTTTTCAAATTAAAAAACTGAGAATACTCTTCAAGTTCCCCAAAAGCCAAAGATATCTCTTAAAAGTTGGGTTTTTCTTTTAATATTACTGCTGCTGTTACATATCTAGTTAATCTAAGTCAGTATTTTGAACATGACAAAAACTAATGCAGAAAAGAGAAATGACTGGAAAAGTGTTAGCATTTCCCTCTTGAAAATGCAGTTGTGTATTGATCGCAATGGAATTTCATTTAGAATCAAAAATAGAAAAGCATTTTGATAGGTTCAAGCCATTTAAATTTAAAGCCCTATTTATTTATTCTGGTTTGCATTCACTCTTGGCTTCAGATCCTTAGGTTTTAATATCCACTGTAAGATTTTTAAAACTGAGCGCCCAAGTGTATCTTTACAAAATTTTTTCTTTCAAAGAATCTTTATCTTATTTGGAGCAGAAAATATTTTTAAGTCACCACCAAATTCTTGCCATTAAAAAAATATCTACTTCATGTTCAAATCAATCAGAGACAGTACTGCTTTAAATACTAAATTCTACCTTTCTGTCTTCATTCATCCTACTTCACATATGTAGTATTAGGGCTTTATTTATTTGATGTGATCAAAATTTTGAATTTTCTTGGAATAAGTTGGGTGGGTACATGGTGCTATTGAAAACTTGTTCCATGCACAGTAAGTAGAGGTAATCACTTTGAAGATGTAGGGAATACTATTATTTTGCCTGAAATTGGAAACCTTTCTTCCTCAGTGATTTAGATGGTGCACATCTTAAGACACCATCAGCTTTAAGAAAGTCTTTTGCCACTTCCGGCTGGCAAGAGTACTGTTTTTTTCTTAAACAGTTGGCTACATCACCTTAATTCAGATTAGTTGCTTAGGATTCTCCAATTCTTTCTCTTATTTGAACGAGGCAGTAAAAATAACCAGCACTGCAGTCTTTTTACCTTACAGTCTTTCAGGATTAATTCAAGATTCTGATTTTTATGTGTAGCCCGTCTGCCCAGAATAGGAAGATCCACGTGAGAACGTACTGCCCTTGGCTGCCTCTCCATTAACATTTTGGTTCAGAGCAGTAGTGTAAAAGCAAATCTCCTGATTATCTTTGTTTGTTTCACATTGGTTTGGGTCTTGGGGCGGTTTTCAGCATGTACGAACTAAGCTTCTTTCAGAGGAAGCTCCACCTGAAACTGCTGCCTAATTTGTGATAGGGCCGTGTGTGTCTGAGTTGGCCACTGCTCCTCCACGCAGGTTCAAAGCTTGTGTGGTGCATTCAGCCTTGGGGACCAGACTGCTCTGAATGAGGTTTTGGATTTTGGTCAATACAGGGTATACAGCAGTGCCAGCTCCTCCTGAACCACTCCTCTCCTACCAAATTAGTTGGTGGTGTAGATGGCTTTATTACAATGGATTTTGCTTATGTGCTATTTTCATCCAAACCAAGGTACCGTCCAGAGGGAGGATGACAGGTTCTCTATAACTAATGCAAGATTCTGCTATGCCTTCAGGATCAGGAAGAGCCTTTTCTGTAGGTCTTTGTAAAACACCAGACTGTCATTAACGGAATTCAGTAACAGTGAACAGTACCCTAAAACTAAGCCAGCAAAATAATATGTTTAAAGAAGATGCCCTAAACATACCTGTAATAGAAAAACGATGTAATTGCTACAAACTGGAGTTAGCAGATCAGAGCTGCGTGGTAAAAGAACATAGGTCATGGTAAAGTAGAGGCACAGATACAGAGGGAGATGATAAAGGGAGAGGTGTCAAGTCAGGCAGGTGTGATGAGGTGCAAGTTTTAGAAGCAGCAAGATGTTATTTAGATTAATATAAAGCTGTTTGGAATGCCTGAAAAGGAAGGAAAGATGTTTAAACATAGTATCAGTAGGGAAAATTAAGGGGTAGTTTTCAAGTAGGTAGTGGCTTGGTTGCAGTTAACTGCTTACTGAATGATGGAAGGTATGAACCACGAAAAGGCCTGTGCTGACAGATCAAGTCCACCTCCACACACACGCATACACACACACACACACACACACACGTTTATTTAGGAATCTCAAATCTTTCAAAGAGCAGATCAGAAGCAGTGCTCCCTGCTGGGTTTCCAAGGGGCATGTAAATGAATCCTGGGGTTAATTTTTTTTTTTCTAGAGAAACCTTTACCCATCAGAAAAGCTTAAGTTTAATTTTAATGAAAAATTAAAATAAAGTTTTCAAGACCAGCAAAGTAATTATACAAATGCATTTTAAAGATATAGCATATTCAATAC